>NC_143564.1:3794722-4106666 GCF_054136105.1 Typopeltis vanoorti
TTCACAAAGGTGGTCAGTGGTCTTTGTGTTATGTGTAGCATTAGAACAGATTGAGAGAATGTAAATTGCGAAACCTCATGAATAGAAGAAGGAGGGGAGAAGTGATTGAGACGTACAAGTTAGTCATGAGTTGTTATTGGGTTGACATTATTATTATTATTATTATTCCTGATACCTCCAAGGAGTCCGAAGACTCATCGTGGGAGGATACCTACAACTGTCTCAACCACTACACCGAGCCTCTACTACGAATCATCTCCATCAACGCCATCTACCGCCCACCACAACTAGTAATTTTTTTTTGTCTGTAAATTGCGTGTGTTCTGAAGGGCCGATTTGTCTGTATGCAGGATGAAAAACCCGAGTTTCCAGGAGAAAAAACCCTGCTACCTTCGATTGAAATCGTCCAGATAAAGAATCCTCCTGTTCGCGACGAGAATCAAACTTAGGCCTATTCCAATCGAAGGGTGCAATGTACCGTCGTTCTTCCAATTGTGCTACGGAGGTGCTTCTATGAAAGAGATTTTTTTCTTAGAATGGGAGAGGAGAGTAGAACAAGAGGCCATTGCTGGAATCTCTATTAGGAGGGTGTGAGCAGAGGAGTAAGGAGAAGTAAAGAGTAAGGAGAGTAAGGAATGTAGACTGATTGAATTAGTTTAAGGCATGGTGGAATGAGCTTTGTGTGCGATAGCATGTACCTCTCATCATGAGTCTCGGACTCCATGGTAGTCAGATGTTAATAATAATTGAACTACTCTCAGATTCATAAGTTAAAATTGTTTTGAACAATTTTATATTGCTTTTATATTGCTAGATTAGTGTTTTGGCTAATTCAATTCTTTTGTATTCCATATAAATTTATTGAACTGCTCCCCACCATACCAACTTTGCATATTTTGTTGTCTATTTCCAAATCTAATTTGCCCTTTTCACTAAAATCTGTTTCTAAATAACTGAAATATTTTATTTGTTCTATGGGTTCTCCATTGAGAATGCAGCTGAAGTTTTTCTTGTTACTGCCTATTTTCATAGTTTTGGTCTTTTTATTGCTGATTTTCATGCTAAAATTTCTGCAGCTGTTATAATTAAGGAATTCTGCAGACCTACACTGAATTTGTTTATACAGCATCATCTGCATAAAGCAAAGAACTAAGTTTGATTATTATTATTATTTAGGCCTCCAAGGAGTCAAGACTCATCACGGGAGGTCATTCCTAGGAAATACAAGTCTATCAAGACTCAACGTGGGAGGTTTCTCATAGGAAACACAAAGTCTATCATACCACTCCTTAAACCCATTGACCATTCTTGCTCTCACCACTCTATCAGGCAATGCATTCCAAGGTTCAACCACCCTCCATGCAAAGAAACCACTCCTCACCCTCTTGCTCACAGTTTCTTTTCGTAACTTCCAGGAATGGCCCCTTGTCATCACTCCTTCCCGCTGTTCAACTAAGCAAAAGAACTCCCCCAGTGTCAACCCTGTAACCACCTGTCAACAGTTTAAAATTCTCAGTCACATCACCTCTCCTTCTTCTATCCACCAAACTCTGCAGTTCACATTCCCTCAGCCAATCCTCATAACTAACATTGTACAGTCTTGAAACTGTCTTTGTTATCTGCCTCTGTACCCTTTCCACAGTTAATTTATCCCCTTCAAATCCTGGGTACCAAATCTGAGAACAATAGTCTAAGTGTGGTCTGATCAAGGTCTCATACAACGGAACGATAACTCTTTTATCTATGCAGGTCAGCATCCTTCTCATTATTGCAGCAATCCTCTGTGTTACCTTCACCACCTTTGCAATATGTCTGTTGAATTTTAGGTTTCTATCAATCATCAACCCCAGATCTCTTGTCTCCACTACTTCCTCCAGTTTAACTCCTCCCATAGAGTATGCAGTGTCCCATCGATGTGTCCCAAACCTCAAGACCATACATTTTGCTGCATTAAACCGACACCTCCATTCATTTGCTCATCTGTCTAGCTTATTCAAATCCTCTTGCATGACTACAAAATCTGCACTATTACTAATAACTCTTCCCAGCTTCACATCATCCACAAACAACTGAACATCCCACTGCAATCCGCTGACAATGTCATTGATATAAAGGTTACACAATATAGGTCCCAGTACTGAGCCCTGTGGGACCCCACTTGTAACCCTCTGCCTCTTTGATATTGCTCCACCATACACAATTCTCTGATAACTATCGGACAACCAATCCTGAATCCAGTTGACTAACCTGACATCTAAACCCATGTGCTGCAACTTAAATCTCAGCTTATCACGTGGCACCCTTTGAAATGCCTTCGCTAAATCCAAGAAAATGGCAGTATATGCCTTTCCCTCATCTACTGCTCTTGTAACTTTATTATAAAAGGCTAGCATATTACTAAAACAACAGCACTCCCTCACAAATCCATGTTGACTCTCACAGATAACATTGCACTCATCTGCCCAATGTTGTATACGGTCCTTAACTAATTTCTACAAGATCTTAAAAACTACTGATGACACACAAACTAGCCTATAATTTAACACTTCCAGTTTGCTACCACCCTTATGCAATGGCACTATCTTACTTTCCTTCCATTTCCTTGCATCTTTCCTGTAGCCAGACTTTCATTGAAAAGCCAGGTCAAAGTAGGTGTCAGTTCCTTAGCACATTCTCTCAAAACCTGTGGTGAAATACCATCCAGTCCCACAGCTTTACTGACATCCAGAGTAGTCAGTATTTGAACACGTTCTCCTCCTGCACCTCTAAACCTTGAACCTGCTCTATCTGTCTAGTATTAAAATTGACTCCTCCAGGATGAAATACACCAATAAAGTGTTCATTGAACAATTCCACTATGTCCTCTGCATCAGTAACTCTATTCCCATTTTTATCCCACAATGTCATTCCTCCACGATCATTTCTCCTCGTACTGCCCAAATAGCTAAAAAATTTCCTAGGATTTTCTTTGAATCTTAGGGCCAATCTCTTCTCATATTCCAGTTTCGCCTTCCTTTCCATACTAGTCATTCTCCTGGCCTGTGTCTTATATTCTTCATGCATCTGCTCTTCACCTGTCTCCTTATATCTCTTCCATAGCCCCTTTTTCACATGCAGTCCTGTTTCATATTGTTTGTCATCCACTTTACACCGAATTGTTTCCTCTTCTTCACTGGTGGAATACAGCTTACTATTGCTGCTAACAAATATTCCTTCACAATTTCCCAAGCACTGATGATATCCCAGCCTTCCAATTCCTTCCTTCATGAAACTTCCCCAAGTTGTTATCTAAGACTATTGTAATCACCTGCCTTATAATTCTACATATATTCCCATCTCTTTGATACTGATGCATGTCTATTCATCTTCAAAGTCAAAACCACATGGTCACTCTCTCCAACTGGTGGGAGAGATGTCATCTCACTTATTATCAGCTCTTCTGATGCTATGACCTAATCCAAAACTCTTGAACCTCTTGTTCCCTCTATTATTACTATTATTACGGGCAACTCCAGGGAGTCATTAGACTCATCGAGGGAGGCCCCAAATCATATTCATCACAACTATTCGACATTCATACAGTATCTATCATACCTCGCCTTAAATTCATTCACTGTCACAGCATCCACCACAGACTCAGGGAGCGCATTCCACTCATTCACTACTCTAAAAGTAAAGAACCCAGCTCTAACACCTTTACTAACCACACTTTTTCCCAGTTTCCATGGATGTCCCTTAGTCCTCCCACAACCAGCCCTGTTCTCAAAAATATCTTCTGAATTAATTTTATAAAAATTCTTCAGTAATTTGAATGTCTCAATCATATCTCCCCTCCTCTGCCTATCAACCAATTTTTGCAACCCACAAATCCTTAACCTGTTCTCATAAGGTTCATTCCACAGACCTGCTATCATCTTGGTCACTCGCCTCTGGATCCTCTCCACCTCCTCCCGATCAAGAAGAAACCTAGGTGACCAAATCTGAGCACAGTAGTCGAGATGTGGTCTTATCAAGGCTCGATACAGAGGAACAATAACCTGCTTGTCTCTGCTTGTCAATGTATTCTTCAGCAACCAAGTGATTTGATGAGCTGATTTGGCCACTTTTGCAATGTGTCCCCTAAATTTCAATTCCTTATCCACCAACACTCCTAAATCTCGTGCCTCATCAATTTCCTGGAGCACAGTTCCACCAATGCAGTAAACTGTTGCCCTACCCAACTTCGCATGATCTGCAAACAAATGAACTTTTCCTCTCAGATCCTTTCCTATATCATTTATGAACAAATTAAACAGCAGTGGTCCAAGAACAGATCCTTGTGGCACACCACTAGTCACAGGCCGTCTTGTGGACTCTACTCCTGAGTAAACCACTCTCTGATATCTCTCCGTCAACCACCCTCCTATCCATCTCACCAACCCTATGTCCATCCCCGCATGCTGCAATTTACTGATTAGAATTCCATGTGGTATCCTGTCAAAGGCCTTAGCAAGCTCCAGTAGAATCACTGTAAACCCATTACCCTTATCCAGTTCAGCTGTCACTGTGTTATAATACGTGAGCAAGTTACTGAGGCATGACCTACCCTTCACAAAACCATGCTGTCCCCGATACAGTATCCCATTTTCTTCTATCCAATCTTGTATTTTCCTCTTGACTATTTTCTCTAAGACCTTGATAATGATTCCTGTTATGCTGATTGGCCGGTAATTTTCAACAGCAGCCTTGGAACCACCTTTGTGCAGCAGAACTGTTTTCCCCTCTTTCCACCCCCTTGGGACTGACCCAGTCCTGAGGCTCAAATTAAACAAAATGATCAAGGGCACTGACAATTCTTTAGCCGCTTCACGTACGACACGAGCTGGTATACCATCCAATCCCACAGATGTATTGACATTGAGGTTCTGTAATAGACTAGTTACGTCTACTTCATTCATCACAATTCCAGTATAAGCTGTTGGTTCTTCCATTCCTGCAAAGTCACCACCTGGATGATATACTCTTGCAAAGTGCTCGCTCAGTAATTCCACAATATCGACTGATTCGGTTACCTCCCTACCCTCAGCATTTTTTAAGCTCATTCTACCATGAGCATTTTTCCTTTTACTTGCAACATATTGAAAAAACTGTTTGGGATTCTCTTTAGCCTGCGTGGCCAATTTCCTTTCGTAATCTGCTTTTGCTTTTCTTACCACCCTTGTTACCATCCTGGCCTGAGCTTTATACTGTTCCTGCGCCTGATGGTCACCCTTCTCCTTAAATTCCCTCCACAATTGTTTCTTTTTTTGCAGCTCAAGCTTAATAGTGTTATTCATCCATTTAACCCCTACTTGATTTATTATTCGGACTCTTGGTATACAGTCAACCATTGCCTCCTGCAAACAGTTCTTAACCACCTCCCATGCACTATCAACATCCAGCCCTTGCAGTTTTACATGCCATGGCATTGAGCCAAGCACACACCTAAGCTTGTCATACTTACCAGCCCGGTAATTCCACATGTACCCTGTCTTAATTGTAAATTCGACTCCTTTAGCCACCTCCCAAGTCATGACCTTATGGTCACTCTCACCAATTGGTGGCAACATGGTCATGTTCGTTACAGCCACATTCTCAGTTGCAATTACTAGGTCCAGCACTCTCTGCCCCCTGGTATTTTCCACTACATGTTGCCGTAGATAGTTGTCCCTTAATAACTGCATAAAATCCAATTCCTTCCTCCCATGTGCCCTCTCCTCTTTCCAGTCAATGTTACCATAATTGAAATCACCCATAATAATTACCCTCCTTCCACTCATTTCTTCTATTTGCTTATGCATACTATCCCCACCATCTATTCCATCACCTGGTCTATAGCAGCACCTAATTGTATATTTTGTTCTGCTAGATTCTATCTCACACCAAACAGCCTCAAATGTGCTTTTTTTCCCCATCCTGCAGTTCAACTTCTCTCCTCCCCCCTTTTTATTCACCTTGTCACTCCTGAACATGCTATACCCATCGCATTCAATCCCACTAGCTTTATCATCTTCTGTCAGCCATGTTTCACTAATACCAACAATCTGTGGCCTGGATGTGCCAACCATGGCCAAAAACTCTTCCTTCTTGTTCCTAATACTCCTGGCATTAGTGTACATGAATCGCAGAAGCCCATTTGTCCCATCCCTACTTTGATGCCTTATACTATCTATCCCATTCTGATTTGTTGTCCGTCGTACTCGCTCAGACATGATATACTCATTCATGCACTTAACTGCCTCCCTAAAGTCTGCATATCTACTCCCCCCGCTGAATAAATCTAGTTTCCCTGAGTCTGTACATCCACTTCCACATCATTCATCAACACTTTTTCAAGTCTCCGTACACCAACTCCATTCAGATGTAACCCATCCATCTTATATAAGTCCTTTCGCCCATCGAACTCATTCCACACATCCACAAATTCCACATCACTCTCCATGCATAACCCACACATAAAGTCATTGGCAATTATGGCCCTCCTTCTAAACACTTCGCTGTCATACCGCGGTAAGATACTCACCATCCTAATTCTCTCACTCTTCTCTTTTGCTACCTCAAATAACTCCCTCACATCCTCTATCATTTCCATTTTGTCCTCTTTCAAATCATTCGTTCCTGCCACGATTATCATCTCTTTCACCCTCTGTTTTTGCAGTCGAATAGATTCGCTGGCATCCTTTATGTTCACACCCGGCTGGTACGACTTCGTTAAACTCTCAATTATTACACCTCTTAATAGTGAATCCCCATACAGCACTCGCTCCTTCATTTTATTGAGGTTTATGAACATTCTATTATTTGCCGTCACAGACTTCCGCCGGTTATTTGTCGGTATGTTCAACACACATTTTTCCATACGCTCCAGTTGTCTTTTAGCTCTGTGTATCGCACCGTTCAAACGGGCAATTTCGCTACTCGCATTTATCTCACCATTTTCATTATCGATCAAATCATCCATTCTTTCTGTATTTCTACCTTCATTTACACTTTCAGCGACGCTCTCACACCTATTTGGCACTACCACGCAATTCTCTAGCACACCACCATTTTCTACATTCTGACTATCGTTAACGATATCACTCTCGACACACGAAACACGCTTGAAATCCTCATTCTCTTTACACTTTCTGCACATATTAACTCCACTATCACTTTCTAACCAGACTCCCACCGCTCTTCGCAAGGCATACGTCTCACAGACAACACATTGCATAAATTTGTTTACATCAAAACTCTTAAACAAACATGGCGACCTGGCCGCCATTTTTTTCTTTATCGGTGCCATGTGTATGCTATCTTATCTTAAAAATAATAATTAAAATAACAGAAAACACGCAAAAATTTCACAGACACACCAAGAAACAAAAAGCAAACAATTCTACTTAAAATTCTAGTAAAATATCTAATGTTAACACAAAATACTACTAATCTTTTCAGGAGCTCTCGACAAGCCGACGATCTAATCAGTGCAACACCAAGCGATCTTCCAAAACCCAGCGACCTTCCAAAACCGACCTTCCAAAAACCATGATATTTGTCCCTCAAGAATTCTAGAAATTCCATTCCCTTATTACTACATGCATCTTCCTCTCCCCAATTTATACTGCTGTAGTTAAAATCTCCTATAACAATCATTCTTCTTGCACTTGCCAAGCTCAACTGTCTAAACATCTTTCTGTTAATTTTAAAAATTTTATGGAATTTACAACCATGTTAAAAAAACTTTTTTTATTATCTCGACGTTTCGCTCTTCACATCAAGATCATCATCTGGAGCGTACATAAATATACAGGACAAGCTGAGTTACATCATTAACTGTAAGCTAGATCAACAATGATTTGATCACATGTTATTCTACTGGTGTAACCTCTGGTGGAAAAAAATATATATATAAAAAAAAAAATAATAATAATAATAAAATAAAATAAAAATTAAAAAAAAAATAAATTAAAATAAAAAATAAATTTTTACATCGAGCTAAATTCTATTTTTACAATGACAGGATTAAACATTCTTTTTTTATCCTTAAAAGAAAGGATCTTTCTTTTAAGGTTACATGGTGATAAGCACTCATATTTTTAAATTTAGGGACACAAAAACACACGTGTTGAACAGATTATTTTATTAATTACTAAAAAAAAAACTTGACGCTTCGACCCCTGTATCGAGGTCATCATCGGAAGAATACAAGTGTATAAGGAACCAAGCTACATGCTCATGCCCTATATATACCGGTAAACTAAATCTACGTAGTTAATTAATCCTTTTCCCTAGCCTGACCTCTAGTGATTAAAAAATAAAAATAAATAAATAAATAAAATAAAATTAACATCTTCTGGTCCCTGCCCTCTGTGCTCTTTGGTTTGTAGCAACACCTGACTAAATATCCCGTCTTGCCTATCTCTACCTCACACCATATGCTTTCAAAATCATTAGTGTCACTGCCTTCCAAAGCCTCCACTCTTAGAGGACATAAGTCGTCACTTATCATTAGCAGTACTCCACCACCACCACCATGCTTTCCCTTTCTATCCTGCAGAAAAATGCTGTACCTGCTACTTCTATGCCTGTTATTATATCCTCTTCTGTCAACCACGTCTCAGTGATCCCAATAATCTTTGGCCAGGCTGATGCTATCAGCGCCACCAATTCCTCTCCTTTAATTTTAATGTCTGATTAATGTTTGATTTTAATGTCAAATATTAATGTTTGATTTAATGTTTTCATTTCTTGTCAAATGCCTCTTCCAGATCTTCAAATCTTAAATGCAGATCCTTGTCATATTCCTATGATTTCTCAACTATTAGCTCTGCTCACACATTCTTGAATGCTAACCATGTGAAGTTCCTTTCTAATATCTTCATAATTAGATTTGAAAATCAATATATAAATAGAAGACATTAAAATAACAATAAATAAATAAATACGGAAACCACTTTCGTTAATTTATTATTCATTTTTGTAGAATTTTCTGCTGTGTTTCATATCTATTTCAGTACAGTGGAATGAGATAATCATAAAAATGAAGAATAATTAACCCTCTCATGCATAAGGGCTTCATATGGGGACACGTATATTTTCCCTCATAATAATTATTCATTCATAATTTAGTGCTACTACTGTATGCATGTAGTCCTCATCTGGGAGACCAAAGTGTTCTTAGAAACCACACCAGATGGCAGGAGTTTCAACAGAGTTACAGGAATACAAATTTCTCTGCAATACATGGTGGTATCAAGGAAGAAGTGAAAAGCTGCTGTTTTGTTGATTTGAATTTGGTTATTTTATGAGTTTTCTGGAAAGGTTAGTATGGTTTTATATATTGTTATACCTTATAGATTGAATATTTAATTTGTTCATTTAATACCATATTCACAAAACAAACAAAAACAACCTGTCCTCACATGAGGACAATATGTTTGTAAGGTAATCTATGCTGCAAATAGTTTGAGGTTATAAAGTTCTTGTACAATATTTTTATAATTTATTTTATTTTTGCAAACATAAATGAATAGTAAGTGTGTTATTATATATTGGCATTATCAAGAGATGATAATGCCAATATATAATTGGCATTATCATCTCTTTTACAGATGGATAACCAAAAGCCAGGTCCATCAGACATAAAAAAGACCTATTACCACAAGAGACTTACTGAAGAAGAGATTGAAAAACTTTTGGAGGAATCTGAAGATGGTTTGCAGCTGAGTGATTCTGATGATGATCCTACAGAGAGTGACAGTTCAAGTGAAGACAGCGAGTCAGTCTACCACATCCTCTGATGACATTACTGTCACTAGATGGGTTGATAACTCAATAGTACATGTGGTGTCTAGTTGCTTAGGAAAGGAGCCTGTCAGTGTATGTCAGAGGTTCAGCCGGAAAGAAAAAACGTATGTTGAAATTCTACTACCTTGCAGCATAGCTGTTTATAACAAACATATGGGTGGAGTGGATCTTATGGCATCCCTTGTGACTTTGTATTGAAATGATACCAGGAATAAACGATGGTATATGAGAATTTTTTACCATATGTTGAATGTACTTGTTTGTAATGCGCGGATCATTTGGAAATGGGAAGAAAAAGAAAAATTGGATTTGTTGGAATTCAAATCAAGAGTGGCAACTGTTTTGATATATCAAGGTTTAGCTCAGCTAGGTACAAAGAAATGAGGACACCCTTCAAGTCGGACACCACCAGCACTAAAGAAATGCAAAACTCACTCTGTGCCACATGAGCACTAAGCTCATGTGGCACACTAATGTTTAGTGTGCTACATGATTTTTTTTTTTTTTGATGGCAGTGGACACTAAGACAACAGGTACTAATGCCAGTCGTTGCAGAGATGTACACTGCAAGAGTAAAACATCTGTGGTAGAAGTGAGGTTCCAATCTGTCTGGAATGTTTTCAGTCTTTCCATACAAAACGAGGCAAAGAGAATAAGACCGTTACATAGCTCTACTGCAAATTCTAATTGTTTTACTTTTTTGTATGTACTAAGTAATCCAAATTTTGATCATTCATGCAGTGTTTCAGCAAAATTTAAATTGTTTATAATCTGTTTTGTCATACTTGTAATGTCTTTCAATGAAAATAAATTCCTTAGTCTAAGTCATTTCTTTAGAAATATGTCTGTAGTCTGTTGGTGTTAGTATACATATACAGGACACAAATTTAGAAAAATTAATGAATTCATGGTAATACTGTAAGATTAAATGGTACTGTTTCATGCCATTATAATTTTTTATAACTGAACATTAAAATTCATGCATAAGAGGGTTAAATTGAAAGTGTGTTATCATAGCTATCAATTGCAGAAGGATAATTCCATGTACATTATTAGATTTCAAGGAATAAAATAAAAATAAAATTGCAAATTTAAATAATTAATTAATTGCAATTCTTATGAAGCACATGATTGTTGAAGTTAAGATTGTGAATGTTTATATAATCTTTCCAGAAGAAAATAACTTTTGTGTAGACATTTAGTCTAGTTTAAGTTTAATGACATTTAATCCTCTTTAGTATTAATTTATTGAATTCTTTGCTTAGTGGACAAGGCATAGCTAACTAAACCACAATTGCTGGACTCTTGAAGTGAAATATATTCTTGATGTTCTTCATGATAAATTTGAGCAAAACGACCAATCTGTCCATAATAACACAGGCTGCATGCCTTTGTCCACCCTTCCAGCTTATTCAAATCCTCTTGAAGAGCCAAAACATCAGCACTATTACTAATAACCCTTCCAAACTTTATATCATCTGCAAACAACTATCATTGTGATACTCTATCATTGATATAAAGATAATTGTTTGCAGATGATATAAAGTTTGGAAGGGTTATTAGTAATAGTGCTGATGTTTTGGCTCTTCAAGAGGATTTGAATAAGCTAGAAGGGTGGACAAAGGCATGGGGGTGTAAATTTAATGCAACTAAATTAATGCAAACTGCATTAATGCAACTTGTTCCCACAATAATGCTTCATACTCACTTGGTGAAGTTATCCTGGAAGAAGTGGAGGAAATAAGGGATCTTGGGGTGATTATGGATAGAGATTTAAAGTTCCAGGGATATCAATGGATATATCAATGGTCCCAGGACTGAACCCTGTGGAACTCTCCCTGATACTGTTTGCCTATATACAACTCTCTGATATCTATCAGAGAACAAATCACCTATCCAATCTACTAACCTGATATCCAAACCCATATGATGCAACTTAAAAATCAAATTGTCATGTGGTACCCTGTCAAATACCTTGGATAAATCCCACAAAAATTCCAACAGTGTATGCCTTACCTTATCCACTGATCTAGTTACTCTATTAAACGGTAACCAGATTATTAAAAACAACACCTCCTTTAACAGATCCGTGCTGGCTTGCATAAATAATATTAACCTCATCTGCCCAGTTCTTTATACAAGTTCTTAGCAAATTCTCCAATATCATTTCTCAGCTACAGAAGAAATACACACAGGCCTATAGTTTCATACCTCCATTCTACCCTTATGCAATGGTACTATCTTACCTGCCTTCCACTCTCTAGGAACCTGCCCCATTGCGAGACTTTCATTAAATATCCAAGTTAATGGCAGAGTCAGGTCCATAGCAGATTCTCTTAAAACACGTGGTGAAATTCCATCTGGTCCTCCTGCCTTATTGACATTTAGTGTACCCAGTATTCAGAATATATTCTTGTCATTCACTTCTAACACTTCACCACTCTTTATCCTTCTAGGAATAAAGCTTGTAGTTCCAGGATGGAACACTCTAATAAAGTGATCATTAAATAGCTCAACTATGTCATCTGCTGTGGTCATCCTATTCCCACCTCCACCCACAAAATAATCCATCCACTCTCATTTTTCCTCCTACTTGCCACATGGTGAATAAAGTCTTTGGGATTCTCCCTGGATTACAATGCCACTCTCTCCTCTGATATTCTAATTTTTCTCTCCTTACAACACTAGCCACTTTCCTAGCCTGAGCCTTATATTCCTCATGCAACTGTTTTATATCTCTCTCTTTATATGCCTTCCATAATCTCTTTTTCTTCTGCAATTCCCCTCTTATTCCTTTTGTTATCCATTTGACTACTCGAGGTATACAATCTTTCAATGCTGTCAACAATTTTTTCTTAAGTATCTCCCATGCACTAATGATGCCTCTTCCTTTAAATTCTTTCATCTATTGCACTGCTGCAAGCTGGTTTCTAAGTCTATGATAGTTACCTGCCTTATAATTCCACATAACTTCCTTCTATTTTGATACTTCTCCATGCCTATTCATCCTCCAAGTCAAGATTACATAGTCACGCTCACCAACGGGGGGTAGGTATGCCATCTCAGCCACAATGAAATCCTCTATGACCAAATCCAGAACTCTCGATCCTCATGTTCCCTTCACCAAATGCTGCCTAAGACAGCTGTCCCTCAAGTAATTCAAAAATTCAATTTCTTTATTACCGCATGCTGTCTCCTCTGCTAAGTTATCGCTATAGTTGAAGTCCCCCATAATGATTGCTCGCTTTCTGCTTGCCAAACTAATTTGCTTTACCCTCTCATGCATGAATTTTTATATTTATTTATAAAAAATTATAATGGCATGATATTACAGTACCATTTAATCTTACAGTATTACCATGAATTCATTAATTTTGCTAAATTTGTGTCCTGTATATGTTACAAATGATGTCCCATCTGAGGACATCATGCACTAATGATAACATACTACAGACATATTTGTATGGAAATGACTTAGACTAAGGAATTTATTTTCATTGAAAGTATGACAAAACAGATTATAAACAATTTATATTTTACTGAAACACTGCATGAATGATCAAAATTTGGATTACTTAGTATATACAAAAAAGTAGAACAATTAGAATTTGCAGTAGAGCTATGTAAATCAAGAACAGTCTTATTCTCTTTGCCTCATTTTGTATGGAAAGACTGAAAACATTCCAGACAGATTGGAACCTCACATCTACCACAGATGTATTTTGTGGCATGCATACAGATTAGTTTGTTTCACAATTTCATCCATCAATTCATCTGGAAACAGTTGTGAAAAATAATCTGCAGGACTCTCTCTCCGTGAATATTTACTTGGTGTTTTCCTCTAAACTGTGGTTTAGTACCAGCAAAGGGATTATCTTTCTCACTAAACCACACTAGTTGTCTCTGCAATGGCATATGACCAGCAACAGCTGTATTTTGCACACTAGCTGTACTTTGAATGTTGTGAGTCTGACCAACAGGGGAAGGACACTGAACATCACTGTCTTCACTTGAACTGTCACTCTCTGTAGGATCATTTTGTGACTGCTGGTATGTAGGATCATAATCAGAATCACTCAGTTCCAAACCATCTTCAGATTCCTCCAACAGTTTTTCAATCTCTTCTTCAGTAAGTCTCTTGTGGTAATAGGCCTTTTTTATGTCTGATGGACCTGGCTTTTGGTTATCCATCTGTAAAAGAGATGATAATGCCAATTAACACACTTACTATTCATTTATATTTGCAAAAATAAAGTAAATTAAATTATAAAAATATTGTACAAGAACTTTCTAACCTCAAACTATTTGCCACATAGGTTACTTTACAAACATATTGTCCTCGTGTGAGGACAGGTTGTTTTAAAGTTCGTTTTATGAATATGGTAATAAACATGAAAAATTAAATATTCACACTTCATCTACAAGGTATAACAATATATAAAACCATACTAACCTTTCCAGAAGACTAATAAAATCACCAAATTCAAATCAACAAAACAGCAGCTTTTTACTTCCTGCTTGATATCACCATCCACTGCAGAGAGATTTGTATTCCTGTAACTCTGTTGAAACTCCTGCCATCTGGTGTGGTTTCTAAGATATGCATGTAGTCCTCATCTCCCCAGATGAGGACTACATGCATACAGTAGCACTAAATTATGAATGAATAATTATTATGAGGGAAAATATATGTGTCCTCATATGAAACCCTAATGCATGAGAGGGTTAAACATTTCCTACTCATCACATCTATATTCCCTAGTCTGTAGCTACATCCCAATAAATATTTTGTCCTATAAACATCCATCTGGGGTGCTTAAGGGTCAAAGCTGTATAACTGAGAGGAGACCTCCACATAGCCTTTAAAGGAATGCGGAGAACCGACCACTTCTGACCTAATGTCCAATCCTCACCTTCTCGTGGTGCACCCTGTTGGGTATCTACTTTGATACTGAACGAACGAGGATGGGCTGGCAATTTGGGATTTAGCCGACCAAATTGTATTCTTATTGGTTAAACCAAAAAAAAAAAAAATATGATGGTACAACATGACAAAATTTCATGCCGGCTGGGGCATCACCCGGTTAAACAAGGCCCCCGTTGTTTTCGCCAGGGAACCAGGGCGAACAGCGAAAAGTCAGCTACTGGAACAAATCTGAAAACAAACCCCAACTCAACATCACCAGAGTTAAAGATCGGTACTATCAACGTAAGAAGCCTGAATGGCAAAGAAATGGAGCTAGCTGAGGAATTAGATAAGTACCAGATCGACATAATAGGGGTGACTGAAACAAAAAAGACCAAAACTGGTGAGATCTTTCTGAGCAATAAATACAAAATGTTATATTCAGGCAATGACAATCAAGGAAAAGAAGGAGTAGCCATAGTATTCAACACAAAATACGAGGCTAATCTTCTTGAATGGCAGTCAGTCTCAAGTAGAGTAATGTGGGCAAATATGAGAATGGGGAACTGGACAATGAGACTTATTTGTGCCTATGGTCCCACAGAAGGTTCTACTAAGGTAGAAGTGGAGGAATTTTTTGAGGCTTTAGAAAAAGCAACTGACACAATGAAAAAGGAAAAGTTGGTCCTTGTTGGGGATCTAAATAGCAGAGTAGGAAATGATTGTGAGACATACAAAAATATTTTGGGAAAATTTGGAGAAAAGAGCAAAGCTAATAATAATGGCAAATATCTGTTGGATTTCTGCTCAGGACATGGACTGGTTATTACTAACACCATGTTCCAATATAAAAATGTGCACAAATTCACATGGAGGGAAGAGGCTAGGAATAAGAAAAGTCTCATTGACTATGTTATTGTTGATAGTGATGTTTTCTCCCTTGTGCAGGACACCAGAGTGTACAGAGGATTTGAAATTGGAAGTGATCACTATTTAGTCTTGAGCAGGATAAAATTGAATTTCATATTGAAAAGAATAACATGTAAGAAAGTTTTAAAGCGAATAAAAGTTGAGCAGCTCTCAGATGTGAACTGTAGACTAAAATACAGAAATATTATTGAAAAGAAAATGAAAGAGTTTGAGAACAGGAATCAAACCTTGGAGATTCGGTGGCAAACTCTGAAGGAAACATTGATTGATTCTGCCAGAGAGGCATGTGGTGAGGTTGTGTGCAAGGATAAAAAAATCAGAACTCCCTGGTGGACACATGAAGTTAAAGAGGCAGTGAAGGAAAAGAAGAAAGCATATCAAAAGTTCCTGGCAAATAAGTCAGCTTTTACTCTTACAGAATACAGAGACAAATGTAAGAAAGCTAAACACTGTGTAAAACTAGCTAAACAAAAGTCATGGGAGGACTTTGGCAAGAATATAGAAAATAAATATCAAGAAGGTGGCAAAATATTCTGGAGGTTGTTGAAGAAGCTTAGGAATGGAGGAAAGAGTGCTGTAAAAGGAATTAGAGATGATAAAGGTGAAATGAAAACAGGAGAAAAAGATATCCTTGAAGTATGGAGTAATTACTTTGAAAAACTGCTAAATGAAACAAGTAGTGATGACAGCACAGTGATAAAAAACACTGACCAGGCATGCAGTCAGGAATACATATCCATACTTGAAGTAGAAAAAGCCATCAACGGCTTGAAATGTGGAAAGGCAGCAGGAGTAGATGATATTCGACCAGAAATGCTGAAGTATGGTGGTATAAAAGTCTTACAGTGGCTGCACTGCATAGTTCAGAAAGCCTGGACAGAGGGACGAATTCCCGATGATTGGAGTAGAGCTCTCATAGTACCCATATATAAAAAGGGAAATCAAACTGAATGTGAGAATTACAGAGGTATTTCCCTACTGAGTGTTCCTGGCAAGATCTATGCAAGTATACTTGAGAAACGGTTGATAAGAATTGTGGAAGAAAAGCTTGGTGAAGAACAAGCTGGATTCAGGCCAAATAGAGGCTGTCAGGATCAGATCTTCACTTTACGGCAAATAGTCGAGAAAGCATGGGAATATAACAAAGATCTGTATTTAAGTTTTGTCGATTTGGAAAAGGCCTATGACAAGGTTCCAAGAGAGAAGCTATTCAATACGCTACAGTTATATGGTGTCAATGGGGCATTATATCAAGCAATACTTAGTCTTTATTTGAGTTGTGAGTCAGCAGTTAGAATTGAAGGAAGTACAGGAAGATGGTTTAATGTTAAATCTGGTGTGAGACAAGAATGTACATTATCCCCTCTGTTATTCATGATCTATATGGATCACATTATGAAGGAATGTGGTATTAAACCTGATATCAAAATTGGAGATGTTAATGTCAGCTCTTTGCTTTATGCAGATGATGTTATACTTCTAAATAAATCCGCTACAAGTCTGCAAGATTCTCTGACTAAATTGAATAGCTGTTGTAATAGATATGGTATGAAGGTCAGCAATAAAAAGACAAAGACAATGAAAATAGGCAGAATCATTGAAAATGTCAACTGTGTTGTGAATGGAGAACCTGTGGAACTAGTAAAACATTTCAGCTACTTAGGCACAATTTTTACTGAAGATGGCAAACTAAATATAGAAATAGACAACAGAATCAGCAAATCTGGTATGGCAGGAAGTCAATTGAATAAATTCATATGGAATAAGAAAGAAATTAGTCGGAACACTAAATTAGCTGTATACAAGACAGTGTTCAAAGCAATTTTAACTTATGGATCTGAGAGCTGGGTCAGAAGTAAAACACTTGACCAAAGACTAGAGACCGCAGATATGAGAGTCCTGAGAAAGATTAGAGGCGTGAACAGATGGCATCAATGGCAATATCATATTAAAAATGAGGATATTAGGAAAGAACTTGACATTGTCAGCATCCAGGAATGATTTAGCAGAGCTAATCTCAGATGGTATGGTCACTTAAATAGAATGGGAGAGGAAAGATTAGCAAAACAAGTGTTCTCTGCCAGGTTGGCAGGAAAACGACCCAGAGGAAAACCAAGATATAGATGGATTGATATGGTACAAAGTGCCTTAGACGATAGAAATATAAGATCTGATAATGTTGGAGTTTTGACAAGTAACAGACTGATTTGGAGGAAAATTGTAGATAGGAAGTTAGTAATGATGTAATTTTTCATGTAGTACTGTCATATCCTGTACACCCCTTGAGGGTACATGGCAGGAATTTGATGATGATGATGAACATCCATCTCACACCATATACTCTCAAAGCTATAGTATTATTTCCACTGAGATTCTCCACCCTGAGAGTGCACATTTCATCTCTTATCATGAGTAACACTCCACCACTATGTTTACCTTCTCTATCCTGCCAAAATATGCTATACCCTTTGATTTCTATCATTGTTAGAACATCTTCCTCAGTTAACCAAGTGTCACCGATACCAACAAACCTTTGGAGAAACTGAGTCAATCAGTGCCACAAACTCATTCCCTTCATTTCTAATGCTCCTAGCATTTGTATACAGAAAAACTAGCATTGCCAGCTTTATAGTGATTATTAATCACCTCATACCCCACCTGGCTCTGTAATATAGTGTACATCCCCTCATTTCTTGAGGCACTCCCCACATGATTCCATCGCTGCAACATTTCACCTGTGCAATTATAGTTTCCCTGTCCTGACACGCTCACTTGCCCAGCAAACAAGTCTCTCCAAATTGCTGCACTATTTCTGCATTCAAATGCAATCCATCTCTTGCATACAGTTCTCTTCTATCTTCAAACATACTCCATGCATCCACATATCCCAAATCCCTTTTCCTGCTCATTCTCAGTATCACTGGTCTTTTCTCCCACTCTGCATTATCATACTGGGACAACACACTTACTATCTTTCCTTGGACACATTTTTACTGCACAATGTCTAACATTAACTTCAAATCTCATGCTACACAATTCACACTACCTCTCAGGTCATTTATCCCAACCATTACTATCATCTCTACCACACTTTCACCCCTCCTCACTGCTATTGCCATACTGTATTATTACACCAGGCATATACATCTCTGGCACTCTACTCTCCACACACCCCAAATCATTGAATCTCCATACATGACAATCTGAATAGATTCATTCGTCCTTTTCTCACTGGCATCCCTGACTCTTATGACTTGCAATCTCTCTCTCTCCTTCTCTCACCTCTCTATCCCTTACTTCCACACTCTCTCATCTTTCTGCAATTTTGCCTCTTCCAATGTCTCTCCCATTCTCTTGCCTTCCTCTCTTCCTTGTTCTCTTACACCTACTCTTGTTCCCTCTCAAACCAGCCAACCTCTGTATTCTCTCAAGATCTTCATTCACTCTTCTCAACTCAGTCTTTGTTCCTTCCATCTTCTTTCTCAGCAGTTCTATTTCTCTTTCTCCACATGTTCTGCTTTCAATTGCCATTCACACATACAATCATGGTCATCAGACAAACTATCTCCATCTGCTAAACTACTCAAGGCTAAATACTTATATAGGTCTTTTTCTCACCATCCTCCAATACACTATTGCAATCAACAAACTGAAAATCACCACTCCATTTTTCCTTCCTATTCTGTCAAAAAATGCTATACCCTGCTACTTCTATTCCCGTCAGTATATCTTCTTCCATCAACCACATCTCAGAGATCCCAATAATCTTTGGACAGGCTGATGCTATCAGCACTACCAATTCATTTCCTTTATTCCAGATACTCCTGGCATTAGTATAGAGAATCAAGAAATTGTCATTATTTCTGTACCTATCATTATCCCTCTTGATTCAGCATTCTTTTTCTTCCCTTCAGGTATTAGGCCAGTGGCCTGTTACGGAGCTATCCTTAGCCCTTCTCAGCCGTACCGAGGATAAGGTGGCTAGCTCTAAGCCTCCCGGCATGTCCTATGTCTGTAGCTGCGTGTGTTCATGTGGCTGGTTTGCCTGCTTATAGGAGGAAAAACCCCAGATAAACTGAGAGAAAAACCCTTCAGTCCACGCCCAAGACCGGCTAACTTGGCTATGTCTGAGAAAGATCCTTAAGCTCCTCACATTGGCGACGGGAATCAAACCCAAGGCACTCCTTTCCCAGGCATATGGTTGCAGAGCGCATAGCCACTCGGCTAACCACGTGGACTTGATTCAGCATTACCTGATGTATTCCCCCTTCTCTCAGGTACCTACTCTCACAAGAGGCCACCCCTGCTACTATCCACCCTGATAATTCTAGTTTCTCTGCATTGACACACTGACTTTCCCAGAGAACAGCATCCTCTCCAGATGCCTATGTCCTTTCTCATTCAAATGCATGCTGTCTCTTGCATACAGTTCCTCTCTGTCCTGAAATACCCTCCAAGCATCCACCTAATACAAGCCTCTCTTTGAATACATTCTGCTATTATACAATTCATTATTGATGCTCTTCTCTGCAGTTCTGCATTGTCATACCTGAGCCACACACACTATCTTCTCTCTCAGTCTTCTTTCATACAACCTCCTCAATCATGAACCTCAGATCTCTTGCCACCCGATTCACACTGCCTTTCAAGTCATTCATGCCCATCATCAAAATCTTCTCATCTATCTCCACCCTTTTGCCTTGCTTAATTGCCATAGTCACACTATCTATCATTCCTCCAGCAAGCACTCCTCAGGCATTCTATCTTACACACTACAGATCATTGAGTCTCCTTACATCATACCTGTTACCACTCTGTTTCTGCCTTGTTCACCTGCATACCTGTCTCTCTTTCTTTGTTATGCTACTTAACTGTTGTCCTGTCATCTCTCCATCCTTGGTTTGAGCATTCTCCCACATTTTTCTCATTCCCCCTCTTTTACTAATTCTCCTATTCTCTCCTCTTCTATCAGTCCCACAACTCTCTCACTCCTACTTTGATTTGCTTTGCATTCATTGTTTCCAGTTGCCTAATCTCTTCTTTCATGCTTCTCAACTCATTCCCCCAGACATTCTACCTCTTCTTTCAGCACATCTCTCTCTCTCTCTCTCTCTGCAAGCACCTACTCTTACTTGCCATTCATGATGTTTCAAACTTACTATACTCCCTACTTTTATTTTTTCATCCACATTCTGCTCGTTATCCTCGCCTAATACAGCTATATCATCAATAAAGTATATTATATGTATCTAACCACTTTCAGTTACTCTGTTCATTCCTTCCTTTTATTAATTTTCATTTCATTTCATTATATATATATATGTCAAAAGTTTTTTACCTTGGGGATAATATATATTAAGGATACCAAGTAATTTTATAAACTTGGTTTTTTTACTTCTTCTCCCAAGTAAGCAAAACAGTTAAGTTTGCGCCTGAATGTAGTTCAAGTCTAAAGGTAGTACAACACCAGGGAAACTCGTCGTAAAAGTGGGTAAAGCTCTGATCACTATTCTTAGTATTTCCCATAATGTAAAACACATCTCACTAAGAGATGTATACTGTAAAAAAAACCAAGTTTATAAAATTACTTGGTATCCTTAATATCCTTAATATATATTATCCCCAAGGTAAAAAACTTTTGACGTCTTTATCTCATCCAGAGTTTCTTATTCAAAGTAAAAGCACCTTGTAGCAACTTCTATAGATAAAGTTGATAAGGCTCTGTATTACTAAAAACCTTGGTATTTCAGGGTCTAGTTACTCATTGAGGAGACCTCAAAAAAGGTTGAAACCGGTCTGGGTAGTGACCCCCACCCATAATGTATAACAGTATACATCTCTTAGTGAGATGTGTTTTACATTATGGGAAATACTAAGAATAGTGATCAGAACTTTACCCACCTTTACAACGAGTTTCCCTGGTGTTGCACTACCTTTAGCCTTGAACTACGTTCAGGTGCAAACTTAACTGTTTTGCTTACTTGGGAGAAGGAGTAAAAAAACCAAGTTTATAAAATTACTTGGTATCCTTAATAATATATATATATATATATATATATATAGGTTGAAAAGTAAGGGTGACAATCAGTGGTGTATTTAGGTATAGGCCCGGGGCTAGAGCGGCAAATTTTGAGGGCCGACGGAAATTTCCAAGATCTCATTTTATTATGCCGCATTATTCCCAAGTAGAGAAATATTTTTCTTTTCCTTATTGTAAGTTTAGTCTGCAAGCATATTGGCATGTAATGAGATTCTGCATAACTATACAGACTGAGACATGTGCACGGAAAGCTACTGTATTGTTGTCAATAACTTGACACAAAGGCAATGGGGATTAGTGAATTTGATCCCTTTCTTGCTGAGCACATTGCCAAAAGTGGGAAAAAAGGTTTTGTTTCCTATCTTTCCTTTGCCACGTATGAGGAATTTATTAAAATAATGGGCGAGAAAGTAATCAAATTTATTGTGGAAGAACTTAAAATAGCTAAGTACTATTCCATAAGTGTTGACTCAACACCAGACCTCTCTCATGTTGATCAGCTGTCCTTCATTGTACGATATGTGAAAGAACATGGAACTCCTGTGGAGCGTTTCTTGCATTTCATTCCTAACGTAAGTTACAAATCTGAAGAGTTACAAGAGGCAGTTTTGACTTCACTGAACGAGCTCGGAATTAATGTAGCAAATTGCAGAGGACAAGCATATGATAATGCTAGTAAAATGTCAGGCAAGTATACAGGACTGCAAGCAAGAATTCTTGAAATAAATCCATTGTCAGAATTCACACTGTGCACTGGACATTTTCTCTGTCTCTAATTGGTACTTGCGCTGCCCAATACTGTTGGTACTCTTCCGCATTTTTTGATGTCCTTCAGAAACTGTACATATTTTTCACATCTTCAACACATCGGTGAAGTGTTCTAAGAAAGCACCTGGAAACTTCTGCAAAAGTAATCAAATGTCCTTTGCCTACTCGTTAGTCAGCTCGTGATGATGCCTGTCGGAGTCTTCATGAGGGATGGAAGGAAATAATTTCCACTTTGTCCGAAATTGAAAATGACACCACCTAGAAGAAAGTTATGCGATGTGAAGCAAGTGGGATTCTATGGTAACTTCAATCACTGGAGGTTGGGATCATGACCTGCCTATGGGCAGGGCATGAGGGGTGGCACTTTCTGTGGGCCTAGGGGTGGGAAATACCTAAATACGCCACTGGTGACAACGCAGCACCACGTTGTACATCCTACTTTATTTCTGCAGTTGTTTCATTTTCCTGTATTTATATCTTTATTTTCTGACTGGTTTATATACAGTTTCTTAATTAGTCTTCCCTCTCTCTTTCTCTCTCTATCTACTAATCCCTTCTAAGCTCTACAAATTTCAACTTAGAGAAATGGATCTGTGTCTATTCTGCGAAATTTCAGGTACCTTGGAACACGCATATCTAACCTGTCTTGCTAACAAAGCGAGGATCACCTATACTCTTGATACTGCCTCTAGTACTTGTAACTATGCACACAGCCAAGAAGACTACTGGAATTTAGTCCATACAGAAGAAAACAGACACAGAATATGCAATTTCTTCTTCATCTGCACTAAAGCCATCATCTACACCGTCTACCTAAAACACACAAGAAATAACCAGCACCCATCCATCACCGAAGCAACACAAACCCTCATATATAGCTTACTTCAGAAACTACAAAGCAGGCTTTCACCGGAACTTGATTACTACAAAAAAACAAGAACTGCCACGAAATTCATACAGGAGTGGAATCCAACTGGTGCCCTATTCTGGATTGCCGATGACAATGCACTTCATCTGAACGATAACTAAGAGTGAAACTGAACTGTAATGTTGATTCATTTATTGCATTCTCTATTGTATATCCGAAAGGAAAATCTTTCTTTCTCTGTAATATATATACTTATATTCTTATAGTATGTAAATAGTCCTTTTGTTACCTATCTTCTAACGTATATTTTAACAAGTTAAATAAATAAATAAAATATTATATATATATATATATATATATATATATATATATATATATATATATTTTATACGTGTCAAAAAAAAAAAAAATAGTTAATTCCAGTTTCTTTCATTATATGAAAAAGCTAGTTCCATTATACGTTATCAAATTCCTTTTCTAAATCTATAAAAGCCACATATGTAGCTTTATTTACTTCAGTTCTTCGGTCTGTTATTGTTCTCAAGGCTACTATTACTTTTCTAGTTCCTGTATTATTCTGGAATCCAAACTGATTTTCATCTAAATAACATTCACATTTTGATTTTATTATATGCTTCACTATATTTAGTATGATCTTTGAGGCATGATTGAATAAACTTAATGTTTGATAATTTTTACAGTCTGTCTGTTGCATTCCCTTTCTTGGGTATTGCTACCATGAAGCTTTCATAGAAATCATATACTTAATATTATTATTATTATTATTATTGTACGAGCACCATCTGAAGACTCATTGCTGGAGATCCACACTATCCACACAATCTATCATACCTCTCCTTAAACCCATTATTATTATTAAGACAGACCTCCAGGGAGTCAGAGACTCATCGAGGAGTCTTTAACAGACAAAGCACTCACAACTGAAATTGACAATCCATTCCACTCATTCACAATTCTCCAAGCAAAATATCTAGTCCTCACACCCCTACTAGCTACACCTTTATTCAACTTCCAGGGATAATCCCTTGTGCTGGCCCCACTAGCGAAGTACTGAAACATTTCCTCCCCTGCATTTATCCTATAAAACCCTTTCTTCTTCTTTGAGTGCCATCTCCTATCGGAGGTCGGTGACCACCTTGGCAAATTTGAGCGATTCTCAGCTATTCTGAGCAGTCTCTCAGAGTTCATACCAGTCCACTGTCTGATGTCTGCCAGCCAAGATTTTCTTCGTCTTCCTTGTCCTCTTCTTCCATTTATCTTCCCTGTTATAATCAATTGAAGTATCTTATATTTTTCATTACGAAGTAGGTGACCAAGATATGCAGTTTTCCTTCTTTTTATGGTATCTAAAAGTTCACGTTATTTCCCCATTTGTTCCAGTACTTCCTGATTGGACGTTTTTGCTGTCCATGGGATTTTTAACATTCGTCTATATAACCACATCTCAAAGGCTTCAAGTCTTTTTATTGATGTTTTTAAGGTCCAAGTTTCTGCACCGTACAGCAGTACAGACCATACATAGCATTTAACCATGCGTACTCTGAGCTCTAAGTTTAAACTGCGGTTACACAGTGTTGATTTCATCAAGAGAAAATTTTTTCTTGCCATTTCAATTCTAACTTTTATTTCCATTTCTGGATCGCAATCTTCATTTAATCAGTATCCAAGATATTTAAACTTTGTCGCTCTTTCTATTTGTTTCCTATTTAAAGAAAGTGCTAAATTAAGAATTGGTTTCTTGCTTATGACCATGAATTTAGTTTTGGTGATATTTATTTTTAATCCCATTTTTTCACTCTCTTAATTTATTAGTTCCAAAAGATTTTGAAGATCCTGAATATTGTCAGCCAGAAGAGCTGTATCATCAGCATATCGGATGTTACTGATGATTTCACCATTTACACTAATCCCTTCCTTCCTTTCTTCTTTCCAAGACTTTTTGAAATATGGCTTTTGAGTAGATGTTTAAAAGAAGAGGTGACAGCACACATCCTTGCTTTACTCCTTGTTTGATGTTAATGGAGTCTGTAATAATATCATCAACTTGAACAGATGCCTTTTGGTTCCAATATAAGTTTTCAATGATCCTGATGTCTTTACCATCTAATCCAATTCTTTTTAATAGTACAATCATTTTAGCATGTTGGACTTTGTCAAATGCTTTCTCGAAGTTGATGAAGCAAATGAATATTTCCTTGTTTTGGTCAATACATTTTTGAAGTAAGATCTGAGGACAGAAAAGGGCCTCTCTTGTTCCCAAGCCGTTTCTATAGCCGAATTGGGTATCACTGATGGTGTCTTCACATTTTCTGTATATTCATTTTTGAATTATTTTCAGAAACATTTTGAGAATGTGATTCATTAGGCTGATCATTCTATAGTCATTACAAGTTTTTGCATTTACTTTTTTAGGTAGTATGATGAAGGTCGACCGTAACCAGTCTTAAGGTATTATGCCTGTATTGTAGATCTTATTAAATAGCTTTACTAATATATTAATGTTGTCACCTTCTAATAACTTTACTATTTCTGCTGGTATTCTATCCGGTCCTAGGGCTTTACCATTTTTAGCTGAGTTTAGTGCACATTCTACCTCTGGTCTTAGAATGCATGGACCTTCCATATGTTCATAAGTATTTTCTGGGTTCTGTCTATTATCAGTAAAGAGTTCTTCTATATATTTCACCCATTCTTGTATTTTGTCATCATTTTCGGATATAATTTCTCCCTTTTTGTTTCGAAGGATACAGAATTGTTTTTTCTTACATATACCTGAGGTCTCTTTAATTTTTTTGTGTAGATTAAAATTGTCATGCTTTTCCTGTAGAATTTCTATTTCTTTACATTTTTCATTCATCCAGATTTCTTTTGCTTCTTTGATCTTTTGTTTAATAATTTTCTGAACCTCTTTATATTTTGTTGGATTATGATTTTTATATGATCTGCGTTGATCCATGAGAGAAAGAATTTCACCAGTCATCCAGTCTTTCTTTTTTACTGCTCTATTAGGACATAAGGTATTGGTACATTTCTCTATGAAGACAGATTTCAATTTGTCCCACGATTCATCAACCCTCATGATGTCATCATTCTTGATAAGTGCTAGCTCTTGATTCAAATCTTGACTCAATTTGCTATCTCTGTGTTTTTTAATTTTCCCAAATCAAACATTTTTTGTTGATGTTTCTTAAGTATAGCTTTCAGTCTAAGTTGTAACTCTGCCACCAGTGGGTTATGATCAGAAGCAATATCTGCACTAGGATAGGTTTTTGTACTCTTTATAGAACTTCGAAATCGTTGATTAATTAGCAAGTAATCAATTTGGTTTCTGACTATATTCCCATTATTATCCTGTGGTGATCGCCAAGTATACAATCTTCAAGGTGGTAGCTTAAACCATGTGTTTGTGATTATTAGCTCCTCTTCCTGGCAGAATTGAATAAGACGGTCACCTCTCTCATTTCTTGTGCCCAGTCCATGTTTGACACTACATCTCCACTTCTACCTTTCCTAACTTTAGCATTGAAATCATCCATGACGATGTTAATGTCATTCTTTTTTGTGTTTTTCATTAGTTCTTTTAATTGATCATAACATTCTTTGATCTCGGTATCACTCTTGTCAGCAGTAGGGGCATATACCTGTAAAAGATTAACATCTAGTGGTTGTCCTTTAAGTTTTAATAACATCATCCTATCTGAGTAAGGGATGAAGCTCAACAGTGACTTATTGATATCTTTGTTTAATATTATTCCAACTCCATTTTGATGGTTGTTTTCACAACTTCCAGAGTGATACATTGTCTTCATGTCATTGACTTGAGTTTTGCCTGATCCTGGCAACCTAACTTCACTCATTCCTAAAATTCCAATTTCAAGTCTTTTCATTTCTTGGATAGCATTTCTTAGCTTACCTGTTTCATGCAGGGCTCTGACATTCCAGGTTCCTAGTTTTACTGAACACACCATGTTGAGCCCAGGGATTCTTTCCACCCCTGTCCCATTTAAGGGACGCCAGGAACTCGGGGCCATTTGTGTAGATTTGCTCGCCATGGTGGTTCGTCTAGAGAGAGAGAGAATAGAGCAGTAGTTTCTCCATTTGCTTTCTGCTCCGCAGTATTACAGACATACACAATAAACTGTATTGCCATCTGCAATTTTCTAATTACAAGCTTTACCATCATCATGAGACTTCAACCTTGTGTCAGTACTGACAAAGCTGCTTCCCTTTGTCAGAGGATTGAATCCTTTATTTTTCCTTGTAACCCTAGGTAGGGGCCCTAACCAGGTACTGACAGCTGGAGCCAGCTGAGCCCGGGTTGTTTATAGAGGTCTGCTCCTCTGAAGATTCTTCCGCACATTTCACTGTTGGGATACGAATCCTCTTCCACTGATTTGTCCGTTGTTCTTCACAGAGGTCCGTTAGCATCCTTATAGTGAGTGTACCCTACGGAAGGTCCAAGGGAGCACGATATGAATGTGGACATGCCTTACTCCCCATAAAACCCTTTAAGCAACTTAAATGTTTCTATCATATACCCTGTTTTTCTTCTATCAACAAACTTCTGCAATCCACACATCCTCAACCTACCCTAACCGGGAACATTCCACAGACCACTCACCATCTTGATCGCTTGCCTCTGAATCTTCCCCAAGCTTCCTCATCCCCAAGAAATCCATGAGACCAGACTTGAGCACAGTAATCCTGATGTAGGTGTATCAAGGACTTATAAAGAGGAATAACAACTTCCTTATTTCTACTTGTTACTGTATTCTTCAATAACCAAGTAATTTTATGGGCTACCTTACAAGCTTAGCAATATGCCCTCTAAACTTTAACTCTCTGTCCTCTACCACTTCTAAATCTGTAGCTTCATCTATTTCCTGGAGTACGTTTCCATCAATATGGTACACAGCTTGTAATCTATTTATCCCAAAATGCATAACTTTTCTCCACATTAAACTGACATCCATTGTCTTTTGTTCATACTTGACAGCCTATTTAAATCATCCTGCAAGTACTCCACATCACTTGATTAACTAATACTGTACCTAATTTTGCATCATCAGCAAACAACAATATTTTCTTTCAGGTTATTTCCTATATCATTTATGTACAAATTAAATTGCAATGGTCCTAGCACTGAACCTTGTGGCACACTCCTAATCACCTGCTTTTGCCTTGATTTTGCCCCTCTGTATATTTTGATATCTGTCCAGCAGCCACACTCTTATCCACTTAACCAGTGTCATATCCATACTCATTTATTTTTATTTGCATAACAGAATTCCATGCAGTATTCTGTCAAATGCCTTTGCAGAATCCAGCAGAATCATCATGTAGCCATTTCCTTCATCCAACTCAGCTATCACTCTATTATAAAAAGTTAGTAAAAATGACAAACCCTTCACAAACCCATGCTGCCCCTGATACAATATCATATTTTTATTCACCCATTATTGAATTCTCTTTTTCACCAATTTTTCCAATACTTTTACCACCACGCCTGAGATACTGATTGAGCTATAATTTGCTACTTTAGTGTTAGAACTTACCTTATGCAAGATAATTATTTATTCCTCTTTCCACTCCCTTGAAACTCTACCAGAGCTGAGACTTAAATTAAAGAGCCTAGTCAGAGGCATTGCCAGTTTCCACATTCTCGCAAATCCCTAGCTGTTATCCCATCTAATCCCACAGCAGTATTTACATTGAGATTCTGCAATATCCCAAGAACTTCCAATTCATCCACTTCAGTTCCCATATTAGTGTCTGTCACATATATTAAAGCAATAACCTCACTAGGATGATATATCCCTGCGAAGTGTCACTCAGTAACTCAACTATTTTATCTACTTCTGTCACCTTGTGAACCATCATCATTCATTAAGGTTAATCTTCTATAGTCATTCTTTCACCTACATGCCTCATAAAGAAAGAACTCTTTCTGATTTCCTTTGTGCTTGGCTAGTTTCTTCTCATAATCTGATTTTGCTTTCCTTGCCATGCTGGTCACCTTTCTTGCTGAGCCTTGTATTGTTCATGAGTTTGTTGGTCACCTTTCTCTTTATATGCCCTCTACAGCATTTTCTTCTTCTGCAGTTTGTGCTTAATGATATCTTCTAGATCAGTGCTTCCCAACCTTTTTCACGTCACCTCACAAGCATAAATAATTTCATGACACACTATGAAGGAACATTTTTCTATTAACATGATTAATTTCTTCTATTTCATACAGGGATTCAATTAATAAGATCTTTCTTTCAAATATTTTTGCATTATAATACATAAACATTCCAGCTAGACATTCGTTTCAGATAAGTTTTCTTATGCAGTCATAAGCACGAAATAAACAAAACAAATGGAATGAAAATACCTAATCCATACATCCTCAGTGATTGATATTTGACATTATTTTTATATCACATCTATAAACTGAATTGTCAGATTTGACTGAGTGAAACTGTGATTAAATTTTTAGAACACTTATTTTATAAAATTATGATGTGAAAATACAAAAGTAAAATTAATTATACACGAAAGAATTACTGAATATGTATAAATATATTAATAATAATAATTTAATGACAAAATAAACATTTTAAGTATTAATATAAATATCTACAATATTCTTTTGCCACAGTTAACACTTATATTTCCTTCTTATTTCAGTGAGATACTTGGGCTTGTTTCTGTGAACACAACTTTTTTATATCTGGGTCTATGGTCGAAAGAGCTACACGCAATTCATGATCAAGACTCTTCAATGATGATCTCTTTAAATTCTTGATATAATAAATTTAGTTTAATCCTTTATCCAAGTTTGAGCAAACAAAGTTTGCGCCTGAAAGTATCTTCAGGACTGGGGTAAGGTGGTACAACACCGGGCAACTCGTTGCAAAGGTGGAGCAAGCTCACAACACTCCTATCTCAGTATCTCCCATAATGCAAAACATACAAAACACATCTCCTTGTGGATATGTGTTTTGTATGTTATGCATTAAGGGGAGGGCCACTACCTAGACTAGTTTCGACCTTTATTGAGGTCTCTTCAGTGGGAGCCAAGCCCGAGTGGAGATACCAAGCAGAAGCATTAGCAAGGTCATCTCTACCTATAGGAGTTGCCAAACGGTGTGCCACCTTTTTATTAAATTACTCTGGATTTAGAGAAAGATGTTGAAAGTTTATTTTTCACTTGGTTAGACTAATAAATTTAGTTTAATCCTTTATCCAAGTGTGAGCAAACAAAGTTTGCACCTGAAAGTATCTTCAGGACTGGGGTAAGGTGATACAACACCGGGCAACTCGTTGCAAAGGTGGAGCAAGCTCACAACACTCCTATTTCGGCAACGAGTTGCCCGGTGTTGTACCACCTTACCCCAGTCCTGAAGATACTTTCAGGCTCAAACTTTGTTTGCTCACACTTGGATAAAGGATTAAACTAAATTTATTATAGTCTAACCAAGTAAAAAATAAACTTTCAACATCAATAAATTCTTGATAGTCAGCTTAGAAGAGAAACTTTGTTCATACATGTATGTTGTAGCAAATGGTGAAAGAATGTTTATAGCTTTTTCGCCGATGGATGGAAACTCCTTTTTCGCAGTTACCCAGAATTGGGATAATGGAACAACCTTAAACTCAACTTCAAGGGTACGATCACTTTTTAAGTCTATAACTCCTCCTTTTCTTTCACTAATAAATCGAATGCCATGTGATCTAATGAAGATGCAAATGAATTTCGAACCCAATCGAATTTCTTTGTCTCCATTAATTCAAAGTAGTGATGAAGCTTTCTCTCAAGCATGCATGGGTGTTGATCTACAAATTCTAGTAGTTCTTTTTTTAGGATTCGAACTACAACACTGACTAAACATTTCAAGGGAACCATTTTTCACCACATCTTTCAAAATTTGAATTTTGTTTTTGAATCCATTAATTTTGTCAGTGCAAGTTAATATATTCTCAAGCGGTCCTTGTATTTTTCGATTAAGTTTATTTAGGTATTCAAATATGTCAGCTAAGTAGGCCACTTTTTGCAACCAGTAATTGTCTTCCAACTTAGCTGAATACTGAGAGTTACCATCAAAAAATACTTTTAATTCTTCTTTCAACTCGTGAACTCTGGACAGAACTCTCCCTCTCGACAGCCAACGAACTTCAGTATGGAACAACAAAGATTGATGCTCTGATCCCATTTCATCACATAAAATTGAAAATAGATGCTATTGAAGTGGTCTACTTTTGATCAAATTCACCATTTTTATAATGTCATTAAGTGTGGACTTTAATTCTAGAGGTAAACTATTTGACATGAGAGCTTCTCTATGAATAAAGCAGGGTATTATTTGAACATCAAGGTTTTCAGACCGAACTTCGAACGCCAAGCCTCTGACCCTTCCTGCCATTGCAGCTGCACCATCGCTACATAAACTTACGCAATTTTTCCATGAAATTTTGTTTGTATCAAAGTATTCATAGATCACTAAAGATTTCCTTCCCAGTTGTTTGTTTCTGAAGTTCTTTGCAGAATAAATAATGCTCTTTCAACCCTTTCTCATCAGGAATTCGAACAAGTGCAATTAGCTGACAACAGTTGCTAACATCTGTTGATTCATCAACCTGTAAGGAAAATTTCTTAACTTCACAAATTTTCTGGATTAGTGTTCCTTCTATGCTAACTGACATGTCTTCAATGCATCTGCTGATCGTATTATTTGAAAGGGGTACTTTTTCAATTTCTTTTACTTCATTGATTCCAAGCATAGTTTTGACAATTTCCACACAAGCTGGTAAAATGAGTGATTTGGCAATTGTGTGAGACGTCTTGGCTTTAGCTATCAATCTCATGACTTTGTCACTTGCTTCTAGAGCTCCATTAGATACCGTTGTGACTGATCTCATGAAAGAACTTTGCATTTGAATTTGAGTTCGCAGACATTTAAAATAGTTAAAATCCTTATCTATGTACGAAGGATGCTTGGTAGAAAGGTGTCGATGTAGTTTACTTGGCACCATCGCTTTATTTGACAACTTTTCATATGAGACATTGAGGCACAGAAGAATTATCAGAGTACACAAAACCAAATTTCAGATAACTTTTTCTTTGGTTCACTTTCTTGGACTCGCAAATTTGATGGGTTTTCTGATTTTTTTAAATATTTGTCTATTATTGTGGGTAACTGAAAATTAAATTTAATAGAATTAAAATATATGCAAATAAACAAGCCAATGAATAGAAAGATATAAATGATATGAAACTAAAAATACTACATTATAATCGAGGATATCAAATAGGCATTGTAACTAGGGCATCCAAAATACTGGAACACGCAAAACTATGTTAGGAAAATGCCTATTAATGACAGAAAGTCTACGTTTACCAAGCTTAAGCTATACAAATTACACATTAATCATTTTGTAACTCATAATGTCAGCGTCCATTGTCCAAAAATATCTCAGATACCTTTTGATTCCGAAGAAAATACATTACGAAAAAATGGTTAACTATAAGAAAAAAATGACTCACCAGTGTTTATTTTATCATGCGAAGATACTTCTTTCCTGTATGACCGTTATAGCTTCAGCTAAAATGAATGTTATAGATCGACAGTAACAGGAAAAAGCATCTTTGTCAGCAAATAATAACAATTCGACTTATGTTCCACAAACTATCACATTTGTTAAAATACAAATTCAGAAAAAGATGCAATAAGACATTCTCGCTAAGGTGTTTTACACAGACCACTTAGCAACACTGAATATCCACTTGAACGCATTTCATACAAAAATGATACTCTCTTGAAACACTCGACTGGTACTCTCACAACACAACAGATGAGTTGGAACTGAAGCAGAGTAATGATCGTCTGAGTCGTAGATGCAAAATGTGAGGGAAGGAGTAATGGGAGGAATGGTGTCTATGACATTCTGGGAGGTCCTTCACACGTGCGTAGCTAGAAAAGAGCAATAAAGCGAAAAGGGAACCACTCAGCAGCCTAGCCCTCCGGTACCGTCGCCCTATAATCAGGACTTTGCAGTTAAATTTTTCGTGGCACACTGGTGTGTCACAGCACGTCGGTTGGGAAGCACTGCTCTAGATGACCCTTAACTATCTCTCATGCACTACTAACATCCTTACCCTGCAGTGTTTTATGCCATGGCACAGATATAAGCTTCTTCCTAAGCTGGTCATAATCACCTGCCTTATATTTTGACATATACCTCTTTTTCACAGAATATTCCTCATGTTTAACAATCTCCCAAGTCAAGACTGCATGGTCACTTTCACCACTCAGAGGTAATGTGATCACCTTGGTTATAGATAGCTCTTTTGAACCTATAACTAGGTCAGATACTCTTCCACTCCTAGTCCCCTCCATCACATGCTGCCATAAGTAATTATCTCTTAGTAGGTGTATATACTATTTCTTTCCTGACATGTGATCTTTCTTCCTACCAGTCTATATGCCGATAATTGAATTTTCCCTTAATAATCACTCAAACTGTACTTATTGTATACTAATTTGGTGATTCATTTCTTTAGATCATCTGTGGAACTCCATGGCGTATAGCAACAACCAACTGTATATTTTGTCTTACTGGCTTAATCTCACACTAGACTGCTTCAAATGAACAGCCACCCTCCTGCCTATCTCCTATTATTATTGTCTGCAATTCAACTGCTATCGTCAGCAGTACCTTTCTCCCCATCCTATCTTCTGTGTCTTCCTTAAAAAAATACCAAATCCTTCAAATTCTATCCTTGTAACTACATCATTTGCTGTTAGTCAATTCTCATTAATACATATAACTTTTGGCAAGGTTTCACACCAATGCCAAAGCTCCTCTCTCTTGTTTCTGGTACTTCTGGCATAGAAACTGTAGGATCCGTTTAGGCTCCCACCCACCTTTACTTCCTGAATTGATTACCCTATTCAATATCTTTGGATAGCCTAGATTCTGCACGTGGTTTCTCACACTCACCTGCTTCCACCCTAATTGCTTAAGTTTTCCTGAATTTGCTCTTCAGCATGCATGGTGAACAGAGCTCTCTCTCTAGACAACCAACACCAAATCCATTTAGATGCAGACAATCAGCATTATATAAATCCTTCTTTCTATCAAGCAGAGACCACAGATCCGCAAATCCTACATCATAACTTCTGCACAATCTATGTATAGATTCATTAGCTACCAACACTGTCCTCCTCAGTTTGCTTGCATCGTATCATGGCAGGATACTTACAATTTTCACCTTCTTGCTGTTCAGTTTTGCGTCTTCTAACAACTACTTTAAATCTTCTCTCATGGAATGCTTCTTTCCTCTCAAATCATTTGTTCCAACCAAGACCATCAGGTCCTTCACCTTACCTTTTTGCATCTGGATGACATGGCTAATATTATGAATTTTTGCGCCTGGGAAACACGATTTTGGCACACTTTCTTTAAGTACTTCTTCTTCATACATAATTCTCTCCTTAACCTGTTTTTCTTGTTCGTTTGCTTGGTCTTTATTATTATTTTGGACCACCTGCTTCTTTCTCTTTTCAGTCAAGCTAATCTCTTGTTGCTTCTGCAGTTTTTCAATTTTGCACTTTGTTCTGTGAAGGATAACATTCAAGTGTCCTCTTTGCTTATTAATTTGTTCTCCCTATTTCCACAGTAGGACATTTGACATTAATTCTGACATTTTCTATCCTACTGTCAATACTGTCCACTCTACTAACATTTGCTGTAGTTTTTAATCTAATACTTCCTATCCCTCTTGATAGATTAATCTAATCACTTTAAAGAAGGCTTCATCTCTCAGATTTTTTAAAATTTCAGCAGGTATTTAATCTGTTCCTGCAGTTTTCCAGGTAATTCATTATCTCTGTTTTAATATCTTCATCTCTGGTAGTATCTGTGTTCCAAAATTTCCTTTTTAACATCATATTTTGGTTTGATAATTTCACTATTCATATTTTATTATTATTTTGTGTGTGTGTGTGTGTGTGTGTGTGTGTTATATAAGTCTTCAGGATATTCCTTCATTTCTCTGCTAAATCTTTGTTGCTAGTAAATAATTTTCCTTTTTTGTCTCATAGTACTTTACTTTTTGTTTTGACTTTGCAGGTGTGCACAGCAATTATTCGATATGCCTTATCAGCTTCTGCTTTTAATTTATCATCATTATTATTATGATTATGATTCAGAACCTTCATGGAGTCCAAGACTCATCGTGGGAGGGCCCACCTTAGTAAATACAAAGTCTATCATACCACTCCTTGAACTCATTCACTGTTTGCATCTCACCACTTTATCAGGCAGTGTATTCTACGGTTCAACCACCCTCCATGCAAAGAAACCACTTATCACCTTCTCCCTTATGACTTCCTTTTGCAACTTACAGGAATGGCCCCCTTGTTCCACTAAATGAAAGAACTCCCCCAGTTTCAACCCTATAACTACCTCTCAACAGTTTATCTGTCTCAATCATATCACCTCAGTCTATCCTCAAAACTAACATTCCTGATATCATCTTTGTTATCTACCTCTGTATCGTTTCAAGGTTAATTTATCCCCTGAGAATGGAATTTGAGCATAATGGTCCAGATGTGGTCTGATCAGGGCTTTATATCATAGAACGGCAAATTTTTTTTACATTTTACATTTATCTGAATTAAACTGATACCTCCATTCATTTGCCCATCTGTTCATTTTATTCAAATCCTCTTAAAAATGAAAAATTAAAATTAAATATAATCATATAATGAAATGATGCAGCATTGTATTAAATTTAATTTAAAAAAATAATAATTAATTAAAATGGGGGAACACTATTGCTTGCCATTTATGAGGATGTGACTCTCCCAAATCTTGGCAGTAGAGAGAGAGAGAGAGAGAGACTTTCAATAGGAGACAGTCCAATTTAAATTTGGGCAGTGTAGAGGTGCTTTAGCATTCTTTCAATTACTGTTTAAATCTAAACCTGCACCAATGTAATTGGACCATAGGATATCATGGTCAGTGTACACTCCATGCTGAGCAAGGCCAGATTTTTCAGGTTTATTGAAAGAATGCTAATTCTTTCAATAAACCTGAAACTTAATAAACACCAGATAGAGAGTGAGAGAGAGAGGAATGTTTATGTTTTGCAGATGGTAACCAAGAGGAGATTTTGTTGATAAGGGAAAAAAATAAGAACTAAATTATATCTTTTCAGGATCTTAGCAATTGTCTCAGAGATACCTGTGATATATGGGATAGGGACTTGCTGTACGGGTCCAAGGTTTTTGGCAATGGGCCTGTAAGCATCCAAGATGCATTTAAACTTACTTGGGTGAAACCATTCTGTAGTAAGATGCATTGGATGGTGCTCAGTTCTTTTGGAGAGCTTGGGAAATGGAGCAGATAACACATGCTCTGTTGAGCAAAGATTTGAAGATGCCAATTTTTTGGGATGGATTATGTGCTGGTAGGTTGATGGCGGATAGAAGTAGCAAGTATTCCGAAAGGGTATGGGAAAGGAGGATGTCCAGGAAGAATAATTGTCTATCCTTTTCTTTTTCCATAGTGAAGTTGATGTGTGGGTGTAGGCTGTTGATTTTGGTTAAAAAGGTAAGTAGAGATTCTTCATAGTCTGGACAGATGGCAAACATATAATCTACATATTGAAACCAAAAGGAAGGTTGAGGGTAGTGAAGAGAATAGGATTCTTCAAGATGCTCTAAGTAGAAATTAGCAAGTGCAAGTGACAAGCGGCTTTAATTCCGATTGCTGCCAGCCATATGTCTACAACTTATTCAGTCCCTTATGATCTTCAGTCTGGCAAAATTTATTTGTTTTTTTGACTGTGCCAGCCAGACTGTACTTCCAACAATGATGGATTGAAATGTGGACTAACGGCAATGCAAGGGCTCATAACTTTAGCAGAAATTTCTCATTATCTTACTCAATACTTAGGTTAGTTGTGGAAATTCCCTGCTAACACACAGGTTCATAATTTATTTGGAGATAGTGCATTGACAAGTATCAGATCAGCGTGTTCTTTACAAGTCATTTATTCTAACTAAGAAATTCATGTATACATTTGAAACAATAATTAGTTATGGCTACACTTCCCTAGCCTATCTAAATATTTCTTATCATACGATACAACACTATACACTATGCTATTATACAATACAGTATTATACACAATTAAGATAACAACTTCTTGCATACCTTCTCACAGTTGCATATATCTGTAGCACAAGAGTTTCAACTTATCACAACCACTTACAGATCTTCCTTGACAAACAGGTAACTTTTCTGCTGTAAGTTACCTGACAAACAGGTAACTCTAGGTAACTTTTCTGCTGACTCATTACTTTAACAAAGAATAATTCTTTTCCTTTGTGTTGAGCACAATTGTATTCAGCAAAAGTTCCATCAGGATACATCATTCTTCTGTCTTGATTATGATGTTTCTATTTCTCACTAGGACATCGTGGCAATGCATTTAATCCTTATGGTGGCCCGATACGAATTACAAGTGATATCCTTCCTTTTCTTTTTGTCTGTGGTCAACGACTGGAAGCTTTTCTATGGAGAAAATTCCTGGGGAGATCTGGACTTCATCTATGAGACCTTTCCAACAGTTCCCAGCCACAAGTGCCAGTGTTCGCTGGGAGCACAGAAACTTCTGTACTTCGGAACTTCTCAACTCTTGGAACACCCTGGAACCCCTATTCCTACTCTCCATGGTGCTTAAGTATCCTTTCCTTTCTTTGTCTTTACGTCCACATTTTTTGCACTTATCCTCAGGCGTGTCGACATCACTTTTGCTCGCCTTTACCGAAGTCTTTGTTCTTGATGATTTTTTTTTCCTTCGCAAGTCTCTGTGACTTTTTCCTTCAGGGCTTTCCTTTTGTTCTTTACTAATCTAGGTAACTTTTCTGCTGACTCATTACTTTAACAAAGAATAATTCTTTTCCTTTGTGTTGAGCACAATTGTTTTGCAGGTAATATTAAATCATACATATATTATACATTATAACTAATTTTTAATTAAAATTATAATAATGGAATTCTTCTTCTTCTTGAGTATTCTGCAATTGAGCAGGTTCTTCTTTTATTAGCAGAAACTTTCCTTCCACTCTCTTCTGTTCTGAGCCTGCTCTTTCAAGGTTGTGTACCTGTCTCCATTGAACATGTCATCTAGCATTGTTTTCCTTACTCTTCCTCTGGATCTTTTTCTGTCTATTTTTCCTTCGATGGCATCTCTGATGATTCCATTCCCTCTCAGAATATGTCCGATCCAGTTTCCCTTGCTTCTTTTTATCTTCCTTAACAGACTTCTTTCTTCTTCTACTCTTTTTAAGATCTCTTCATTAGTTATTTTATCTGTCCATTTGATTTTTTCCATCCTTCTCCAAATCCACATCTCAAAGCTTGACAAAATCTTAATTTCTTCTTTCTTCAATGTCCAAGTTTCAGCTGCATAGAGGGCAACACTCTACATATAACATTTTATTTGTCTTTTCTTTAGGTTTCTATCCATTTTACTTCTGAATAAATTCCATTTTCTATTAAAGGCATCTCTTCCCATCGCTATTCTTGCTTTTATGTGACTTTTACATCTTCCATCACTGCTAATAACACTTCCTAGATATTTAAATGTCTTTACTTGATTCAATTTTTCCCCATTTATTCTGATATCCATATTTGCCTCTTTCCTTGCTATTTTCATTACCTTTGTTTTTCTGATGTTAATTTTCATTCCATAATTGATACAGGATTCCAGTAATCTGTTCAACAGATGTTGTAGTCCCGTTTCAGTATATGATAGTAATGCCTTGTCATCTGCTTATCTTATTGCAAATACTGTCTACCTCCAATCTTTATTCCTTCTGAATTCTCCAGTCCTTCTTTTAACATTGCTTCGGAATACATGTTAAACAAAATTGGTGACAGAGAACAGCCTTGTCTTACTCCTCGTCCAATGATACCTGTTTCTGTTGTACCATATATATATCTCACCATGGCAGTTGTCCCATATATAGTGAAATAATTAGCCTTCTGTCTTTCCAATCTATACCAATCTTTTCCATGACTTCCACCATTTTATCCCATTTTACAAAGTCAAAAGCTTTTTCAAAATCTATATAACAGATATTAACTTCTTTATTCACTTCCAGACTTCTTTCACTTACTATTCTTAACAGTCCAATTGCATCTCTTGTTCCCCTACCCCTCCTGAAACCAAACTGATCTTCTCCAAGAAATTCTTCCACTTTAGATGCAATTCTTCGTGTTAAGATTCTCATAAGTATTTTTATGTATGGGAAATGAGACTTATTGGTCTAAAATCCTTGCAGTTCACTGCATTACTTTTCTTTGGTATAGGTATAAATATTAAGGTCATAAAATCTTTTGGTAGTTCTCCTTTGTTATAAATTAAATTTATTATTTTGGTTATTTCTTCAGCTCCTTTCTTCTGAAGTTGTTTCAGGAATTCTGCAGGTATTTCATCTATTTCTTCTGCCTTTCCACATTTTAGTTCCTTAATAGCCATTTCTACTTCTGTCTTCAAAATCTCTGGTCCTAGATCATCTTTATTTACCTTCTTTATATCTTCTAATGGCAACTCATTTGGTCTATAAATACAAAATTAATGATGGAAAAACTCACGTAAAAAGATTATTTAATAGTATAATTTTCTCCTGCGTGTCACAGGCATCTTCAGTACATTTTAAGCTAAAATTAAACAATAACTGATAATTCCAAAAAGCACCTAAGTAGCTAATGTAAGATAACTAAAAAGGTCAATGAATTTCCTAACTAAAAAAAAAATAAAATAAAAATAAAAAATGATATATGCAATAAAAAGTTAGGAAAGATTAGCTGATTTATAAAGTACTATCTCCCATAAAGGAGATAGACGTTTATTTCAGACAACAGAAAGCTCTGCCTCTATTCGGCTAGAAGAACACCAGTCTTATATTGAATGCCTTGAACCTGAACAGTCTGGACTTGCAGAACATGCCACCATCACTAGACATAGAGTTCATTGGAAAAAGACATGAGTCCTTCACAAAAGTCGTTTCCTCATGGAACAGCTTTATAAAGAAACATGTGAAACTTTACTTTACTCTCCTAACATAAACAGATCCGATGGTTTACGTCTATCCCCTTTATGGGAGATAGTACTTTATAAATCAGCTAATCTTTCCTAACTTTTTATTGAATATATAATTTTTTTTTTTTAGTTAGGAAATTCATTGATGTTTTTAGTTATCTTACATTAGCTACTTAGCTGGCGCTTTTTTGGAATTGTCATTTATTGTTTAATTTTAGCTTAAAATGTACTGAAGTTGCCTGTGACATGCAGGCGAAAATTATACTATTAAATAATCTTTTTATGTGACTTAAATATAAAGAGCCAACAGGCTTCATTTCAGTGATATAAACATTATTTAAATTAAGGGGATATTAAATCCCACATTGTTTTAAAACCGAATAAGAAACTCAAAGATTGGAATCAGAGAGTTTCACCTTTGCTGCTTGTTGCCCGAGTTTGTACTATGTACTAGGACTACTTGCATTAGCTCACGCTAGTAATCGCTGATACTTTTATAGTTTGCTATATTCGGCATGAAACTCTCTGATTCTGATCTTTGAGTTTCTTATTCGGTTTTAAAACAGTGTGGGATTTAATATCCCCTTAATTTAAATAATTTTTATGTGAGTTTTTCTGTTATTAATTTTGTATTTATATGTCTGCTCACAGTATTCCCTTATTAAAACTCATTTGGTCTATTTTCCTTGTCATATAGATCTTCAATGTATTCCATCGATCTCATTAGGATTTTATCTTCTTCAATTATGATTTCTCCATTCTTATTTTCTATGCCTCTAGCTCAAATTCCATTTCTCTTGTGATTCATACTTCTTGCTTTTTCATATAAAAGATCATACCTTCCCACTCTCTCATAATTTTCCATTTCTTCACATTGTTTTTTAAGCCAATCTTCTCTATTTCTTTCTGCTTCCCTTCTCAATTCAGGGTTCTATATATTGTATTATCCCTTCTGGGGTGTCTTTATTTTTCCATTTTCTTCTTTCTTCCATTAGAGAAATCATCTCATTAGTTATCCAAGGTTTATATATTCTTTTAGCTTTTACATATCCAATTTCTTCTTCTCCAATCTTCTTTATTTTCTCCTTAACTTATTCCCATTTCTTTTCTGGATCTTCAGTTTTGGCAAAACTTGTTTACGGAATTAACTCACGTAAAATATTATTTATTAGTTGAATTTTCACCTGAGTATTATAGGCATCATCAGCACAAGTACAAAGGCTAATTAAACAATAACTGACATATTCACAAGGCACCACCTAAGTAGCTGAAGTAAGATAACTAAAAACGGTCCTTAAATTTCCTAAACTTATTTCCAAAAAAAAAAAAAATATATATATATATATATACAATTAAAAAAATTAGGAAAGATTATCTGATTTATAAAGTACTATCTCCCACAAAGGGGACAGATGTAAACAATCGGATCTGTTTAAGTTAGGAGATTGAAGTAAAGTTTCACATGTTTCTTTATAAAGCCGTTCCATGAGGAACCAACTTTTGTGAAGGACTCTTGTCTTGTTCCAGTGAACTCTATTTCTAGTGTTATGCGAGTTATTTTACGTGAGTTAATTCTGTTATTATAATTTTAATTATTATGTCTACTCACGGTATTTCCTTACTAAAACATAACTAATTTTTCATATGTACTTTGCATCAACTTTACATTATATCTTATGTATTATTCTGACTTAAGACCCTTTAAAACTGAGCATGATAAGTTATAGAATAACTTATCGTGCAAGATTTTACACTTTGTTGTAGCTTCACCTTGTGATTATGTTGATGCACTGATGATGACTGATTAGTTTCTGGTCAAAATATTTGCTGTAATAAAATTACTATATTCTTTTGAATATGTGTTTCTAATTAATGATATCTTATCTTCACTTTTTTCCCTGAAACACAAACTGGGCTGATAGTTCAGCACTATCATTTTGGATCCCTTCTCTTTATGCAGACACATTGCATGAAGTGGAATAATATTTTATTATTATTTTTTTAAATTTCAAACTTCTGCACTCCTCAAGAATTTTCTTTTGCAAGACTCACCAAAAAAAACCAAGTCAAGACTATTATTAGTTTCTTTTCACAGTTCTTTAATACATGTAGGTGATATTTCATGTAGTTCCACAGCCATGCCCACTTTGTCTCAAACACACTTCACAATCATCAGCTTGATCTTAGAGTTGATGGGATGCATTTAATAGAGACATTTAATATGGCATTATATGTATAAATATATCTTCAGAAATTGATATTAATTAAACTTCATGAGATCATCATCATCATCATCAAATTCCTGCCATATACCCTAAACGGGTGTACAGGATATGACAGTACTACATGAAAAAATTATATCATTACTAACTTCCTATCTACAATTTTCCTTCAAATCAGTCTGTTACTTGTCAAGACTCCAACATTATCAGATCTTATATTTCTATCGTCTAAGACACTTTGTACTGTATCAATCCACCTATATTTTGGTCTTCCTCTGGGTCGTTTTCCTGCCAACCTGGCAGAGAACACTTGTTTTGCTAATCTTTCCTCTCCCATTCTATTTAAGTGACCATACCACCTGAGATTAGCTCTGCTAACACATTCCTGGATGCTGACAATGTCAAGCTCTTTCCTAATATCCTCATTTTTAATATGATATTGCCATTGATGCCATCTGTTCACGCCTCTAATCTTTCTCAGGACTCTCATATCTGCAGTCTCTAGCCTTTGGTCAAGTGTTTTACTTCTGACCCAGCTCTCAGATCCATAAGTTAAAACTGGTTTGAACACTGTCTTGTATACAGCTAATTTAGTGTTCCGACTAATTTCTCTCTTATTCCATATGAATTTATTCAATTGACTTCCCACCATACCAGCTTTGCTGATTCTGTTGTCTATTTCTATATTTAATTTACCATCTTCAGTAAAAATCGTGCCTAAATAGCTGAAATGTTTTACTTGTTCCACAGGTTCTCCATTCACAACACAGTTGACATTTTCAATGATTCTGCCTATTTTCATTGTCTTTGTCTTTTTATTGCTGACCTTCATACCATATCTATTACAACAGCTATTCAATTTAGTCAGAGAGTCTTGCAGACGTGTAGCAGATTTCTTTAGAAGTATAACATCATCCGCATAAAGCAAAGAGCTGACATTAACATCTCCAATTTTGATATCAGGTTTAATACCACTTTCCTTCATAATGTGATCCATATAGATAATGAATAACAGAGGGGATAATGTACATCCTTGTCTGACACCAGATTTAACATTAAACCATCTTCCTGTACTTCCTTCAATTCTAACTGCTGACTTACAACTCAAATAAAGACTAAGTATTGCTTGATATAATGCCCCATTGACACCATATAACTGCAGCATATTGAATAGCTTCTCTCTTGGCACCTTGTCATATGCCTTATCCAAATCGACAAAATCTAAATACAGATCTTTGTTATATTCCCATGCTTTCTCGACTATTTGTCGTAAAGTGAAGATCTGATCCTGACAGCCTCTATTTGGCCTGAATCCAGCTTGTTCTTCACCAAGCTTTTCTTCCACAATTCTTCTCAACCTTTTCTCAAGTATACTTGCATAGATCTTGCCAGGAACACACAGTAGGGAAATACCTCTATAATTCTCACATTCAGTTTTATTTCCCTTTTTATATATGAGTACTATGAGAGCTCTACTCCAATCACTGGGAATTCGTCCCTCTGTCTAGGCTTTCTGAACTATGCAGTGCAGCCACTGTAAGACTCTTATACCACCATACTTCAGCATTTCTGGTCGAATATCATCTACTCCTGCTGCCTTTCCACATTTCAAGCCTTTGATGGCTTTTTCTACTTCAAGTATGGATATGTATTCCTGACTGCATGGCTGGTCAGTGTTTTTTATCACTGTGCTGTCATCACTGCTTGTTTCATTTAGCAGTTTTTCAAAGTAATTACTCCATACTTCAAGGATATCTTTTTCTCCTGTTTTCATGTCACCTTTATCATCTCTAACTTCTTTTACAGCACTCTTTCCTCCATTCCTAAGCTTCTTCAACAACCTTCAGAATATTTTGCCACCTTCTTGATATTTATTTTCTATATTCTTGCCACGACTTTTGTTTAGCTAGCTTTACACACTGTTTAGCTTTCTTACATTTGTCTCTGTATTCTGTAAGAGTAAAAGCTGACTTATTTGACAAGAACTTTTGATATGCTTTCTTCTTTTCCTTCACTGCCTCTTTAACTTCCTGTGTCCACCAGGGAGTTCTGATTTTTTTATCCTTGCACACAACCTCACCACATGCCTCTCTGGCAGAATCAATCAATGTTTTCTTCAGAGTTTGCCACTGAATCTCCAAGGTTTGATTCCTGTTCTCAAACTCTTTCATTTTATTTTCAATAATCTTTCTGTATTTTAGTCTACAGTTCGCATCTGAGAGCTGCTCAACTTTTATTCGCTTTAAAACTTTCTTACATGTTATTCTTTTCAATATGAAATTCAATTTTATCCTGCTCAAGACTAAATAGTGATCACTTCCAATTTCAAATCCTCTGTACACTCTGGTGTCCTGCACTAAGGAGAAAACACTATCAACAATAACATTGTCAATGAGACTTTTCTTATTCCTAGCCTCTTCTCTCCATGTGAATTTGTGCACATTTTTATGTTGGAACATGGTGTTAGTAATAACCAGTCCATGTCCTGAGCAGAAATCCAACAGATATTTGCCATTATTATTAGCTTTGCTCTTTTCTCCAAATTTTCCCAAAATATTTTTGTATGTCTCACAATCATTTCCTACTCTGCTATTTAGATCCCCAACAAGGACCAACTTTTCCTTTTTCATTGTGTCAGTTGCTTTTTCTAAAGCCTCAAAAAATTCCTCCACTTCTACCTTAGTAGAACCTTCTGTGGGACCATAGGCACAAATAAGTCTCATTGTCCAGTTCCCCATTCTCATATTTGCCCACATTACTCTACTTGAGACTGACTGCCATTCAAGAAGATTAGCCTCATATTTTGTGTTGAATACTATGGCTACTCCTTCTTTTCCTTGATTGTCATTGCCTGAATATAACATTTTGTATTTATTGCTCAGAAAGATTCACCAGTTTTGGTCTTTTTTGTTTCAATCACCCCTATTATGTCGATCTGGTACTTATCTAATTCCTCAGCTAGCTCCATTTCTTTGCCATTCAAGCTTCTTACATTGATGGTACCGATCTTTAACTCTGGTGATGTTGAGTTGGGGTTTGTTTTCAGATTTGTTCCAGTAGCTGACTTTTCACTGTTCGCCCTGGTTCCCTGGCAAAAACAACGGGGGCCTTGTTTAACCAGGCGATGCCCCAGCTGGCATGAAATTTTGTCATGTTGCACCATCATTTTTTATTTTGGTTTAACCAGTAAGAATACAATTTGGTCGACTAAATCCCAAATTGCCAGCCCATCCTCGTTCGTTCAGTATCAAAGTAGATACCCAACAGGGTGCACCACAAGAAGGTGAGGATTGGACATTAGGTCAGAAGCCCTGGTCGGTTCTCTGCATTCCTTTAAAGGCTATGTGGAGGTCTCCTCTCAGTTATACAGCTTTGACCCTTAAGCACTTCATGAGATTAACATTTTAAACTATATATCATCATCATCATTTCTTGATATGTATTCTTATAGGGTGTTCAGGCTACTATGATAGTACCATATGATTAAGTTTATATTATTATATATCTCCTATCAACGAGTTTCTTCCAAATTAGCCTTTTATTTGTCTGTCAGCAACCTGTCAGTACTCCTGTTTGCATTTCTGAAAATTTTCTTCTATGGTTCTGTCACTGCATTGTTTAATTTAACAGTCTTTCAAAGTAATTATTCCTGACATCTAGGATATCTGTAGCCGTTTTCATGCCACCTTTATCATCTTTATCATCATTTCTAAGCTTTTTCAATAGCCTCCAGAACATTTTGCCACTATCATGTTATTTACCTTCTATATTTTACTGAGGTCCTCCCATGACTTTTGTTTAGTTACTTTTACATGTAGCTTAGCTCTTTTACATTTTTCTTTGTATTCTTTTAGGGCATCTTATTTCTAGAAATTTTTGGTATACTTTCTTCTTGTCCAGGACTACTACTTTAACATCTTATGTTAATCATGGTGCCTTTATTTTTCTATCCTTGCAAACACTTCACCACATGCCTTCCTATCTGAATCAATCAATGTTTTCTTCAAAGTTTGCCACTGAGACTCCAAGGCTCAGTTCTTGTTTTTGAACTGTTTCATTTTTCTTCAATAATGTTTATATAGTTTAGTTTACAGTTTTCCTGTAAATTTAAGTGCTGCTGAACTTTAATTATTTTAAAAACTTTTTTACATACTTTTTCTTTTCAATGTGATATTCATTTTTATTATACTTAAAACTGAGTGATGGTTACTTCCAATTTCAAATATTTTCTACACACTTGTGTCCTGAACCAACATGAAGCAATCACTATCCCAATGATACAGTCAACGAGGCTTTTCTTATTTCTTGTGTCTTCTATCCCCGTGAACTGGTACATAAATTTATGTTGGAACATGGTGTTAGTAATGACTAGCCCATATCCTGAGCAGAAATCCAACAGATACTTACTGTTATTATTAGTTTTGCCCTTTTCTCCAAATTTTCCCAAAACATTCCTATATGTCTGTTGGGATTCATTTCCTTTTCTGCTGTTTAGATCTCCAACAAGGATCACTTTTTCCATTTTCTTTGTCAGATGCCTGCAATAATGACGTGAAAAATTCCTCCATTTCTTCCTTCGTGGAACCTTCTGTGCGGATCATAGGCACAAATGAGTTTCATTGTCCATTTTTGGATTTTGAAGTTTTCCCACCTAATTCTATTTGAAACTGCCTTCCAATCAGGAAGTTTATCTTTATGTTTGGTGTTGGATGCTATTGCTACTCCTTCCTTTCCTTAATCATTATTGCTTGAGTATAACAGTCTATACTTATCATTCAGCAAGATCTCACCTGTTTTTTTGTCTTTGTCTCAGTAATACCAATTATGTCCATGTGGTACTTTGCCATTTCTTCTGCAAGTTCCAATTCCTTTCCATTGATACTCCTTATCATGATGGTTTATATCTTCATCTTCTTCTAGGTGCTGATTCTGAGTTTGTTCTAGTAGTTGACTTTTCATTGTTTGCCCTTGTTTCCTGATTCAAATGGTAGAGGGCCTTTTTTAACCAGTGATGACCCAGCAGGCATGAAATCTCATCATGCTATACTGTCATATGTATTTGTGGTTTAAGCCGATAGAGAATATAATTTGGGTGGCTAAGTCCCAAATTGCCAGCCCATTCTTGTTCTTTAACTCAGTGGATACCTACTAATGGTCTCACCACATGAAGGTAAGGATTGAACGTTAGGTGAAGTCCCAGTTGGTTCTCTACATTCCTTAAAAGCAATGTGGTAGTCTCCTCCCAGTTATTTGGCTTTGACTCTTAAGCAACCCCCTTTAAATTATATAGTGAAACTAAATTATCTTTGTTAATAATATATAGTAAATAATGATAGAGATTAGATTGAATTTTTATTTTTCATATTTAACCAATAAAGAAATTCATGTGAGATATTCGATATATTTTGCAGATATCCTACATACTATTTCAAAATGTTCAGGCTTTATCCTTATCACTTCATCTTCATGTCAATGCAGTGTCAATGTTGCTCTCATGGATCACTACTCTTACAAGAGACAATTCATTATTAATGTTCTCATTTAGTTTTTCCTGAAATAGCTTCATGGTATAAATCACACTAGAAGAAGAAGAAACAATAATTAATTAATTGAATCAAACTTGCTAAAATTGTAAGCAAAATTGTAACCGAAAAGGACCTAATAACTAACAAAGCACCCTCTGCAAGCCAGTTTAGAGAAGTTTGTGCTGTTGTGGTCTTAGAGTGATTCTTCCAGATCTTTGGCAAATTAGTATAACCATACTTGTTGAGGTTAGGGGAGTTCTTCATAGCTGATGGCAATCCTGTTTGGTATGCCAGTCCTGACTTGATATACAGATGATTGGGACATAGTTCTTATTTTCTTCAAGGTAGATAACAGATCTATTTGTCTGTCCAAAGTAGATCAAGCTGCACATAAAGGGAACTTTATACACTCAAGAATGTGCATGAGGATGAAGTTGATCCTTAGGTGAACAGATGAAGGTGGCTTGCTGAATTTGTGGTTTTTGAAAATTGTGGTAGCTCTCCATTCAGAGATGCCTTGAATATAAGAGATGGGAATTATTTTTTTGTGATCCTGTGTGCTAATTGTAGGAGGGATGGTGGGGCCATGCAATATTTTGTATCTGTCAGTTTCATGTATTCTATATGTATAATTTAGATTCCTCCTCTCTTTTTCTTTCTGCCACTTTAAAGCATACATGCTATATTATATTCCTTTCAACTTATTCTCCTCTGTCACCCCATTCTTAATTCTTGGGTCCAACCTTTGTCAGTGTTGTAAACTCCTCCCTATTATTCCTATTATTTCTGGCATTTGTAAAGAAATATAACATTGTTCTAATCCCTGACTTATATGGTACATAAGACATTAACAGACAACTGTTAATCTCTTTACCCAGCCTGTCATTAAATAAGTTGAGTCATCAAATCCCTATTCCTTTTCATACTTTTAATCTGGCATTTGTAAAGAAATATAACATTGTTCTAATCCCTGACTTATATGGTACATAAGACATTAACAGACAACTGTTAATCTCTTTACCCAGCCTGTCATTAAATAAGTTGAGTCATCAAATCCCTATTCCTTTTCATACTTTTAATCCTATCTCTTATCCAAGGCACCTGAATTTGAAGTCACTTTTGTAGTTCTCTCTCTCACTCTTTTTTTCCTTTGAGATTCTGACCATGGGCACTGTTACCATTTATAGACATCTTTTTCCTTGACTCATCACATTTATCTTTTCAAACATTAGTTTCTCCAAACTTTCACTGCCACTTTCACTTAGATACAATTTTCCCTCCATCATAGTTCTCTTCTCCTTCTGAATCTCATTTGGATATCCATAAATTCAAACTTTTCGTTTCAGTATTTGCTGTGAACAATGACCTAAAGCAAATTTTTCTTCTACCAACAAAAATACTAGACAGTTCTCTCTGCTCATCCAACACTCTAGACCTTAATTAGTTCTTCCAAATATACTCTTAAGATCACTTCTCCTTTTGGGAACTCAAATCATAATCTTGTACAAGTTTCATCTCTAGTGGAATGCCCTTCCCTCAGCCACTCTTATTCTTGTGTCCTTTGGCATTACAACATTTCCAAGTGTAAAGACCTCCAACTCATTCTTTCCATGGTCAAACTACTGTTTCAACTCTCTCTCTCTCTTTCTCTCTCTCCCCCTCCAGATCTGAATACTTACTCTGATCTAATTACAGAAATTACACTTTAGAATGAGAATCTTTGTTCCCTAGTCTAGAATTTCCACATCCAGGTTATGATTTTCCAAGAAGTGTCCCAAGGCAGTCCAAGAAAAAAAAAAAACATTAAAAAACAGATTATTGTATTTATTAAAATAAAGAGCCAAAAGGCTTCAGTTCGGCGATGCAACAATTATAAAAATCAAAAGGATATTAGATCCAGCATTATTTCAAAGCTGAATGTAGAAACTATGAAAGTTTTGTAAAAATAAGTTGACCAGAGAGCTTATGAGAATATGCCCGCGAGCATTTACGAGTCACTCTAGCGCAGACCTTAGAAACATGCATGTTGCCCAGGCATCCATATATTCGCTTTCTAATTTGGTCCATTTTTTAAGGTTTCACTGGCCTGACAGCTGTTTCAAACTGGTTGGTTTTTGTTAAGAGAGCAAAAACTCTCTTTCAGTACTATGAAACTTGAAACACCAGAAAGGCGTAATTTTCGTAAGCAAACTCTCAGTTAGTGCGTAAAAGTATTTATTAAAATAAAGAGCCAAAAGGCTTCAGTTCGGCGATGCAAAAATTATAAAAATCAAGTGGATATTAGATCCAGCATTATTTCAATGCTGAATGTAGAAACTCTGAAAGTTTCGTAAGAATAAGTTGACCAGAGAGCTTATGGGAATATTGTATCCAACAAACATTAACAACTGTTTATTAACAGGTTCATGCCAGACATCAGACAAATTGTACCGTTGCCTACTTGCTCATGGGTGGAATGTGACAAATCATTTCATGCTAGCTTGGTTGGCCAAGTAGTTAGCATACCCACTCTCCAACCAACGGGCTGCAGGTTCGAACCTTGCCGTGGGCATTGATGTTTGTGATTGTCTGTGATTACCCCTTTCTAACTTTTGGAGACTAAGGAGGAAGTTAAATCTCCACTGTTAGCCAGTCAGAGATATCTGGCACAAGACTATTACTAATTATAAACAGCATTAGATGAAGAGACATCTGACAAGTGTCACCATCTCGTGGTCCCTAATCCTAACACAATATTATTATTATTACGGGTGACTGGGGAGTCCTTAGACTCATCGAGGGAGGCCCTCCACTGTTAGCCAGTCAGAGATATCTGGCACAAGACTATTACTAATTATAAACGACATTAGATGAAGAGACATCTGACAAGTGTCACCATCTCGTGGTCCCTAATCCTAACACAATATTATTATTATTACGGGTGACTGGGGAGTCCTTAGACTCATCGAGGGAGGCCCTAAACATCATGTCCACCAACTATATGACATTCTCACAGTATCTATCATACCTTGCCTTGACCTCACTCACTGTCATAGCACCCACAACAGACTCTGGCAGCTTATTCCACTCATTTGCCACTCTAAAAGTAAAGAACCCAGCTCTAACACCCTTGCTAACCACACTCTTGCCCAGCTTCCATAGATGTCTCCTAGTTCTCCCACCACCAGTCCTGATCTCAAAAATATCCTCTGAATTAATCCTATAGAAACCCTTCAGCAATTTGAATGTCTCAATCATATCTCCCCTCTTCTGCCAATCAACCAATTTCTGTAATCCACAAATCTTCACCCTGTTCTCATAAAGTTCATTCCATAGATCTGCTATCATCTTGGTCACTTGCCTCTGGATCCTCTCCGCCTCCTCCTCCCCATTAAGAAGAAACCTAGGTGACCAAATCTGGGCACAGTAGTAGAGATGAGCTCTTATCAAGGCTTGGTACAGAGGAACAATAACTTGCTTGTCTCTGCTCGTCAAAGTATTTTTCAACAACCAAGTGATTTGATAAGCTGATTTAGCCACTTTTGCAATGTGTCCCCTAAACTTCATCTCCCTATTCACCAACACTCCCCCCCCCCAAGTCCCTGGCCTCATCAATCTCCCGGAGTACAGTTCCACCAATGTGGTATACTGCTGCTAATCTTTTCACCCCAAAATGCATAACCTTACATTTTGTCACATTAAATTGACATCCATTCTCCTTAGCCCAGAACTCCAATCTATCCAAATCATCCTGCAAGATTTTGACATCTTTTGCATTCACTATTGCCCTACCCAACTTTGCATCATCAGCGAACAAATGAACTGTTCCTCTTAGATCCTTCCCTATATCATTAATAAACAAATTGAGCAGCAGTGGTCCAAGAACAGAACCCTGCGGCGCATCACTAGTCACAGGCCATCTTTTGGACTCTTCTCCTGAATAAACTACTCTTTGATATCTCTCCATCAACCACCCACTCACCTATCCATCTCACCAACCCTATATCCATTCCCATATGTTGCAGGTTATTGATTAGAATTCCATGTGGTATCCTGTCAAAGACCTTAGCCAGGTCCAGCAGTATCACTGTAAACCCATTACCCTTATCCAGTTCAGCCGTCACTGTGTTATAAAACTTGAGCAAGTTACTGAGGCATGATCTACCCTTCACAAAGCCATGCTGTCCCCCGTACAGTATCTCATTTTCATCAATCCATTCCTGTATTTTTCCCTTGACTACTTTCTCCCAAACCTTGACAACGACTCCTGATATGCTGATCGGTTGGTAATTTGCAACAGTTGTCTTGGTGTGGAACTATTTTCCGCTCTTTCCACACCTTCGGGACTAAATCAGACCCAAGATGCAGATTAAACAACATGGTCAAGGGCAATGTTCTCTCTAATTTTTTGCTGTGAGTGTGTGCAGAAATTTGCATGTGTGCAAAATTTGCCTTCTTTTGAAAAGTATGTGCGCACCCATACGAGTCACCATACTGATCAATTAAGCAAAAAAGTTAAAAGATTTTAGTTCACTCTTTACCTTTTAGTTTTTTAAAACACTTTTTAGTTTTTAAAAGTATTTAATTATTTTTATTAAAATTATGAAACCATTGTTTTAATTCATTATGATCGTGAACTAATTTGATCAGCCAATCACGTTTGGGAATTTTCCATGAATCAGGAAATGTAAACAAACTGCGCGCCATCTATATGCTACTTAAAAATTACACATTTAAGCCACACCTCTTTCACTTTGGCATCAAATCGCTAGCCTCAAATAGGGTTACTGTTAATAATTTATAATTTTTGTGCAACTTCGAGAACGTAATAAAAAATGCGAGGTTTGATTGTTATAGGCTTGAGCATTGCCGAGTTACCGTATTTTTTAAAGAATGTATAGGATAATGTTTAGGTGGAACTTCTTTAATTAATAAATTTTAATTTCATCTTGAAAATCTAATGTGCGCATATTTTTTGCTTTGTGCGCTAGTTGTAAAACGTGTGCACGGCACATGTGCACAGCTTAGAGGGAACGTTGGTCAAGGGCACTGATAATTCTTTAGCCACTTCACGTAAGGACCATGCCGGTATATCATCCAATCTCACAGATGTATTCACATTAAGTTTCTGTAAAAGACTATTCACCTCCACTTCATTCATCACAATTCCCATATAAACTAATGGTTCCTTCTTCTTTCAATGTCACTACCTGGATGATATACTCTTGCAAAGTGCTCACTCAGTAATTCCACTATATCGACTAATTCAGTGACCTCCTTACCATCGGCATTCCTTAAAATGATTCTGCCGTGTACAGTTTTTTTTTTTTTGCTTGCAGCATATTGAAAGAACTGTTTGGGATTCTCTTTAGCTTGCATAGTTAGTTTCCTTTCATAATCCGCTTTTGCTTTTCTTACCACACTCGTTACCCATCTGGCCTGTGTTTCATACCATTCGTGTACCTGCAGGTCACCTCTCTCTTTAAATTCCCTCCACAGTTGTTTCTTTTATTGCAGCTCAAGCTTAATGGTGTTATTCATCCATTTAACCTCTACTTGTTTTACTATTCGGATCCTAGGTATGCAATCAGCCATAACCTCCTGTAAATGCTCCTTGACCACTTCCCATGCTCTATCGACATCCAGACCTTGCAGTTTTACATGCCATGGCACTGAACCAAATAATCTCCTTGTTAATCGAAAATTCCACACCTTTAGCCACCTCCCAGGTCAAGACCTTATGATCACTCACCAATAGGTGGCAACATGGTCATATTCATTAGTCAAATTCTCAGATGCTATTACCAGGCCAAGCACTCTCAAACCCCCAGTATTTTCAATTACATGCTGTCTCAGATAATTATACCTTAATAATTGAATAAAATCTAGTTCCTTCCTCACATGTGGCCTCTCCTCCTTCCAATCGATGTTACCATAGTTGAAATCCCCCATAATAATTACTCTCCTTTCACTCATTTCATCAATTTGTTTATGCATACTATCTCCACCATCTATTCCATCACCTAGTCTATAGCAGCACCCAACTGTATATTTTGTTCTGCCAGTCTCAATCTCACACCAAATAGCCTCAAATGAGCTCTTTTCACTACCCTGCAATATAACTTCAATTCTCTTTGGCTGCAGTTCATCAGCTATCATCAATAACACTCCTCCCCCCATTTTATTCTCTCTGTCCCTCCTAAACACACTGTAATCTACACATTCTATCCCACTTTACAATATCATCTTCCATCAGCCATGTTTCACTAATGCCAGTAACCTGTGGCCAGGAAGAGCCAACGAAGGATTCCTATTGTCTGAAATAGTATGGGTTCTGTGGTCGATTTTCTTCAGTTTCCAGAAGAAAAAAATCTGGCTTGTCTGTCCCTGAGATCAACTAACTCAGGAATCAGTCAAAGAAAGGGTTTGAAAAAGTTCTTCTAGGCAGCAACTAGATTCAAACTGAGAACAGCTTTCTTGAAGTGGCCTAGCACTATGAATGCAAATACCATTTCCCCAATGCTACATAGGCCTTTAAAAAAAGTAGTTGAAGCAAAATATAAGAAATATAGGTCATAGTAGTTCATCACTAATATATGCAAGGTGCAATTCTTTATTCCTAGAGATAAGGGGTAGGTGGAAACTAATGATTGCATTTGTTTTCTTTTGAAATTTTTGTAGATAACATGATGGTATAATCATAAAATACAAATATTGCTAGAGCTAGATCTTCCTATATACTTTAATAAATTTAGTTTAATCCTTTATCCAAGTGTAAGCAACAAAGTTTGCACCTGAAAATATCTTCAGGACTGAGGTAAGGTAGTACAACACCGGCAACTCACAGCAAAGGTGGATGAATCTCTCAACTTCTTGTCTCAGTATCTCCCATAATGCACAGCACAGCTCCTTGCGGACATGTATACTGTTATGCATTAAGGGAAGGGCCACTACCCATACCGGTTTCGACCTTTATTGAGGTCTCATCAGTGGGAGGCAGACCCAACATCTTTCTCTAAATCCAGAGTAATTTAATAATAAGGTGGTACACTGGTTAGCAACTCGTATAGGTAAATATGACCTCTCCATTGCTTTTGCCTTAGTATCACCACTCTGGATCTGCCTCCCACTGACGAGACCTCAATAAAGGTCGAAACCGGTCTGGGTAGTGACCCTTCCCTTAATGCATGGCAGTATACATGTCCGCAAGGACATGTGCTTTGTATTATGGGAGATACTGCGACAAGGAGTGATGAGAGCTTGGTCCATATTTGCTACGAGTTACTAAGGGATGTATCACCTTACCTCAGTCCTGAAGATATGTTCAGTGCGCAAACTTTGTTTGCTTACACTTGAATAAAGGATTAACCTGAATTTATTATAGTCTAACCAAGTGCAAAATAAACTTCCTATATACTTTACTTGGTGCAGAAAACAACCCATTTATATAATATTTTTAAAAAATAAATGTTATATAACAAACAATAAGAAAACATTACTTTTCAGATATTTTCTATACCATTAAGACAGTATAAAATATGAGCAGAAATTAGCCAATTAAGCCAAGTAAAATTTTACAATTGCTTCAATATTAGGCATATAGATTATTCATGCACAATAATTAATAGTCTTCATAGGTATTTCATAATGGACTGTAGGTTAGTAATTGCTGTATTCTAAGAGCAGCTGTCCCTAGTACAAATATACTAATTTACTTTTAAATCAGGTTGATCCTTTTTCACTATAACAAAGTTATATTGAAAAAGTTATTTTTTCAATATAACAAAGAAGAGGCTGATTGATATAGTTTCGGGAGTAAAGAGGGAGAAGACAAAGGAGAGAAATATAATAATTTTAAGAGATGAAAGGAGTTAGATCAAAATGATCTAATTTTTCAGAAATGTGCAAAGTAGAAGTAGATAAAGTGGATAAACTCCTGTTGTACTGTATGTCTTATGCCCTCCACCCAATTTTCTACTAATTTTAGAATAAAGCACATTTCCTTTAGGATGAAATACTTCTGAAATGTTTCCGAGGCCATAAATATGTATCCACTGTATTATATTGCCTTTATTATTCCTCAGTCTTTATTTTTAATATATAATTTTTTTTTCCCACAAGAGATGCATAAATAAAGCCTGTTAAAAAAGTAAATGATGTGGTACAAGGCTGCTCAGACATTCATGATAGTTTACTAGAATAATTACAATGCAATGGGAAATAATTTGTAAAGAGTGCTGTAAAAGGAGTTAGAGATGATAAAGGTGACATGAAAACAGAAGAAAAAGATATCCTTGAAGTATGGAGTAATTACTTCGAAAAATTGCTAAATGAAACAAGCAGTGATAGCACAGTGATAAAAAACACTGACCAGCCATGCAGTCAGGAATACATATCCATACTTGAAGTAGAAAAAGCCATCAAAGGATCGAAATGTGGAAAGGCAGCAGGAGTAGATGATATTCGACCAGAAATGCTCAAGTATGGTGGTATAAAAGTCTTACAGTGGCTGCACTGCATAGTTCAGAAGGCCTGGACAGAGGGATGAATTCCTGATAATTGGAGTAGAGCTCTGATACTACCCATATATAAAAAGAGAAATAAAACCTAATGTGAGAATTACAGAGGTATTTCCCTACTGAGTGTTCCGGGCAAGATTTATGCCAGTATAATTGAGAAACGGTTGAGAAGAATTGTGGAAGAAAAGCTTGGTGAAGAACAAGCTGGATTCAGGCCAAATAGAGGCTGTCAGGATCTTTACTTTACAACAATTAGTTGAAAAAGCATGGGAATATAACAAAGATCTGTTAAGTTTTGTCGATCTGGAAAAGGCATATGACAAGGTTATATTACAGTTATATGGTGTCAATGGGGCATTATATCAAGCAATACTTAGTCTTTATTTGAGTTGTAAGTCAGCAGTTAGAATTGAAGGAATTACAGGAAGATGGTTTAATGTTAATTCTGGTGTGAGACAAGGATGTACATTATCTATATGGATCACATTATGAAGGAAAGTGGTATTAAACATGATATCAGAATTGGAGATGTTAATGTCAGCTCTTTGCTTTATGCAGACGATGTTATATTTCTAAATAAATCCGCTACAAGTTTGCAAGATTCCCTGACTAAATTGAATAACTTTTGTAATAGATATGGTATGAAGGTCAGCAATAAAAAGACAAAGACAATGAAAATAGGTAGAATCATTGAAAATGCCAACTGTGTTTTGAATGGGGAACCTGTGGAACAAGTAAAACATTTCAGCTACTTATGCACGATTTTTAGTGAAGATGGTAAATTAAATATGGAAATAGACAACAGAATCAACAAAGCTGGTATGGTAGGAAGTCAATTGATAAATTCACATGGAATAAGAGAGAAATTAGTCGTAACACTAAATTAGCTGTGTTCAAACCAGTTTTAACTTATGGATCTGAGAACTGGGTCAGAAGTAAAACACTTGACCAAAGACTAGAGACCAGAGATATGAGAGAGATTAGAGGCGTGAACAGATGGCATCAATGGCAATATCATATTAAAAATGAGGATATTAGGAAAGAACTATGACATTGTCAGCATCCAGGAATGCGTTAGCAGGGCTAATCTCAGGTGGTATGGTCACTTAAATAGAATGGGAGAGGAAAGATTAGCAAAACAAGTGTTCTCTGCCAGGTTGGCAGGAAAACGATCCAGAGGAAGACCAAGATATAGGTGGATTGATACGGTACAAAGTTCCTTAGACAATAGAAATATAAGATCTGATAATGTTGGAGTCTTGGCAAGACAGACTGATTTGGAGGAAAATTGTAGATAGGAAGTTAGTAATGAAGTAAATTTTTCATGTAGTACCATCATATCCTGTACACCCCTTGAGGATACATGTCAGGAATTTGATGATGATGATCATGATGAGAAATAATTTAACAGCTGGTTTAATCATTTCAGTATTTTGTCTTTGTCATGGAGACATCTTTAGGAATACAATGTTAAAATTAAAATTGTAGTAACATACACAAAAAACATACTGGAAACGATAAGTGGAAGAAATGAAATTACACTGCTCAAAACAATTAGGGGATATTTTAGTTTCTGTCGGATAATTATAAATTTCTGCAAATAATTATAACTATTGGGTACTTTATATAAATATTTCTTACTTATGGATAGGGTGTAATTGATGGGATATTGTTTAAATAATCTATTTATTACAAATTTAACAAATTATACATTTTAGCGTGAAATAATTTTAACAAAATTATTAACTTATTATTAATAAGTTATTAATATATAAATTATTAATTTTAACAAGAATAACAACAAGAATAGCCAAAAACGCTTCTGTTAATTTTTAATAGGGCATATGGTCTCCATTAACAGCCAAAACAGCAGTACATCTTGATTGCATGGACTGGATAAGATGATCAAACGGTTCTTGTGGGATATTTCCCCACTCTTCTGCAAGAGCAATTTTGAGCTCTTGAAGCGATCGTGGTGGTACCAGTTGAGCAGAAACATGCCTACTTAAAGCATCCCAGGCATGTTAGATTGGATTACAATCCGGTGAACAGGCAGGTCAGTTCATTCGTTTAATACCTTCTTCCTCAAACCACTCTTGTACTAAATTTGCACGGTGTGGACGAGCATTGTCATCCAAAAAAATGAATTTTTGGTCAATTGCAGTGGCATATGGACGAACTATAGGTTCTGATAAAATAGAGATCAGTATGGCCATCTATACTTATTCCAGCCCATACCATCAAACTCCCACCTTGATGTTGGGGTCTTTCATGAACAAACTGTGGATTATTTCTTGTTCCACTTTCATGCCATATCAAGATACGTCAGTTATCTGGTTTCAGACTGAACCTGGACTCATCACTAAAAAGTACATGAGCCAAATCCTCATTTATCCAGTTGCAGTGTTTCTGTGCCCATATTCTTCGGGCTCTTTTGTGATTTGCAGTAAGTGGAATGCAAACCATTGGTCTTCAAGCATATAAACTTATGGCATGAAGACGATTTCAAACATTTCCTGTCCCCAGAAAGCGATTCCAAAATCTCGAAATTACACTTTGAGATATACTACATGCTTGAGCGACAACTTGCTGTGTTTGTCAAGCTTCTAATTGACTAGTGGCTCTTCAAGCCATGGATTCCGCGATATCATGTTGCTCTGCCATTTTTAACAAAATAATGGGTGGTAGATGACACAAGTTTACAATTGAAGTGATAATTATGCACTGTGGAAGTGAGCCTAACAAGCCACGTATTTATACCCCCACATGCTAATATGGCTAAGACACATTTTGACAAGTCTTAACATGATTTTGTATGCAGTTGCATGTTCTTCACTGTTGTATATTAAAAATATTTTAAAATAAATGTGTTACATTTGTAAATTATTTTTATAACTTTATAATTTACAAGAAAACCAAAATACTCCCTAATTGTTTTGAGCAGTATAGAATAGAATAAAAGAGGACTAATGTCTTATGAGGCCCTCTATGGATTCTGTAGCTCTTAGATGTTGAGCAGAAGGCCCAAGAATTAAAGTTTCCAAAATCATGGTCAGTTTAATGCAACCATATTTATTAAGATTAGGCTGTTTTTTGCAAATCTGCTACAGATTCTAAGAAGAGTCTTTCAAGTTTGTATTTACTGTGATGAACCATAATAGTTTTCTTCCATCTGATTCTGTGCAAACTATCCAAGGCATGTTCTGCTAAACCTGACTGACCATGTGATGGAAGATGTATTTTTTGTGTTTTTCTAGGTAGATGTTGGCAGATTTCCCAGTTTGACCATAATATGATAAGTTGCAAGAATAAGGAACCATGTACAAACCTGGAATAGAGAAGTGAGGAAGTGGATTCTTAGTAGAGTAGAGAAGAGAAGCCAGTATCAATGAAGTTTGAAAGCAGTGCAAAGATATGTCTTTAAAGTTCTGGCTATTTTTTCTTAAGTGCCCCAGATAGGGAATGGTAATGGCATTACTGCACTCTTTATGTTGAGAGGGATATGAGGAGATGTTGGAAGGGACAGATAATTTGTAGATCATTTTGGCATTGTAACCATAGGACAAGAAGGTTTGGAAAATAGATCTACAAATTATCTGTCCCTTCCACCAATTCCTCATATCCTTTTCTACATAAAGACCACTGTAAGGGAAGCTTGTGTGTAATGTAGGTCGGAGGCTCTTTTGATAGGGGTTTTTGATGACACCATAATGTGTCATCAAAAGAGAGTGGGATGAATATCATTTTCAAAACATGTAAAGCTTTGCTGTTATTTAGAATGAATGGTGAAATTCCTCTTTTCCTTTTTAAGTGAGTTTTTTAATGCTTTGGAGAGGAATACAAAAAAAATATTAAGGATATAAATATATATATCCTTAATGTCTTTATATATATATATATATATATATATATATATATATATGATTAGTACTATTAACTCAGGGTTGGGATATGTTCATTTTTCTAAATTAACTGACTTAAAACCCGAGAATTATAACACAATGACATTTATTTGAAAAAAAACGCAACATGTTTCATCAAGAATGACTTCATCAGGCAATAAGAACATAGAAAGATATTAAAAGACACGAAATTAACATTGACACACTCTAAAGCTATACAATTATAAAGCCATAATATTCGACTGTAAATTACAGTTATTATGAGCTTGAACTACAGTCCGAGTTAAAGTTCTATTGTTGTACACCTGTGCATGTGTGGAATCATGCGATCTCCAGTATCTAATAGTAGAGTTGAAAGAGTCAGCCAAATTATAGCTAAGATTGTTATTCATGTGAAAAGGGTCCAAGGTGATTTCTTTTGACTCGACAATGCGGCGCTCTACTTCATCATGGGAGATGTGTAGGTTTGAAGTTGATGGCCAGTTTATTTCATGTTGGTGGCTTTCGTTGTTCGTGTTTATTGAAAACAGGACATGGCTTGACAGAGCAGTTGCTCTGGTTCTCTTATAAGCAGTGTCACGCTGGTGCTCTTCGAGACGTAGTAAGATAGATTTCTCTGTCTGCCCATAGTAAGGCTTTCCGCATTCACAAGTGACCTTGTATACACCTGGGAATTGTAGAAGGTTGTGAGGTTGTTTATAGTTGTTGAAGCGTGATCTTATTTTTGGCATAGTCGAGAAGCACGTTTTTATGTTAAACTTCTTTAGAATTCTACTCAGCTTTTTGGATAGTGTGCTGATATATGGCAAGACGATATGACCTTTGGAGTCGTCCTGTGTCTCTACGTTGCTACGTTGACGGTGGGATAATTGGTTGTTAATATTTTTTAGAGAGTAGCCATTGTTTTTAAAGGTCCATTTAAGATGTTGTAGTTCCTTTTTCAGTTCTTCATCTGAGAGTACAGATCTTGCACGATTCGCTAGAGTTGATATAATACCCAACTTTTGCGCTGGATGGTGATGGGATGACGCATGCAAATATCTGTCTGTATGAGTTGGCTTTCTAAATATAGAGACTTTAATTGATTCAGGCGTCTTAGTGAGTTTAACATCTAGGAAACAGATGGAACTATTTTCTTCAAGCTCCATAGTCAATTTTATATCTTGATGGCGGTTGTTTAAGTGGTCGAGAAACTTGTGAAGATTTTCGGTACCATGCTCCCATATGAGGAATATATCATCCACGTATCTAAGCCATATTTTCGGTTTTAAAGTAAAAGAGGAGATTGCTTTTTGTTCAAATTCCTCGAAAAAAATGTTGGCTAACACAGGAGAGAGGGGGGCTTCCCATATCTAATCCTTTGACCTGTTTGTATAGTTTACCTTCGAATTCAAAATAGCCAGAGTTTACACAGTGAGATAACAGAGAGAACATTTTATTTGAAATCTTTTTTTTTAAAATATGGAGAACGTCCTGTGTTGGAACGTTGGTAAAGAGTGCTACCACGTCAAAGCTCATCATGGTGTCAGAAGATTTTAGTTTTAGGTCCTTTATTTTAGAGACAAAATCTGTTGAGTTTTTAATATAAGAAGAAGATTTTCCCGCATAAGCTTTTAACGATGACGCCAAATATTTGGATTACCTGTATGTGGGTGAGTCAATGCTGTCTACTATAGGTCTCAGTGGATAGTTTTCTTTGTGTACCTTCGGGAGACCATATAACCTTGGAATGAGGGGGTGTAAAGAGCGGATGGAGAGCCGTGTATTCCGTGGAATTTCTGTGGTCTTTTGTAGGAGATTATTGGTTCTATTGTGTATTTCTCTTGTTGGGTCTCTCTCAATTTCCGAATAACTATCTGAATCTAACAGTGCTAAGATTTTTTCTCGGTAGTCTATTTTATCTAGAACTACAGTTGCATTCCCCTTATCAGCTTTTAAGATGACAATGTCCTTGTTAATCCTTAGATTTTTAATCGCAAGTCTCTCACTAGGGGATATACAGGGTGTTCGGGATAAATTTGACATATTTATAATTAATTATATTTTTCCGTAAGTTACATGTATTAACACACACTTCTCTTCATTTAAAAGTTTGGACCCTTCTTCATTCATATACAAGATGTCAGAAAGGATGGATAGCTGGAACCCACCTGAATCATGGAAGAGAATAACTTGTATCATGATGATTCGTGCCCGCCATCAAAATAAGGATATTACGACTGCTGCCCAATGCTCCCTGAATACAGTAAAAACAATCAGGCATGAACTAGAGACTTGCAATGGTGACTACGAGGATGTAGCAAGAAGAAAGATCCCTAGCAGACGATCTGATTGCGTTCGTACAGCAGAATTCCTCGCAAAATCTGCAGGAACAGGTGTTGAAGAACCCTGGCATTGGAATTCGGGCTTTGTTCGTGGAGTTGCTAACTGTAGTCAAGCCCTGGATAACAAGGGTAGCCAATGGTAGGCCGTATGTATGGCAGCAGGATTCGGCCCCTTGCCACACCTCTGGGAAAAGTCAAAAATGGTTGTCTGAAAATTTCTACGACTTCACCAGTCCAAATGTTTGGCCTCCAAACTCCCCAGACCTTAACCCCATGGATTATTTTGTATGGGGCGCAGTTGAAAAAGACACCAATCGCACTTCCAGTAATACAAAAGCCCAGTTAATGGATAAAATTAAAACAGTTTTTGCGGCCCTTCCCAGGGAGACTGTAGCATCAGCTTGTTCGAGGTTCCGAAGTAGAATTGAAGCTGTGATCGATGCTAATGGTGGTTATTTTGAGTAAATCTTGTTGATAGTATTGTAATTAACTCTGCCTGTAATGTTTTTTTGTCAATTCATTAAATTTAATAGATACAAAGAAGATTTTCTTTTTCCTTACGAAACTGTCAAATTTATCCCGAACACCCTGTATTATCAGAAGGAGGTTTTGCGTTGTTGATTGCAAGAATTGCTTTGATGCAAAGTAAACTCGCGTCTGCGGTAGGAAGTAGCGAAGCTGCCTTCTCCATCTTAGTTAAAAGTAGTTCTTTAGGGATGCATTTTGGTGCCAACACAAAATTTAGGCCTTTTCCGAGAATTTTCTCTTCATCGGGACTTAGCACGTATGACGATTTGTTAATCACCAAATTTTTAAGTCTGCTAACTTAAAAATTCAACTTTCTGAAGTCAAAACAAGAAAGATCTACCTTAAATAATTGTCATAGCAGACTTAAAAATTTGGTGATTAACAAATCATGGCTTTATAATTGTATAGCTTTAGAGTGTGTCAATGTTAATGTCGTGTCTTTTAATATCTTTCTATGTTCTTATTGCCTGATGAAGTCATTCTTGACGAAACATGTTGCGTTTTTATCAAATAAATGTCATTGTGTTATAATTCTCGGGTTTTAAGTCAGTTAATTTAGAAAAATGAATATATATATATATATATATATATATATATATATGTTGAAAATAACAAGTGGCTACATTCTAACCTTGTGAAGTGCTATTACAGCTACATGATTCTCACAATCTCCCCACTGCATGTTAAACCATGCAGCTAAATAACGCACGCACGCACGCACTTTCTCTCTCTACTGATAAATACATGAATGTTGACTGCACACAGTGCCATGGAACCGGGTTCATGAAATACTGTGGGCAGCGTGGGGGTGTGCATAAGCTGTAACAGTATTTATGGCAAGACTGTGTATAGATATCTTTAATATATGTGTATATACACACACACACACACTAGGCGGCTCTGCCCCCTGGTGCCTATGGCACCCAATCCCCCTCCGTGTTCCGGACTGGTAAAACTTGAAAGGGGGGGTACCTCCCCCCTGGCACCTACAATAACTTTGCAAATATTAATTTCTAAAATGTGTCTACTTTATATTTTGCCTATAGTGGAAACTATAAACAGTGATGTAGTGAACAAGTGTTTGTGCCATTAGAAGTGATTATATTATTTATTATATTTTCATTTTATGACAGGTGATACGATAAAGTAATATCATTCACTAGCAAGTGCCCTTTTGTAGATTTTCTATCTGTATGATTTTGAACTGATATTAAATGACAACAGCTACGAATATGAATATAATGAATATAATAACTAAAAATATAATAAATTGCTTAACTATAACTTTTTCCCATCTGTAATTAAATGAGCTTTATGTTAATTTATAAGGAAAGAAAGTTTTTTTTTTTTTTTTTTTGAAACTGAAATATTCACATGAATTTACCTATTTACATTTTTTTTTTTTTTTTTTTTTAGGCAGAGGAGATAGGTTTGTCTTCACAAATTATAAAAGTAACTAAAGCACATCCATCTATTTCCAAACGTTTCATCCTAGTCAAACAAAATCTTCATCCATTACCTACCAAGTTTTTACACCTGTTTCATAGTATCTATCCCCATTCTAAGCCCCTGGTTTGGTATTTACTTAAAGACCTTTTTACCCCACGGACTTGTGTAGATGATGAAAGTATCCATGCATTTGCAATGCGAAGATTTGGAAAAGAGGTATATTTCTAAAGTGAAAAATTAATATTTGCATTACAAAAAATTGAATATTTGAATTTATTTGAAAATATTTATACTTCCACAGTAGATTAATTTTGGATATATTTTTAGAATTTTAAAAAAGTACCCATATAAAAGTTCAGATATAGGTCACTAGTGGTGTACTGCAGAGGTCAATTTTTGGACCATTGTTGTTCAATTTCTCTATTAAAGATATTGGGATGGGTTTAACTGGTGATATGCAGCTGTTTGCAGATGATGTAGAATTGGGGAGAGCAATGCAAAGTCAAACAAATAGTATGACCTTACAGGAGGACTTGAATAGATTGCAAGAATGGGCAGGTAAGTGGAACTGTCATTTCAGTGTTGCAAAGTGTAAGGTTTAGAAATTTGGTAAGCAACGATGGGATGCAAAATATGCACTTGCTATGAAACTTTAAAGAAGGTAGAAAAGATGAAAGTTCTGGGAGTGGTGGTGGACAAGGACCTGAAATCCAAAGGCCACATTGCACCAGTTGTGAAGATATCACATCAAATAATGGCAATGATGTGGAGGACTCTGACATGCAGAAATAGATGTTATAAGGCTTTGATCAGGCCTCATATTGATTATTGTGCACAGATTTGGTCACCAGGTTTTCATGGTGACAAGGATATGTTAGAAAGGGTCCAGAGAAGATTTTCACAAAGGTGATCAGTGGTCTTTTTTATGTGGAGTATGAGAACAGATTGAGAGAATGTATGAGTTGGCAAATAAGTGTTCAGTTTTTCAGAGTGGAATGAAACATATTTTATTTAATATATGTAATACATACTAGTCAGTTATATATTGACCCTCTTGCCATCTGTCCACCAACTTCATTATGCCACGTTCATAAAACTAGTGAGGTTTACTGGTGAAAAACTGATCCAGGTGTCTTTTGAACATTAGCGAAGGTTTTCCCATTCAGAGAATTCTGCAACGATCAGAATAAGTGGTAATCACAAGGTGCCAGGTCTGGTGAATACGGAGGATGCGGCAAAACATCCCAGCCAAGAAATTGCAACAATTTACTCCTTGTTGTTAACAATGTGTGGGGTCTGGCGTTGTCGTGGTGAAAGACAACTCCTTTCTGATTTGCCAATTCAGGATATTTTGTGCTAATTGCACGGCCCGGTCGCGTTAACTGTGAGCAATAGACAGTTGAATCAATCGTTATGCCTGATGGTAATACCTCGTAGTGGACAACACCTTTATAATCCCACCACACAGAGAGCATGATCTTCTTTGGGTGCAATCCCACTTTCGAGGATGTTTGCGGCAGTTTGCTCTTGTGCCCCCATAATCTTTTATGTACCATGTTATCGTACATGGCCCATTTTTCATCTCCCATAATCATCCGCTTCAAAAATAGGTCGTTATCTTGGCGACGTCGCAGCGAATCACAGATTATTGTGTCCCCCTTTCTTAAATTCTATTAATATATGTACTATGCACTGGGTCCTTCCTAAGGAGTCATGTGGCACCTCTAAAACACAAAGGAATTGCCTCAGGGTTGAGCAAAAACCATTGTGGCAAAGTATTTGAAATCTCACTTCTCTTAAAGCAGTAGGAATATTTATATTTTTTTGCTGTGCCACCTAAGCTATTAGATTAAGTTAAACATATTTTAATCAAGAAGTGATCTCAAAGGTGTACTATAATGACTACTGATTTGTAATCGTGACCTGTAACATAATCTATTTTCTCCCGCTTAGATTCGTATCTTTTTGCAAGTGGTGCATCGGATTCTAATACTCAGCCACTCGGATTAAAGATAGCAGAAGTTTATTTGACATATTAATACAATTTACAATGTAAAGAAACTCAATCCAAAACTTCAATGTTAATCAGAGAAAATTATAGGTATCCTTATTAAGTAAGGAACATCAAGAAACAACATCAATATGTTATTTCACAAACTGACAAAATTTGACTGCAATATTCACATTAATCTTCATATCATATCACATTACTCAGACTAAACCTTCTTAATACTTTCAAAAACATACACATTAGTTTAACCGTATAGGCGTTACCTCACTATGCATTCTAATATTAAGGTGCTACAGTCCTGACTTAATTATATGAAAGTCCTCAATTTCCCTTAATCTCATTTATAACATTTTCTTATACACGTTATATAGACAAAGAATTTTCAACGTTACCATACACACTGGTTCTTCATACTTATTCCTTCAACTTCTGACTGCCGTTCTCTGATCGATCTCCCTTCCGATTCTAGTCGGTGCTATGGCATGGATTTCTTTGGTTAAAGACAAGTCCACATGATCCCAGCATAACTAGCCCACTCCAGATATAACGATGGAGTAAGGCAATTCTGCTTCTGTGAGGCCTGTTGCCTAGATGCTGAGCCCTTTCCATGAATTGCCCATCAGTCGAAAAGATGTGGTCTTTCATCGTACAATTAGGAGCGCGTGATCCTTTCAGCTCGTAAGTGGCATATCCTGTTAACGCCCTCGGGATTCCTAGCAGAACTCTTTTCTGATCCTTTGTGCGAGCACTCCTGGACAGAGACACTCCTCCATGCAACTGTCTACCCACCAGAATACATGAGACTACCAGCCAAGAGAGAAGAGAAAAGAAAGCCTTGTGCGTGTGTGTGTGGGGGGTGGGGGGGGGTTCCCAACCCTTTTATATCATCTCCTCTATCAGCAATCACCATAACTCACGTAGCTCGCCCAATGTGTATAATTTCTCCCATGTAGGTCTCGTTTTGTATTATTTGTTTTTTCTGACCACTCGCTTCTGCACGTGCCATGGGCATGCGACTGCCTGGGGCAACCTTTCTTTCTGTCGCCGTGCACCTTGAACTTTTGTTCACAGCAGCTTAATGCGAGTCATACTACAAAACATTGTATTATCAATTCTAACAAAATATTATTATTTATAACGTATCACTGGCATTATACAATCAAGTAAGTATTCCTTCCTTGAAATATTCACAATCTTTTTTCTTTATAATAATGCAATCTATATTTTACCAGTTGCACACAGCACATACCTAGAAGCAAGCATGTTCCCTACAAGGTTTTTCCTGTTAAATGATGATAAAGTTAGAATTCTTAGGAATCTCAGTTTATCAAAGTTTAACAAGATGGATATGCAAGCAGTCATATTGGCCTCAGTCAATTCATGCAGCATCCAAACATTGAGTTTTGAAACATATTCCAGCTTGTGCAAATGGTTTTCAACGCTTGTATGGGATATGTTCAGTACTGCAGCAATCTCCCGAACTATTTGTGATGGATTTTTGTTGATGATATCCTTCACAACACTCGAATCAACCTCGGTTGGGCGACCGGTGCGAGGTGCATCACTGACGTTGAAATCTCCACAACGGAATTTGGCATACGCGTTCTGTTAAAGCACCATCCCCATATACGCTGCATATTTTTTATGGGCCTCCGCAGCTCGTTTGGCTTTTTTGAAATAAAAAAGCAAAATATGCTGGTAATATACGTTATTTCCTTCCATTTCTAAAAATATGTTACATACACGCAACTGAAGTAGGCCAAACGAAAATTCACTGAAAGGTTATGTGAAATGTCGTCTTTCAACTGCACAATAGCGATAGGTGAAGCGGCGTAAACTTGTACTAACGCATAAACCGAACGAACTTATTTGCCAACCCAACAAATTGCAACACCTCGTGAATAGAAGGAGGAGGGGAGATATGATTTGAGACATATAAGTTAGTCAGGGGTTGTTATCACGTTGACATGGAAGAAATTTTTCATAGAATGGGAGAGGAGGATAGAACAAGAGGCCATCCCTGGAAACTATATAAGGAGGGTGTAAACAGAGGAGTGAGAGCAAGTCTTTACATGGAGAGTAGTTGGTGAGTGGAATGCATTACCTGAATGTGTTGTGAATGTAGACACATTGAATGATTGGTTCAATGTGTCTACATTCAATGGAAAGGCATGGTTGGATGAGCTTTGTGTGTGGTAGTGTGTACTTCCCATGATGAGTCTCTGACTCTAATAATAATATAGAGTATGAATTTAAAGACACAAGAATATTTTGGTGGTGTTAAAGAAAGCTTAGAAATTGATGAAAGAGTATATTAAAAGGAATCAAAGATCAAATAGGTTATATAACAAGAGATAGCAATGTTGGGAGTAATTGCTTTCAAACACTTTTAAATGAGGTAACAAGTTGTAGAACTGCTAGAAAATGAAGAATGCATGATTCATAGAAAACTAGTTGAATGAATAAATTATTTTTACTTTTGCAAGTTATATTGTGGTTATAGCTAATTATGAGAGGAAGCATTGATTATTATTATTATTATTTATCACCTCCAGGGAGTCCAAAGACTCATCGAGGGAGGGCATCTATTCTACAACTTTGTCTCCACCACTACAATCAACCAACTGACTGCAACTACATCAACACCATCTATTGCCGACCACCACCACCACTAGTATTTCCACGGACAATCACAAACATCTATGCCCACGGCAAGATTCGAACCTGCAGCCTTTTGGCTGGGGAGCGGATACACTAACCACTCGGCCAGCCAGGCTGGCCAAGTGATTATTATTATTATTATTATTAAACAAGACCTCATGGAGTCAAAGACTTATCTAGGAGGTCCTTTTATCTCACACACATCTCATCATACCGGGTCTTAAACACATTCAAACTCCTTGCAGACACCACACTCTCAGGCAAGGCATTCCAATCATTCACAACTCTGCACGAAAAAAACCTGCCTCTCACTCCCCTACTCACACCCTCTTTATACAGTTTCCAGGGATGACCTCTGGTTCTCCCCTGATCTCCCACTATTCGCTGTTGAACTTCTCCACCATTGATCCTATAGCAACCCCTTACCAACTTGTAGGTCTCTATCATATCTCCCCTGTTCCTTCTCTCCACTAGTCTCTGCAAATTACATCTTTTCAATCTTTCCTCATACTCGACATTCCAGAGGTCAGAAACTACCTTAATCAGTCGCCTTTGGACCCTTTCCAACATCTCTTCATCCTTCTGAAAACCAGGTGACCAAATCTGGGCACAATAGTCCATGTGTGGCCTAATCAAAGCCTTATACAATGGAACAAGAATCTCCCTACTTCTACACGTCAGTGTCCTCCTCATCATTCCCAGAAGTCTTTGTGTTGTCTTCACAATTTTGGCGATGTGACCCCTAAATTTTAGATCCTTATCCACTATCACTCCCAGATCTCTTATTTCCTCTACTTCCAACAATATATTCTCACCAAGCATAAATTCTGCATCCCATCTTTGTTTTCCAAATTTTAAAACCTTACATTTTGCAACATTGAACTCACATCCCCATTCCTGTGCCCAATCACTCAATTTATTCAAGTCTTCTTGCAAGGCCACAACATCTTCACTACTCTTTATGGTTCGTCCCAACTTTGCATCATCTGCAAACAACTGAATATCTCCATCCAAATCTTCGCCAATATCATTAATATACAAGTTAAATAGTAATGGCCCTAAAACAGATCCCTGAGGCACTCCACTAGTGACTTTCCTTTTCCTGGATATTGCACCCCCATACACAACTTGTTGATACCTATCAGATAGCCAGTCTCCAATCCAATGCACTAATCTAATATCCAACCCCATCTGCTCTAGTTTGACTGTCAACTTATCATGAGGTACTCTATCAAAAGCTTTTGCGAAATCCAAGTATATTACTGTGTATCCTTCTCCTCTGTCCAAGGAAGCAGTCACTTTATTGTAATAAGTAAGTAGATTACTAAAACACGACCTCCCTTTAGCAAATCCATGCTGTCCATCAAAGATTATACCATTGTTGTCAACCCAACTCTGGATCCTAGTTCTCACAAGCTTCTCCAACAACTTAACCACAACACCTGACACACAGATAGGCCTATAGTTTGATGCTTGAGTTCGATCACCTCCTTTATGAAGTGGCACAATCTTGCCCTCCTTCCACTCTTTAGGGACTTGACCAAGTGCAAGACTCGTATTAAAAAAATATGTCAAGGCAGGTGTCAACTCTCTGGCACATTCCTTCAGAATACGCGGTGATATATTATCAAGTCCCACAGCCTTATTTACATCTAGTTTACTCAACTCCCCAAACACCTCTTGCTCACTTACAGTCAGTCTCTCCTCCCCATCATCAACTGCTCTTAATCTCTCCATGAAGTCACATTCACAAGATTGAAAGATCTTTATGAACTGCTCATTAAGTATCTCCACCACACATTCTGCAACAGCTGTCTTTATACCATTTCCTCCAATCAATGTCATCCTTCCATAATCATTCTTTCTTTTGCTGGCTACATATCGAAAAAACTCCCTAGGATTCTTTTTAGCTTCATTAGCTAACTGCTGTTCATACCTCTCTTTAGCTACTCTCACCAACCAAGTCACTCTCCTTGCCTGGTCTTTGTAGAACTCATGAAATTGGTTACTTCCACTTCTCTTATGCTGCCTCCACAATGCCCTTTTTCTCTGTATTGCATGCTTAATCTCTTTATTCATCCATCTCACACCTAACTTATTTAACCTTCTCACCCGTGGTATACATTTAGACATTGCATCCACTAAATATTTTTTGAAAATCCCCCAAGCTGCATTGATCTCTTTTCCAGCTAACTCCTCATTCCATGCTACACCTGCAAGCTGTCTCCTGAGCTCTTCATAATCACCCCCCTTGTAGTTCCACATATACCCTTTTTTCACAGGGGTCCTTGCACTGCTGGCAACCACCCAAGTAATCACCTCATGGTCACTTTCACCAATTGGTGGATGATTTGATACCTCATTGATAATTACTTCCTCCGATGAGATGACCAAATTCAAGACCCTTAATCCTCTTGTACCCTCTGTTACATACTGTCCGAGGTAGTTATCCCTCAAAAACTCAAGAAACTCATTTTCTTTACTTCCAGTTGCTATCTCTTCATTCCAGTCTATATTGCCGTAATTAAAATCACCCATAATGATCACCCTTTTCTTATTTGCTTGGCTTATTTGACCATACATTTCGCTATCACCACCATCCACATTACCAGGTCTATAACAACATCCCACCAAGTATTTGATTCTATTCACCTCTATCTCACACCATACTGCCTCAAAACCACTGGCCCCATTTCCCCCTTGCATCTCTACCTTGTATGGACATAACTCTTTCTCTATCATCAATAGCACTCCCTCTCCCTTTTTACCCCTTCTATCCTCACGAAACACATCATACCTTTCCATCTCTATTCCTGTCAGGATGTCATCCTCATCTAACCATGTCTCACTTATTCCGACAATCTCTGGGTGCACAGACGCAATTAGTGCAACCATTTCATCCGCCTTGTTTCTTATACTTCTAGCATTGGTATACAAACACAACAACTCATTTCTGGATCTACAGCTAGTTCCACTGATACCACTCACTCGATGTGATCTCTCCATGCTGGACTGGGGCCATTTCCCTTTCTGATTCTTCATTTTAGAACCCTTTGCAATTCCATCTGTTTCCTTTTGATCCCTGATCATTCCATTACTTTCCTGCCCACACATTCTCTCACCTCCTCTTAGAGCATCCACCTTTCTCACGCTGTGTATCCCTGTCCACCCTGAGCCTCCCCGTTTCCCTGCTCCTCTTGCACACCCATTCTCTCATTATCTATACTCATACTACTCACTTCCACATTCATTTCCACTCCTTCAATCTCTCCTGTCTTACTCTCCTGCTCTTCCACATCACTCCCCTCTCGATCTGATTCATTCTCTCTATTCACTTCTCTACCTTCCAGCAGCAGTCTCTCCAAGCGACTCACACCATAACCACTCAAATGCAGTCCATCGCTCCCATACAGCTCACTTCGTCCCTCAAACTCATTCCACACATTAACAAACTGTACTCCCATCTCCTCACACATTTCAGCCAGAATATCATTCATAATCCTTGCTCTCCACCTCATTTCACCACAATCATACCTAGGCAACACACTGACCACCCTTCCTGTCACACTATTCTCCTTTATCTTTCCAAGCAGTCTCCTGACATTCATTTTGACATGCTCTTTGTTCTCTCTCAAATCATTCGTACCAATTAATACAATTAACTCTTTTGCTCGTTCCCGCCTCATATTCAATGCCTCAATCACTCTACTCATTTTACCGCCTGGAAAACATACCTTGTGCATTTTATCCTCTAGCACACCTTTAATAATGGAGTCGCCATACAATGCCACTCGCTCATCTTTTGTTAACTCTTTCATGCCATCATGATTTGTTTTAATAGTTTTGACCTGCATTCTCTTAATTTCATTCCGCATCCATTTCATTTCTTGCTTCATCCAATCCAATTCACCTTCTGAACCTCGCGACACATTCACTCTATCATTAAATCTTTCTAACTTTCTAACTCTCGACCTTCTCTTCTCACTTTCCCTCTCATTCATCCTTCTTTGTTTCCGTACTTTCGGTCCAACATACGTCCAACTTTCACTGTCATTCTTCTCACTTTCACTCTCACATATCTTTCTTTGTTTCCGTACTTTCGGACTAACATGCGTCCAACTTTCGCTATCATTCTTCTCACTTTTACTGTCATTCATCTTTCTTTGGTTCAGTACTTTCGTTCCAACATGCGTCCAACTTTCGCCATCAGTCATTCTTTTTTCGCTATCATTCATTCTTTCGATTTTTTTTACTTGCGATTTCTGCACCACGCCATTTCTACTTTCATTCGTTCTCTCAATTTCGTTTCTTTCCGCCTCACTTTCGTCCCTTTTAACATCCGTTACGGTTGTCAAATCGCTCTTTTTCTTTTTTCCTGATTTTTTAACATTTTTTCGCCTGTCTTTCTCGCCATCCTCTTTCAAACGTGCACTCGCGACACAATCTGTACTAGCACTTTCTGTCATCAACTTCATATTCGCATTCATCAATTCCTCGTTCAGGTCACATTTCGCACACACCCTTCTTCCATCCGCACTAAACATCCACAAATCATTTATGTAATCGAAGGAATACATATAACAGACCTCACACTTAACGAACCTACTGAAATCCAAATTAAAATCATGGAATGACAATGCAGCCGCCATTTTTTTTTTTTCTCTGCAGGTTACTAGGTCTAATATTAACGTTTTCGTATTTAGTTTAAGCAAGAAAAAATAACCCCACACTAATAATATCGGTAGCGTACAACGTTTACAGCCGCTCTTACTTAAACAAATAATTATGGAAGGTCAACTAAACAAGCACTGATGGTAGGGAGGTAACAGAAGCAAACCAAATTGTTAGAATTAGTATTACTTCCAACCTCCATGGAGTCCAAAGACTCATCATGGGAGGTTGAACACTCACAGACCACGGTAACTATTATACCTTGCCTTGGTTAATACATTCACTACTATTGGAGCACTTGTAACCCACTCTGGCAATGCATTCCACTCGTTAGCCACCTGCCAAGCAAAAAATCTCCTTTTCACTTAATATGACTTTTGTACAATTTTCCAGAGATGACCTCTCATTCTCTCATCATCCATTATGCTATGCAAATATTATCTTGTATCTATTTGATAGGCCTCTCTCTCTCACTTATATGACTCAATCATATCACTCCTCCTTCTCCTTGCATCTACCAAGCTCTGAAGACCTCATTCCCTCAATCTGTCCTCATACTCAGTATTGCAGAGTCCTAAGACAGTTATTCAGCTCTGCATTCTTTCCTTATCTCCACTATACCCAGGTGACTGTGTCTGCACCCATAAAAAATGAGGCCTAATTTGTACCTTATACAATGGAACTATCATCTCCTTATCCATACATATATCACCATTCTTTGCATTATAACAGCAATATTTCGGGTTACCCTTACAACTTTCCTGATGTGTGTCCCAAATCTCAGTTCCCTATATACCAAGGTCTCCAAATCCCTTGCCTCCTCCTGAAGCAAAATTCTTCCAGTGTATGATAACCTTCATTCCATCTTCTTTGGCCTAAGTGCATCACTTTGTACTTAGTAACAATGAAGTGGCATTCCCATCTTCAGCCCAAAGCACCATCCTATTCAAATCCTCTTGTAACAGCAACCCATCAGAATTTCCTGACATTGCTCTTCTTAATTTAGCATCATCAACAAACAACTGAATATCTCCATTCACACCGTGAACTATATCATTGATATATAAGTTAAACAACAGTGATCCCAAAACAGAACCCTGTAGTACCCCACTTGTCAACTTCCCCTTTTAGGACAAGACACTTCTGTACACAACCTGCTGGCTCCTTTTATGCCAACCATCCCTGTAACCAAACTACCAAATGACTATCCATCTCTATTCTACTCAGTTTCAAAAGTATTTTATCATGTGGTACTTGATCAAATGCTTTAGCAAAACCAGATAAATCACAGCATAGACATCACTTCTGTCCACTACACTAGTCACCTCCTTTATAAAATGTAATCAACTTACTAAAGCACAAACCCATAATTCTTAACAAACCCATGCTACTCTCTTGAAAGATTTCCATTCACATCAATACAGGTTTATATTCTATCTCCAACACCTTCATCACTACATTTGATATACATAATGGCCTGACATTGTGTTAATAGCTTGACAGTACTGACTTGGATTCTCCCTTCTACGGTAAGGCTATTTTTCTCTCTTTCCACTCTTCTGGGATGGTACTTGTTGCTAGACTTCTGTTGAACAACCAAGTCTAGGACACTGCCAGTTATTTTGCACATTCCCATTGTATACACAGTGATATCACATCCATTTCCACATGATTATTAAAATCAAGGTTATTTAATTAATAAAGAAAGAGCCATATGGCTTCATTTCAGAGATGTAAATTATATAGAAATAGTGGATATTAAAGATCTAACATTGTTGGATCTTTAATATCCACTATGACAGAGTGACTGATGCAGAGGACATAGTGGAATTGTTTACTTAACACTTTATTGGAGTATTTCATCCTGGAGGAGTCAATTTGAATACTAGACGGATAGGGCAGTTTCGAGGTTTAGAGGTGCAGGAGGGGAGTGTGTTCCACATGCTGAGTACTCTGGATGTTAGTAAAGCTGTGGGACTGGATGGTATTTCACCACGAGTTTTGAGAGAATGTGCTAAGGAACTGACAGGGCCTTTGACCTGGCTTTTCAGTGAAAGTCTGGCTGCGGGAAAGGTGCCCATGGAATGGAAGGAAGGTAAGATGGTGCTGTTGCATAAGAGCGGTAGCAGACTGGAAGTGTCTAATTATAGGCCAGTTTGTGTGTCATCATTAGTAAGATCTTGAAGAAAGTGGTGAGGGACTGTATACAGCATTGGGCAGATGAGGGTAATGTTATCTGTGAGAGTCAACATGGATTTTTTAAGTGGGCGCTCTTGTTTTAGCAATATGCCAGCCTTTTATGATAAACTTATACGAGCATTAGATGAAGGAAAGGCATATACTACCATTTTCCTAGACTTAGCAAAGGCATTTGACAGGGTGCCACATGATAAGCTGATATTCAAGTTGCAGCACGTGGGTCTGGATGTCAGATTGGTCAACTGGATTCAGGATTGGCTGTCTGATAGGTATCAGAGAGTTGTGTATGGTGGAGCAATATCAAAGAGGCAGAAGGTTAGAAGTGGGGTTCCACAGGGCTCAGTACTGGGACCTGTATTGTTTAACCTTTATGTCAATGACATTGTCCGTGGATTGCAAGGGGATATTCAGTTGTTTGCGGGTGATGCGAAGTTGGGAAGGGTTATTAGTAATAGTGCAGATGTGGTAGCCCTGCAAGAGGATTTGAATAAGCTAGATAGATGGGCAAATGAATGGGGGTATCGGTTTAATGCAGCAAAATGTAAGGTCTTGAGGTTTGGGACACATCGATAGGATGCTGCATACTCTATGGGAGGAGTTAAACTGGAGGAAGTAGGGGAAACAAGAGATCTGGAGTTGATGATTGATAGAAATCTGAATTTAGGGAATATATTGCAAAGGTAGTGAAGGTAACACAGAGGAGTGCTGCAATAATGAGAAGGACACTGACCTGCAGAGATAAAATGTTTATCATTCCATTGTATAAGACTCTGATCAGACCACTTGGACTGTTGTTCTCATCTGGTCCTCAGGATTTGAAGGGGATAAATTAACTGTGGAAAGGGTACAAAGGCAGATAACAAAGATGGTATTAGGACTGTACAATTAGTTATGAGGATCGGCTGAGGGAGTGTGGACTGCAGAGTTTGGTGGATAGAAGAAGGAGAGGTGATATGATTGAGACTTTTAAACTGTTGAGAGGTGGGTACAAGGTTGACACTGGGGAGTTCTTTCGCTTGGTTGAACAGCAGGAGTAAGTCATGACAAGTGGCCATCCCTGGAAGTTACAAAAAGAAACTGTGAGCTAGAGGGTGAGGAGTGGTTTCTTTGCATGGAGGGTGGTTGAACCCTTGGAATGCATTGTCTGATAGAGTGGTGAGAGCGAGAACGGTCAGTGCCTATTTCCTAGGAGGGACCTCCCTCGATGAGTCTTGATAGACTTGTGTTTCTTAGAAAGGACCTCCCACAATTAGTCTTTTGAATCCATGGAGGCCTGAATAATAATACTAATACATTATTTCAGGATGTATAGAGAAACTGTGAAAGTTTCATAATTTTGACCAGAGAATACAAAACCAGAGAAGATAGGCTCAATGACAGGCTCACCCTACCACCAAACAGAACCACTCATGTTCCAGAGAAAAGCACTGAAGAGGCCCCAATAAGGGTCATGTTAGTCACCCTTCCCCCATAGAGGGAGTACAGTTCCATCAATGTGGTATACAGCTGTTAATCTTTTAGCCCCAAAATGTATAACCTTACAGTTTGCCACATTAAGCTCGCATCCATTCCCCTTTGTCCAGACTGCCAGTCTATCCAAATCATCCTGCAAAATTTTAACATCATCTGTATTAACTATTGCTCTACCCAGTTTTTTATCATTGACAAACAACTGAATAATTCCCCTCAGAGCCTTTCGTATATATTGTTAATGAGTGAGCAGATTAAAACTAGTAGCCCAAGAACAGAGCTTTGTGGCACAGCACTAATCACAGGCCTTCTACTGGACTCTACTCCTGAATAAATTACTCTCTGATAATGTTCCATCAACTACTCTCTTATCTTCTTGACCAACTTTATATTCAACCCCGTGCTGCAATTTATTGATTATGGAATTCTAATCAAAATTCTATCCTGTCAAAAGTGTTTGCAAAATTCAGCAATATCACTGTAAACCCATTACCTTTATCCAACTAAACTGCCACTGTATTATAAAATGTGAGCAAGTTACTGAGGCACAACCTACTTATCACAGAACCATGTTGCACCCATATAGTATTCCATTTCTGTATTTTGCTCTTGTCTAATTTCTCCAGTACCTTCACTATAAGTCCTGATATGTTGATCGGTCGGTAGTTTGCTACATTAGTCTTGAAGCCTCCATTGTGCAATGGAACTATTTTCCTTTCTTTCCACCCCCTTGGGACTAACCCAGAGCTGAGACATAGATTAAACAACTTGGTCAAAGGTCCAATTCCCTAGCACCTTTCTTGCAAACAAAATGGTCCGATCAACTCCAGGTTGAGTTTGAGAAGCCAACAGCCACTCTCTGATTATCAACAACAGATCAGAGTCCCAGACTTTGTACTCATAATCTGGCTCATATTTAACCCAGGAAACAACTACTACAAAATATCATGCATCAATACCAAATAAGTGTGATGGATGACCTCAGCTCTGACTACAATTCAGTTTTACTCTAACTGGACTTATAACATAAAAATAACCCAGATCATGTCCCAACTGTCAACTGGACAAAACTAACACTTCTCTACACAAATCGAGTTCCAGCCATTGACTTGAAGGAAAAACTCGATGACTCAATTTCAATCCTAGAAAAGTAGATAGTAACTGCATTAACAGCTGCCACTGTGGATGTGCCATGCACAAACTCTGACCAACTTCTGGATGAGATTAAAAACCTGATCCATGAAAAGAACAGAGCCAGATGCCAATACCACATAACTTTGACCAGAGAACTCTGACAAGCACTCATCAGAGCTACAAAAAATGTTCGATATGTGCCTAAAAACTATCAAAATCAACAGTGGGAGACAAAACTTGAGTCCTTAAACACAGACGACAAAACGCTTTGAAAAATGACTAAAGCTCTATGCACAGACTGTAAACCTCTTCCACCAATGGTGAACACAGTCTGGTTTACCTGATGTAGTTGGAGCCTTTGCCAACAACCTAGAGGAGCAGTGTAGTCCAAACTACACCCATGTGAATCTAAACTTTGTCAGTAAAGTACACACCTGAATATGTTGTACACTAAAATGCACACAATACATAAACCCCATCCAACTGACATCACCTGCTGAGGTATGTGAAATCATCACCAAACTTAAGAATAGGAAAGCACCAAGTCCAGATTTGATTTCTAACAAAATCATCAAATGCCTGCCATATAAAACTGTAATGCACATTGTTGCTATTATTAATGCCATGTTAAGATATCACTACTTCTCAGCACGATGGAAAGTAGCAGATGTGATCTTAATCTCAAAATCAGGAAAAGCAGCACACTTTTTTCAAAAATTATTGCCCAGTCAGCCTGCTTCCTGTCTAGAAAAAATAGCTGAGAGGGTAATACTAATAAGACTGCAGAAAGTCACTAAAGAATTAAATCTCATCCATGATGAGAAATTTGGATTCTGGGAAAACCACTACACAGAAAAACAAGTTCTCAGAGTTGTGGAAAACATCAGCATAGGGTTCAACTGGCAGACAGACAGACGATCTTCCTGGACATTGCCAAAGCATTCAACAAAATACATCACAATGCACTTATTTCAAACTCTTGCAGGCCAAATTCCCCCTAGGACTGGTCTAACTTACCAATTGTACCTCAGCAATGGCAAACTCTGAGTGAAGTTACAGGGAATTACATCGTCTGAATGCACCATCACTGCAGGTGTTTCCCAGGGCTCCCTGCTATCACCTCTGCTCTTCGCTATGTGGCTGATGACATCCCACACACAGTTGCCCATTATGCAGATGATACTGCGATAATGCTCTGCTCCTTGCAACCTAGATTGGCAACTGACAAACTACAAAACACATTCTCAGTAAATTAATGTTAATGCAGACAAGAGCACCGCAGTGCTATTTACAAGAAGACGAATGTCCCCAGAGGACGAAGTTGTCATGTTTGGTATCCGTATTCCATAATGACCAGTAGCCAAATACTTAGGGGTGCAACTAGATAAAGGGCTTCACTTTACAACTCATCGATCATGTCTGCTCAAAAGCAAATAAGGTAATGGGACATCTATACCCATTACTGAATTGATTACTGAAGCTGGCTGAGCACAGAACTCAAACTTCTACTATACAAGATGTTGATCAGGCCAGTCCTGATGTATGGCTCACCTGCATGTAGTAACGTAGTGGATGTGGCCTTTAATGGATCCACTTTGCTGGCTGCTCTTCCATGGGATATGAGTGGTTCTTCTTGGTGGTAGGGTGAACCTGTCACTAGTGGAACCACCGCTGAGTAATGAGTTAAATTATCCTTTGGTCACTCATTGATTATGTGATATCCTCCATAATATCCCCATTCTCAGATATGCCTGCATAATTTCATGATTCATCCATTTTACTCCTACTTTATTTATCCTCCGACTTTAGGAACGCATTCTGACATTGCCATAAATAAGTTATTCCAGACCAAGTTCAATATTTCTCTCCTCTTCAACTGATTAAGTCACTGCACATCACCAGTCTGTATCCTTAATTTATCATTGTCCCATGCTCTGTAATTCCACACATTTCTCATGTTATGTGAAGCTTGTATGTGCCTAAGCCACTCTTCATGTCAAAACCATATGATCACTCTTTCCAGTTGTTGGCATTGTGGTGGCATCCTCTATTATCATTGCATTAGATGATATTATTATTAAGCCACTCAAGTCCCACATGTTGCTTCAATGACATACTGCATAAGATAGTTGTAAGTAGCTCAAGGAATTCGATCTCCTTACTCACACATGATATTTCCAGTAAATGCTGCCACAGTTAAAATTAGTAATTATTTTATTATCACCCTCCTGTTGCTCAAGTGGCTCATCTGTCTGAACATTTTCTGAATCATCTCTCTCTACATTCCATTTCCTGGCTTGTAGCAATCTCCCTCTAAATATCTAAAATTTGTGCTTACCTCAACCTCACACCAAATGTCCTCCAAACCATTATCAATACTGCTTTCTTCAAGTTTTACATTGAGAGGACACAGTTCTTCTGAAATCATCAGTAATACTCCACCTCTTCTTTTATCTCTCTTTTCAAAAAATGCTATAACCATCATATTCTGTTCCCACTGTTGAATATATCATCCTCCGTTAATCATGTCTCACTAACACCAACGGTTTGTGGACTGTAACTGTATCAAGGTCCTAAACTCTGCAACCTTATTCCTAATTCTCCTTGCATAGGAGTATAAGCACAGTAGCTTTCCACTCTGTACCTTTTCCTTCCCACTATTCCTTTCCCATCATTCTAGTCTTTTGACTCTGTTGTTCCTGTTGAGGCTATTCCTGTATTCCTATTTTGTCTTCCTTTGTCCATTATCTCACTCCAGTTCTGGTATCTTACACCTGCAATCCCACATCTACTTTTTATTTCCCTGACTGGATACACACTCTCCCCCTCCTCCTCTCATCAACAATCAACCCAGCTTCACACCACTGCTCTCACTCAAATGCAGACCATCTGTAGCAAACAGCTCTCCTACCTTCAAAATTATCCCATATTTACATACTCAAGTCCTGTCTCCATGCACATTTTAGTTATCTTCCATTTGTGATTATTGCTCTTCTCCTCTCCTCTCATACCTTGACAATACACTCACAATTCTCCTTCTCATGCACTTCTACTTCACTATCTAGCAACACTCACAAATCTCATGCTATGTCATTCACACTTCCTCACAAATCATTTGTTCCAACCAGCACAGTCAACTCTTCTGCATTTCCTCTCATCTCTACAGCCTCACTCACTCTTCCTACGATTGCTCCTCTCAGATATACTTTTGGTACTTGCTCCATTTCACATCTTTCATCACAGAATCCCCATACAGCACTACACTACTTTTCACCATTCCACTGCAAACATTCAACTTTGACTTGACTGCTACTACTGGCACCTTCTTTCTTGCACCTCCTACCACCAGTCTCCCTGTTAATATCCTATCTCATTCTGCACATGCTTCAATTCATTCTTCAAACTACCAATTCTTTTCTGATATCCTCACTTGTGTTCATATTTTTCATACTTTATTCTTTATTACCATTCTTTATTCATTCTACTGTTTCACTGTCTTTTGTATCTTCCTCTGTTTTACTAAAATTTGCTGTGTCATTCTCTGCATTTGTTATACATTCGCTATTTCGACTTTTGCATTGCTGGAATTGCTTATGTCATTCATACCATATCGATTGCCTCTTTCAGTTACTTCACCTGCTCACTTTCATAAGCTTTCTCACACATTTGCTGCTATTTCACAATATCTCTCGTTAGATGAGCACTCATTCTTCTCATTGCATTCTTGCTACTGTCACCTTCAGTCACCAAGGCTTCACTGCCTGTCAACTGTTGCACTTCACACACCTTCCATCTGTCTTAAAAATCCACAACTTATCGACATAATCTAACAAATACATGCAACACACCTTACATTTCACAAAACAACTAAAATCAAATTCACCTCATGCATAGACAAAGCTGCTGCTATCTTGCTTTCTATGCTGGTCAGTGTATCTTCTTAATTTAAAAATTTTATATGTAAACTGAAACAAATGCACACAACAACACTGCAAGCAGAAACTCCTACAACTACTTTTACACATAAACATAAAATTCACAATTAATTAGCCAAAAAACAAAATTAGTCAAAAAAAAAAAAAAAACATTTTAAGTGGAGCATTCTTTCACAAAACCTGCTAGCAAACCACTCTCAGGTTGAGTTACTTTTTGAGTGATCATTTTGCAAGTGTATTCTATCCAAGTGGTAGTATTGCAGTGCCTAAGTGACATTGACTGTTGTGAGAACAGAAGTAGATGAATTAGAGATACTTATGATAGTACAAAAGTTTAATGCATATACAGCCATGGGATAAGGTGGGATATCAGCTTGTGAGTTATGAACATATACAGAGAAACAAACTGAATGGCCTCTGACCAGGCCATTCAGTTTGAGCCTCAGTTCTGGGAAGCAGGGAGTGGAAATAGAGCAAACAGTTTCACTGCATAAATAATGCTTCAAGACAGAAGCAGCAAATTATAGGCCAATCAGTATCTTAGGTATTAGAGAGGTTAGTAAAAGACAGAATTCAGGACTGAGTAGACAGGATATGATACTTTAGAAGGGGGAACATGGTTTTGTGAAGAGTAGGTGCCTTAATAAGTTGCTTACTTTTGATAATAAAGTGACAGTTGATTTGGACAAAAGAAATGGCTCAGTGATACTTTTGGATTTTGCAAGAGGCGTTTGACAAGAATCGAATAAATTGGAGAAAATATGGATGGATATAAAGCTGGTTATTTGTTTAAGAGGGTGGTGCTGATGGACAGATATGAGAGTGATGTATGAGGAGATGAGTCCAGAAGAAGGCAGGCAACTAGTTGGAGTACCTCAGGGCTCAGTACTTAGTCCTCCTGTACTGTTTCATTTGCACATGGTGGCCTGTTTAATGTTGCCAAGTTGTGTCATTCACCTTGAGTTGAAGAGAACAAAAGCTATGTACTATATTGTGTATTGAACTGCAGGTATGGTATTGATATTATTGAATTAGTTGTTGAACAACACACTGAAAAGCAGGGATAAGGAGGTTGTTACTATATCCTTTTATAAGCTTTGATAAGATTTCATATGGACTACGGTACACAGATGTGGTCATCTGATTTCTGTGAGGATGAAACGGTGGAGAGGATACAGATGCCAGTGACCAATTTATGGAATGTTCCCTAGTTTGAAATAAGAAGAAACATGATAGAAGCATATAAGTTATTAAAAGGGTTTTATAGTATTGACACTGAAGACTTTTTTTTCAGTACCTAGCAGGATGGAAGAGGAGGAAGTATCATCTCTGGAAATTATATAAAACTGAAGTTAGCAAGGATGTTAGGACTGCATTTTTTGCTTGGAGGGCAGTGAATGGGTGAAATTATTTGTCAGAGGTGGTTGTGAGTGCTTCGTCAGTGAATGAATTCAAGGAGAGGCATGATAAATATTGTATGGATGAGTCTTCTTACTCCATGGAGATACCGGTTTAATAATAATAATAGTTTGCTAGTCAATGTAGTAGTAAACTATAGCAAAATTTTAAAAATTAATTTACTCATTTCTAACTCTGAACTTAAGACTGCATTATTGCAATTAGACTTTCTGGTAGTTCATGCTAATATTCCATTTTGTTACATTTTCCACTTTAATGAGCATCTATTGTTATTAGCCCCTCATTATCTTCTGTTGCATGTTATCAATGTTGTTAAGGATACTTATGTATCAAAAGTAATTATCATTCTGGATCCTTACAAAATTCTCATCTGTTTACTGCTTCAAGTCTTTAGCTTATTTTGTGCCCACTGAGCTAATTTGCCTATTTATTTCTGTCTCTTGTCTTCCTGTTGCTTTCAGACATATACCTGCTTCTTACTCAGATAAATTGTTTTGCTTATTTTAACTTCCAAAAAAAAATTTTTTTTTGAAAGTCAAAATAATTAGATGTTCAGCTGAAGCTTTTTTTTTTCATTAGGTTGCTGACTATATCATGGATCCTATGTGCCGAGGCATAATAGCTGGTGATGCTAAGGAAATTAGTATCAGATCACTCATGAATCCGCTCTTTTGTGCAGAGCAAAAGCATGGCTCTGTCATAAAAGGGATCATCAAATCTTCTAAGGGTATTTACAGTATAATAGTATAAATCTTTGATTTTAAATATATTCTTTCAGTAGTAACATTAGTATTAGCATGGTGTATTAGTATTACTTGCATACGCATTTATTAAAGGATAGGATATGCATTCTTTTGTATTTAATTTCCAATGGTAGCAGTTATTGTTTTTATTTTATTTTAATTCTGATTTCAAAAATAAGCTTGAACAGTGAAGAATATCATCGATATACATTCAAATCTTTGTATTTATACAGGATGCTCCAGGAAAAATCTGCCAAACATCAGAGATTAATTACAAAGCTGCTTTTTAATTAAAAAAAAAAAAAAAAAAAAGTCGTGAGTCTTCTTGACAGGCAAAGAGATATAGTCATTACAAGATGAGGCTGATAGTAAGTGCATCAATACACCATGCTATTATCAGAGCTTGTAAATGGCATTTTATTTTATGTTATTGGGTTGATTGTGTTCATATTTTCAGATGAACACAGTCAACCCAATAACATAAAATCAAACTGAAAAGATGCCAGCTAAATTTTTAATAGAGGAATATGTTAATACCCCGCTTCATTTACATCTTTTTTTATAATGACTATAGAAAAGCTACTGTTGAGGAATATTGAAGATGATTCCAAACTGCATTGTCCATAATCAACATTTTTTTAATGTATACTGACATCTACAGAAAACTGAATCATTTGTTGTTGTACTATCTAAACATGATATTAATTAACAAGTTCATAATAATGTTATTTAACATTAGATTGCAGTCCTGTAACAAGTACAGTCATACCCCCGACTTACGCTACCCCAACTTACGCGAATCCGGAGTTAGCGGTTTCTTATATGTACGTATTCCCATCCCACTTCACGCCTCACCACCAATCATATCTTTAAGGCGCCGGTCGCATTTGCCAGTGTCGCACATGCTGTGAACAAACACTGACGTGTTTCGCACAGTCTCCATTCATACATGATTTTTATAGCTACAAACCTTGTGATTGTTTAATGTTATGTTCTTGATAAAAATTTTATCACATAAAAAATAATAATGTCATCCAAAAGAAGCAAGTCCGATTCTTCTACTACTTGCAAGAAAAGAAAAACATTGACTTTGGAAACAAAAGCTCAACATTATTAAGGATTTTGAAGGCGGAATGAAAATTTGTGAGCTAGCAAAGAAGTTCGATCTACAGGAATCCACAGTAAGAACAATCATAAAAGAAAGGTTTACAGATTTTGGAGGATATAGATTCTAACGAGGAATGAATTGTAGCCACAAGGCAAGGAATAAAAAAATCATTAGCTTGCTATGAAGAAATTTTGCATGACAAGAAAAAGACATTATGCTGTCAGACGAATCTATTAGATTTTATGAAACCATCGACATCGAAATAACTTTCTTTTTTTTATGTATGAAAAACTACAATTATGATTATATTTCTTAAAAAATATAGGTGTTTTTGTAAACCTTTGGTCCCAATTGTATGTTTGTATATATAAATTACATGCAAAATTATACTCCAAGTTACGCGAATTTGACTTGCACTTTTTTTTTCCCACCTACCGCGTAACTTCAGGGTTTTACTGTACTTCCTAAATATCTGCACTAAATATCTTGGCGTTCCTGAAGTAACTGTTTTGTTAGGTAAGCAGCATATACATTTATACCATTTGCTGATCTGGCTGGCTGAGTTCATATCATTTCCACTCTCCAGCCAATATGCCATGGATTCAAATCTCATTGCTGATATGGATGTTTGTCTTTAGGTAGGAGATGAATGTCATTATTTGGTGTGAAACCACCATTTGGCTTATTTTGGCATGCAGTGGCTTGATAAAATACCATGTATTATGTCTCCATCAAACCTTCAGCCACCTACTATTATTCAGGCCTCCATGGAGTCAAAAGACTCATCGCAGGAGATCCTTCCTAGGAAACACAAAGTCTATCATACCACTCCTTAAACTCATTGACCGTTCTCGCTCTCACTACTCTATCAGGCAATGCATTCCATGGTTCAACCACCCTCCATGCAAAGAAACCATTCCTCACCTTCTTGCTCAGAGTTTCCTTTCGTAACTTCCAGGGATGGCCCCTTGTCATCACTCCTTCCCGTTCAACCAAGTGAAAGAACACCCAGTGTCAACCCTGTAACCACCTCTCAACAGTTTAAAAGTCTCAATCGCATCACCTCTCCTTCTTCTATCCACAAAACTCTGCAGTCCACATTCCCTCAGTCGATCCTCATAACTAACATTGTACAGTCCTGACACCATCTTTGTTATCTGCCTTTCTACCCTTTCCACATTTATCCCCTTCAAATCCTGGGGACCAAATCTGAGAATAATAGTTAAAGTATGGTCTGATCAGGGTCTTATACAATGGAATGATAACTCTTTTATCTCTGCAGGTCAGGGTCCTTCTCCTTATTGCAGCAATCCTCTGTGTTACCTTTACCACTTTTGCAATATGTCCCCGAAATTTCAGATTTCTATTAATCATCAACCCCAGATCTCTTGTCTCCCCTAATTCCTCTAGTATAGCTCCACCAATAGAGTATTCAGCATCCCATCGATGTGTCCCAAACCTCAAGACCTTACATTTTGCTTCATTAAACTGAAACCCCCATTCATTTACCCATCTGTCTAGCTTATTCAAATCCTCTTGCAGGGCTACCACATCTGCACTATTACTAATAACCCTTTCCAACTTCACATCATCCACAAACAACTGAATATTCATCTGCAATCCACTGACAATGTCATTGATATAAAGGTTAAACAGTATAGGTCCCAGTACTGAGCCCTGTGGGACCCCACTTTTAACCTTCTGCCTCCTTGAAATTGCCCCACCATACACAACTCTCTGATACCTATCGGACAGCCAATCCTGAATTCAGTTGACCATCCTAACAATCAAACCCATGTGCTGCAATTTAAATATCAACTTATCATGTGGCACCATGTCAAATGCCTTCGCTAAATCGAAGAAAATGGCAGTATATGCCTTTCCCTCATCTACTGCTCTTGTAACTTTATTATAAAAGGCTAGCATATTACTAAAACAAGAGCATCCCTTAACAAATCCATGTTGACTTATGCAACGACACAATCTTACCTTCCTTCCATTCCATGGGCACCTTTCCTGTAGCCAGACTTTCATTGAAAAACCAGGTCAAACAAGCTGTCAGTTCTTTAGCACATTCTCTGTTCAACAGAAACTTTCAGGTCATGCAGATCATATCTCTTAATTTTTTTCTATCCTCACAAAGTCTTCCTCCATGAACACTACCAGTTCAGGTTTCTTTTTTTTTTCCTGGATCTTCTCCTATCTGGTCTCTTCGTCTCAAATTTCATTTCGTACATTATTCTTATTATTCTTTCCAAATTTCCAGTGAGAATTCATAAGCATTTCTTCTACATATTTTAGTCCTAAATTATTCCCGGTGCCACTATAAAAAACTATCATTTCCAACACTTGTATTCTATTTGTCTCTTTTTGTTAGTCTTCATATCTCTGCTGCATAAGTCAAAATAAACAAAAAGTCACTTTTGTTAATCAAAAGCTTGCACTTCAGTGGGATTTCACTGTCCCAAAGTAAACTACTTACACTGCTTAAAAGATTTGGCTCAGTGAAATCCTACTCATTATCTCCTGGTAAAACTTCAAATTTTGCCTATTAAGACTAACACCATTAACATTTACATTTCCACTATGATTTAAAACCATGCTCTCACTCTTCCTGCAATATTATTATTATTCTTATTATTATTACAACTGTGTCTCCATGCAGTCAAAAGACTCATTGCAGGAGACTCCACATTGACACACTAACCATTATTTACACAATACCTATCATACTTCTCCTTAAATTCATTCACAGATGAAGCATTCACAACCACCTCTGGCATCGCATTCCACCCCTTCACAACCCTCCAAGTAAAAAATCTAGTCCTTACACCCTTGTTAACCACACTCTTACATAATCTCCAGGGATGGCCCCTCATTCTCTCCCTTCCTGCACTGGTCTTAAAAATGTCATCAGTATCAATCCTGTAAAATCTCTTTAATAATTTATATGCCTCTATCATATCTCCTACGTCTGTCAGCTAGTTTTTGGAGCCCACAGATCTTCAATATATCCTCATAGGGAACATCCCACAGATTTGCAACAATCTTTGTAACTCGCCTCTGAATCCTCTCCATTTCTTCATCACCAAGAAATCCAGGTGACCAGATCTGTGTGCAGTAGTCCAAATGCGGTCTTATTAATACCTTATAAAGTGGAACAATAACTTCCTTATCCCTGCTTATTAGTGTGTTCTTCAACAACACCATGTAATTTGATGTGATGTTTTGGCAATCTTTGCAATATGCCCTTTAAACTTAAGTTCTCTGTCCACAATAACTCCGAAGTCTCTTGCCTCGTCAACTTCTTGCAGTTCAGTTCCGTTAGTATAGTAAACAGCATGTGATCTCATCCTCCCGAAGTGCATCACCTTACACTTAGACACGTTAAACTGACAGCCATTTACCTTAGTCCATACTGTCAGCCTATATGTAATCCATTATTCTGTGTCACACTATTCCATTTGCCAGCTTCTTCTGTAGTTCTTCTTCTGAACGTGCCCAAATCACCACATCATCTACAAATACAGCTGTTTCTTCTTTTTGGTCATTAATCGTATCTGGGACACTATTCATCACCATGATGAACAGCAATGGAGATAAACTACTTCCTTGTTGCAGTCCATTTTAAAGTGTGAACCACTCCGTTTCCTTTAGTGTTACATGGTGATCAGCATTCATTTTCGACAAATTATGGACTCTACAACTGTGTTATAAATAATTATTTTAATTTTCTGATGTTTCGACCTTCATATCAAGGTCATCATCTGGAGTATACACACATATATACAGAGACAAGCTAAATTAGATTTCACACAGTATGCTAAAGAGACAATGATTTGATCAACGGTTATTCTACTGGAATGACCTCTAGTGAAAATAAAATAAAATTAAAATAAATAAATGAAATAAAATAAAATAACTACACCAAAGCTATATAAAACAACATCAGAGAAACATTCTTTCATATAGATAGTTTTAATACAGTAAAAATGATGTCCTAATTTAACATGAGAATTGTTATATTAGATTTAAGATCCTGGATTATAAGTTTCAGTAAGGAAATACTGTGAGTAGATATATTACAATTATAATAATGGAATTAACTCGTAAAATATTCTTTATTAGTAGAATTTTCGCCTGAGTATCACAGGCATCATCAGTACAAGTACAAATGCTAATTAAACAATAACTGACATATTCACAAGGCGCCACCTAAGTAGCTAAAGTAAGATAACTAAAAGCGGTCCTTAAATTTCCTAAACCTATTTATAAAAAAAAACTATATGTGTGTATACAATTTCAAAAGTTAGGAAAGATTAGCTGATTTATAGAGTACTATCTCTCACCAAGGGGATAGATGTAGACCATTGGATCTGTTTAAGTTAGGGGAGTAAAGTAACGTTTCACATGTTTCTTTGTAAAGCTGTTCCATGAGGAACTGACTTTTGTTTTGTTCCAGTGAACTCTATGTCTAGTGTTGATGGTATGATCTGCAAGAGCAGGTCGTATATTCAGTACCTTGTGGGAGATAGCACTCTATAAATCAGCTAATGTTTCCTAACTTTTGTAATTGAACACACACACACACACACACACACACACACACAGAGAGAGAGAGAGAGTTTTTTTTTTTTTTAAATAAGTTTAGGAAATTTAAGGACCATTTTTAGTTTTCTTACTTTAGCTACTTAGGTGGCACCTTGTGAATATGTCAGTTATATAGTTTAATTAGCCTCATACTTGTACTGATGATGCCTGTGATTCTCAGGCAAAAATTCTACTAATAAAGAATATTTTACGTGAGTTAATTCCGTTATTATAATAGTAAGTAATCCTGGATTATCTATGGTCCTATTTATAATTAACTCTTAGGGAGAAAGGTTAAGTGGGTAGAATATGTGCCTTCCATATTCTTGGGATTTTTAGACCATCATTATTGTTAAGATTAGGGTGGTTGATAAGAATCTCACAGACCTCCTTAAATTTACATTCATACCATGTTTTGGTGTGATGTAAACAGGTGCTTTTCCTGTTGCCTTTACATAGTCAATTCTATGTAAAGTGTTCAGGGCATGATCAGAAAGGCCAACTTGACCATAGTTATTATATTTAATATCTTGTTTATGTTCCTTTCTTCTGATAGGAATTGTGTTCCTGTTTCCTCTTTGTAGGGCAAATTACAGGTGTAATGAATACGATATACTCCAGGGTGGGCCAGCGGAGGGAGTGGATTCTTGGCTAGGTGATAATTGGGGCTGTCTATACCCTTGACTATCGGCCTGAAGGTACAATTAAATAATTACTTCCTACACTTGTTACCCGAGAATTTATGGCCTACCAAAGATTCACAACACCACTCTGGCCGATAGACAGCCCCAATTATCACCTAGCCAAGAAATTAGAATCGACGCTCAAGGAGTTGGTAGCTCCTATATTAAGAACACACAACACTTTGTAAACAAAATCAAAGACATCACACTGGAAAAAGATGATTTATTAGTCAGTTTTGATGTCTCTGCCCTCTTCACAACTGTTCCAATCAGTGACATAATCCATCCTTCTATTATAGGACAAATTCCCTCTCACTCTTTGTGCATGTATTATGTTCAGCCTATTTTGAGCGGCAAAACACTTTCTACCTACAAAAAAGAAGGCACAGCCATGGGTTCACCATTATCCCTCCTATTGCTAATTTTTACATGGAATATTTTGAGCGACATGCTCTAGATTCCTCTACTTTAAAGCCAAAGTCTGACTTAGATAAGTTGATGATGTTTTCGCTATGTGGCCCAATGGCTGCCAGACATTGGACACTTTCCTCAGCCACCCAAACAAACAACACAAACACATACAATTCACACTTGAGATTGAAAAGCAGAACACTTCTGTTTCTAGATACACTTGTCACACATCTTCCTTCTGGCAGTCTTTCCTTCACTGTTTACCAGAAATCAGGAGGGGCGCTCGTGAGGCAACAGTAACGGCGATGTGTAAGAAGAGCTCCGGATTCAGATAAGTTATTCTTGAAATAATTAATTGTATATGAGTGATTGTTTGAGTAAGAGCTGCTATAAAAGTTGTGCGCTAGTAGTATTATTAGTGTGTGGGATATTTTGGCTTAACCTTAATTACAAATTCGTTGTTTTTGGCCCTTAGAGTAGTAACTGGTAGAGGAAAGATGGTGGCGGTTTTGTCAGTACATGACTTTAACTTAGACTTTAGTCGTTTCTTGAAGTGCGAGGTGTACTACATGTATTCTTTTGATTACATAGATGGTTTGTGGACATTTAGGCTGATGGAAGGAGGGTATGTATGTGCGAAGTGTGAACGAGGATTTGGTGAGTGCTAATATGAATTTGATAACAGAAAGTGTTAGTAGCTAGAATGTCGCAGGAAGAATGAGTGCTCATTCGAAAGAAAAGCATGGTGTGAAAGAAAGACAAAAAATTGTTAAGAAAACATTGAAAAAGAAAACGAGTGATTTGAAAACTGTAATGGATGGTAAAAAGAATGAAAGGGAGGTGAATGTAGTGGAAGGAAACAAAATTGAGAGAATTAAAGAAACTGGAAATAGCGTGACGAAAGGATCGAAAGTGGGAAAAATGGAAAGAATGGATGAAAGCGAAAGTTGGATGCATGGACTGTAAGTACAGAAACTCAAAAGGATGAATGAGAGTGAAAGTGTGAAGCGGGAGTCGAGAGTTCAAAAATGAGAAAGATTGGATGATATAGAGAATGTGATGTGAGATTTGAAAGTTGAATTGAGTTGGATGAGGCAAGAGATGAAATGGATGCAGAATGAAATTAAGAAAATTCGGGTGAAAACGATTAAAACAAATCAAGTAGGTACGAAAGAATTAATGAAAGATGAGCGAGTGGCATTGTATGGCGACTCCATTATTAAAGGTGTGCTGGATGAGAGGATGCACAAGGTATGTTTTCCAGGTGGCAAAATGAGTAGAGTGATTGATGCATTGGATATGAGGAGGGAGTGAGCGAAGGAGTTGATGGTTTTAATAGGTACGAATGACTTGATATCAGGAGGCTGCTTAGATGAATAAAAGAAAATAATGTGACAGGAAGGGTAGTAAATGTTTTGCCTAGGTATGACTGTGGTGAGATGAGGCAGAGAGCAAGGATTATGAATGGTATGTTGGCTGAAATATGTGAGGAGAGGGAAGTACAATATGTAGGTGTAGATGAAGGGACGAAGTGAACTGTATGGGAGCGATGGACTGCATTTGAGTGGTTATGGAGAGACTGTTGCTGGAAGGTAGAGAAGTGAGTATGGAGAATGAATCAGATCAAGTGGGAAGTGATGTGGAAGGGCAGGAGTGTACGACAGGAAGATTGAAGAGGTGGTTATGAATGAGGAAGTAAGTGGCATGAGTATGGAAAATGAGAGAATGGGTGTTCAAAATGAACAGGGAAACAGGGAGGGTCAGGTTGGACAGGAGTACACAGCATGAGAAAGGTGGAAACTCCAAGAGGATGTGCGAGCATGTGTAGACAGGAAAGGAATGGGATGACCTGGGATCAAGAGGAAACAGTTGGAATTGGATGCATTTGAAAGGGAAATGGTCCTTTAGAATGGTTGCACTAATTGAGTCTGTTCACCCAATTTAAGTGAGACATAGTTAGATGAGGACGACATCCTGACAGGAATAGAATGGAAGGATATGATGTGTTTCGTGAGGATAAAAGGGGTAAAAATGGAGGGAGGAGTGCTATTGATGATAGAGAAAGAGTTATGTCCATACAAAGTAGAGATGTAAGAGGGAAATAGTGCCAGTGGTTTTGAGGCAGTAGGGTGTTGAGATAGAGGTGAATGGAATGAAATACTTGGTTGGATGTTGTTATAGACCAGGAAATGTGGATGATAGTGACTATGAAATGTATAATCAAATTAGCTAAGCAAATAAGAAAAGAGTGATCATAATGGGTGATTTTAATTATGGCAATATAGACTGGAATAATGAGATAGCAACTGGAAGTAAAGAAAACAAGTTTCTTGAGTTTTTCAGGGATAACTACCTCAGACAGTATGTAACAGAGGACACACGAGGATTGAGGGTCTTGGATTTGGTCATCTCATCAGAGTATGTAATTATAAATGAAGTGGCAAATCACCCACCAATTGGTGAGAGTGACCATAGGTGATTACCTGGGTGGTTACAAGCAGTGTGAGGACCTCTGTAAGAAAAGGGTATATGTGGAACTACAAGGGGGGGGGGTGATTATGAAGAACTCGGGAGACAGCTTGCAGGTGTAGCATGGAATGAGGAGTTAGCTGGAAAAGAGATCAATGCAGCTTGGAGGATTTTCAAAAACTATCTGATAGATGCAATGTCTGAATGTATTTCAAGGGTGAGAAGGTTAAATAAGGTAGGTGTGAAATGGATGAATAAAGAGATTAATCATGCGATACAGAGAAAAAGGGCATTATAGAAGCAGCATAAGAGAAGTGGAAATAACCAATTCCATGAGGACTACAAAGACCTGGCAAGGTGTGAGGGTAGCTAAAGAGAGGTATGAACAGCATTTAGCTAATGAAGCCAAAAAGAATCCTAAGGAGTTCTTTCGATATGTAGCTAGCAAAAGAGATAATGATTATGGAAGGATGACATTGATTGGATAAAATGGTATAAAGACAGCTGTTGCAGAAGGTATGGTGGAGATACTTAATGAGCAGTTCATAAAGGTCTTTCAATCTTGTGAATCTGACTTCATGGAGAGATTGAGAGCAGTTGATGATGGGGAAGAGAGACTGATTGTAAGTGAGCAAGAAGTGCATGGGAAGTTGATCAAACTAGATGTTAATAAGTCTGTAGGACTTGATAATATATCACCACATATTCTGAAGGGATGTGCCAGGGAGTTGATGCCGGCCTTGACATATTTTTTTAATGCGAGTCTTGCACTGGGTCAAGTTCCTAAGGAGTGGAAGGAGGGTAAGATTGCGCCACTTCATAAAGGAGGTGATAGAACTCGAGCATCAAACTATAGGCCTATCTGTGTGTCAGGTGTTGTAGTTAAGTTGTTGGAGAAGCTTGTGAGAACTAGGATTCAGAATTGGGTTGACAACAATGGGATTATCTTTCATGGACAGCATGGATTTACTAAAGGGAGGTCATGTTTTAGTAATCTACTTACTTATTACAATAAAGTGACTGCTTCTATGGACAGAACAGAAGGATACACAGTAATATACTTAGATTTTGCAAAGGCTTTTGATAGATTACCACATGATAAGTTGATAGTCAAGTTAGCCAGTCTTGGGCAAGGACTGCAGGGCTTTTCTCCTCAGTTTATGTGGGGTTTTTCCTTTCCCAAGCAAGCAAGTAAACCGGCCCTGAGAAGATAACGCTTCAAGAAATAGGATACAATGGGAGGCATAGAACCAACCACCTGACCCTTGTATAACGGTTGCAGTTATAATTTTGTAAACATTAATATTCCCTCAACAGAATCTGTAGTATCAAAGCAAGAAAGTTTCAAAATTAAGTGGATATTGAATACCACATTATTTCTTAGCCAAATAAGAAACTCAAAGATAGAAAATCTAATTTAGGAGTTTCATGCCGAATATAGAAAACTATATAAATTTCGCGAGTCCAAGTGTAAGCCAACACATGCTAGTGCAATGCTGGGAAACTCGTAGTAAAGGTGGAGCAAGGTCCGATCACTATTTTTAGTATTTTCTCATAATGTAAAACACAGCTCCTAGGAGATGTATTACTGTTCTACATTATGAGAGAAGGTCACTACCCAGACCGGTTTCGACCTTTTTTGAGGTCTCATCAGTGAGTAGACAGACCTAGATGTAATACTAAAGTTTCAATACTCAGAGCTTGTATCTTTACTGTACGAGTTGCAAAAAGGTGCACAAATACAATTACTGAGAATAAGAGCCAACATGCTTCACTTTGGCAAAGTTAAATTATTCAAAATTAAGTGAATGTAGCCTGCTGTTGTTAAGATGAAGCCTGTTATTGTTGTTAAGATGAAACCTGTTGGCTTTTATTCTCAGTAAAAGTAAGAATATTTATACCATTTTAAGATGAAATAGAAATTAGGAAACTCACCAATCAATAAAATATTACTTTCACTGTATAAGAATAAAAAACATTATGAAAATCTAAACAATGCATAGATCTATCCCTCTTTTACCTTTTCGGTGTCGAGAGTTGCTATTCCTTATAACCGCAGCCATTATACGAGGATAAGGTGGTTGGCCTATCTCTCTCAGTGTATCCTATGTCTGTAGAAGTGTTCTCAAGGCTGGTTTGCCTGCTTGTGGGAGGAAAAATCCCATATAAACTGGGAAGAAAAACCCCTATAGTCCTCACCCTAAACTGGCTAACTTGGCCATGTCTGAGAAAGATCCTAAGCTCACAGCAGCGACGGGAATTGAACCCAGGACACTCCTTTCCCAAGCATGTGGTTGTGAAGCAACCAGCCACTTGGCTAACCGTGCGGACTAATACATGGATATATAATAAAATTATATTTTGTTAATTTTATCTTGCACTGCATTTACTTTTCATATATCTGTATCAATGCAATATCATTTCAATTTTTTAGCGAATAACATTTTCAGCGAATTTTTTCAGCCATCAATAGTTCACGCGATAAATTTTTCCTTGATGAATTTTCCCCACGATGAATTTTCACCGTGATGAATTGTCTCAGCAATGAATTGTCCCCGCAATGAATTGCCCGGACATGGAAATTTAGAGACACATAGCCGAAATTGTGAAGACAACACAAAGGCTTCTGGGAATGATGTGCTGGACACTGACTTGTAGAAGTAGGGAGATTCTTGTTCCATTGTATAAGGCTTTGATTAGGCCACACGTGGATTATTGTGCCCAGATTTGGTCACCTGGTTTTCAGAAGGATGAAGAGATGTTGGAAAGAATCCAGAGGTGACTGACTAAGGTAGTTTCTAACCTCTGGAATGTCGAGTATGAGGAAAGATTGAGAAGATGCACCTTGCAGAGTCTGGTGGACAGGAGGAGGAGGAGGAATAGGGGAGATATGAATACTACAAGTTATTAAGGGGTTGTTTATAGGATCAATGCAGGAGAGGTTCTACAGAAAATAGTGGGAGATCAGGGGAGAACCAGAGGTTATCCCTGGAAACTGTATAAAGAGGGTGTGAGTAGGGGAGTGAGAGGCAGGTTTTTTTTCATGCAGAGTTGCAAATGATTGGAATGCATTGCCTGAGAGTCTGGTGTCTGCAAGGAGTTTGAATATGTTCAAGGCATGGTATGATGAGCTGTGTGTGTATGATAAAAGGACCTCCCAGATGAGTCTTTGACTCCATGAGGTCTTGGGATAATAATAATAAATACAAAAATTGGACAGACCCTTGTATCGACTAAAGCTTAGAAAATAGGATACGAATTGGCCAATGGAATGTTGAAACACTCTCTCAAACAGAAAAAGAAAAAGTAGCACAACTAAGAAAGGAGATGGAAAAATATAAAATTGAATTATTGGAGGTTAGCAAAGTAAGATAGAATGGTACTGATAGAATAAATTTTCCCAGTGGGAATGTGTTTCTTTCTTTCTTCAAGGATGCCTAATATAACTGATATACATTGGTATGGAGTTAGAATCCTCATGAGCAAAAGATTTAATCAAGCAATAATGGGTGGGAACCAATTTCAGAATGAATAATAACAGTTAATCTTAAAACTAAATTTGGAAGACTGAGAGTTGTTCAGTGCTATGCCCCAACTGAGAATGCATCCTTGGAAGAAAAAAAAGTTTTACAGTCTGCTTGATAAAAACCTTGATCATGACACATGGTAATGAGAGCATACTTCTCATGGGTGACTTCAACGCTAAAGTTGGTACAAATAATGAGGGGCTGGAAAATGTAATGGGCAAGCATGGTTTGGGAAAGAGAAATGTAAATGGTGAACTGTTGGTGGAACTGGATGGAAAATATAACTTAGTAATAGGTGGCAGCACAATCTTCCAGCATAAGAGAATACATAAAGTAACCTGGGTGTCTCGAAATGGCAAAACACAGACTCAAATAGATCATATTCCCATCAGCCAAAGGTGCAGGAAAATGTTATTAGATTTCTAAAATAAAAGAAGGGCAGATATTGGCTCATATCATCACCTAACAATAGGATCTATGCATTTATATATTCGAAAAAATCATCAGGGGAAAACATTTAATGACTGAAATTTGATATTGCTAAATTTCAAAATGCTGAGGTCTACAATGGTTTAAAATAAAGTTAATGGAAAATATGGATAGTAATTTTGAAGCAGGAGAGGATATAAGGAATAATGATATAGAGGCTAAATGGGAAAAAGGTAAAAAGTCCTTAATGATACATCAGAACATGTTTTAGGATATGCTAAAAGAAAGAAAGAAAGAAAGGTTATTGATGGAAACTTCGAGACTCGTGGATGGAAGGAAAAAAATAAAGCTGAAATTATGTGCAAGAACTACTTCCCAAAAGGAAAAATAAAATAAAAAAAGTTATGAAAAGTGCTAGAAAAGATAAACAGCAGTGGTTTGAAAAACTGCTATCGAGGGCACAACAAGCTACAGACAAGTATAACAGTATTATTATAAGAAGACTTTCTTGAGAAGCCATGCAAAAAGAATCTCCCAGTGAAGGATCTCAATGGAAAAATTCTAGTGTCAACAGAAGAACAATTGGAAATGTGGAGACAACATTTCAGTCAGATCTTGAACAATAGCAGTGATAGAATACAAACAGAAATTAAAAAAAGAGTAAATGAATTAAAAATTTGATACCAGCCCACCATCTAAATTGGAGATAAAAAAAAGCAATTAAAGAAATGAAAAATGGGAAGGCGGCAGGACATGATTGTATCTTGCAGAGGTTCTACACCCTCTGTCCAAAAAGAAACCGAACTTTTCGAAAATAGAAGAGACTATTGGCTCCACCTGTTGTATCATTTTGTTGTCGAAAGCGACAACCTTCATTAGCGTTGTGTCAACTGTTTATGACATTTGTTTCATTAGAAGCTGAGTTATAGTGCCAAGAGTGACAATGTGTTTTGACGAATGGTTGAAAAATGAGTTTCAAACAGAGAGCTGTGATTTACTTTTGTGTTAAACTTGGTAAACGTTTTACCAAAATGCATCAAATGCTTCAAAAAGCATACGGTGATGAATGCTTATCCCATACTCAAGTTAACGAGTGGTTTAAGCGATTTCAAAGTGGTCGTGAGACGCTTGAGGATGACAAAAAGCCAGGCCATCCAAAAACTGGACTGAGCGAAGTTAACATCCAAAAAGGGCATTATTTCATCAAAGAAAACCTGAAATCATCCATGAGATTGATTGAAGATCAACTCTGGACGACATTTTGACTGAGAGTTTGGGCCTTCGCAAATTGAATTCGCGATTTGTTTCCCACAAGTTGACTGACGACCAAAAAATGTATCGAATTGAACTGCAAGGACCTACTCAAAGAAGTCAGCTCGTAAGGATACTGACTTCCTTGAAACGATCATTACTGGTGACGAAATGTGGTGTTTTGAGTATGAGCCTGAAACAAAGCAAAACAAAGCACCAGAGTGCTGAGTGGAGACCACCAGAAGAGGGTCATCCAAAAAAAAGTCACTTAGAGAAGTCAAAAGTAAAAACAATGCTGATTTGTTTTTACGATTCCAAGGGCATTATCCACAATGAATCATTCCGCCTGGCCAAATGGTCAATGGTGAGTTTTATCTCGAAGTTTTGACGCGATTGATAGCTAGAATTTGTCGCTTGCGGCATGAATATCGTGATGCAGGTAGCTGGTCACTTTTGCACGATAATGCATCATCTCATCGGTTGAACATTTTAAGACAGTTTTTGAACAAAAAACAAGTTTGTGTTGGATCACTTGCCATATTCACCTGATTTAGCATACTGTGACTTCTTTCTCTTCCCCCCGACTTCATTTTCCGATGAAAGGAAAGTGATACGACACCATTGAAAACGTTCAGGCAGCAGTAACCATGACCCTCAACAGTATCCCAAAAACCAATATAAAAAAACTCATTTAACGAATTAGTTGGCCATGCCAAACGCTATATTGAAGCTGAGGGAGAGTATATTGATTGAGATAAATGATTTGAATAATTATAATTGGCCTGTGTTTTATTTTCTATCAAAAGTTTGGTTTCTTTTTGGACAGAGGGTGTAAAATCTGACACAATAATCACAGATATGCTCTATCTACTATTCCAAGATACCTGGGAAAAAGACATTCCCTAAGGATTGGAATACAGGAATAATAGTAAAATACCCCCCAAAAAATTGGAAAAATACCAAAGAAAGGAGATATAGGAAACTGTAATAATTGGGGAGACATTAACCTGCTGTGTGTCATTAGCAAAATTATTCTTACAAGAATCTTCAATATTTTAGATGAGGGCATGAGAAGAGAACAGTCTGGTTTTAGGCCAAATAGATGATGTATCGACCACATTAACACCTTAAGAATAATAATTGAACAATCTGGTGAATTTAACTCTCCTTTATATTTGCTGTTTGTGGATTATAAAAAGCCTTCAATTCCATTCCTAGAGATCGTGTGTGAAAATGCCACAGAAGATAATAAACCTCATACAGGAAGGATATAACAAATTCCATTTCTTGGTGCTGCGTGATGGATATCTGTCATAACCCTTGCAAACTGAATCTGGAGTACGACAAGAATGTTTGCTATCTCCCGTATTATTTATATTCTAGAACAGACAGAAATGAAACTTGCCAAAGGAATATCATTGAAAATAAATAAAATTTTGGGTGATCTAGACCAGCGCTTCCTAAACTGTGGACCGCGGTCCCCTTTGGGGCTGTTAGTTTTGTTGAGGGGGAGGCCATGAAATGATGAAAACAAATTTAAAATGTTTTTAGACTAAGTAGATATTTTTTTTTATCTTAAAAGAAACGTATTTCATTTTTATTATTTATTATTTCTTTTTTTGTTATTTTTTTTATATTTTAATGGTAAAAATCACACATTGGTGTTGGTTCAAAAATTTTGCTTCTTCCTGTGTATTTCGGCACTTAATGAATATTAGTAAATACAGTACATGCTTATTCATATAAGTTTAATTTCAAACATATTGATAAGAAGCACAAAAAAGCCTACAAATGAAACTTGCTTTAAATTAATGTTTCATTATAAAAAGCTAAACGGCTATTTTTTCTGGCAAAGTTAATTAAATTAAGGGGATAAAAATCCCCTATTATTTTACAGCCAGTATGCAAAACTTTGAGATCGAAAACTACAATCTAAGAGTTTCATGCCGAAGAACTATCAGTGAATCCAAGCATAAGTGAACACCTGGTAGAACAACACCAAGGCAACTCGAAGCAAAGGTGGAGCAAGGTCCCTCACTATCCTTGATATTTTCTCATAATGTAAAACACAGCTCCTAAGAGATGTAATATTGCTTTACATTATGAGGAGAGGTCACTACCCAGACCGATTTCAACCTTTTTTAAGGTCTCATCAGTGAGTAGGTAGACCTGTACTACCAGGTGTTCACTTATGCTTGGATTCGCCGATAGTTCTTCGGCATGACACTATTAGATCGTAGTTTTTGATCTCAGAGTTTCGCATACTGGCTGTAAAATAATAAGGGATTTTTATCCTCTTAATTTAATTAACTTTGCCAGAAAAAATAGCCGTTTGGCTTTTTATCTTAGTTATAATATAATATATGGGCACACCGTTCTGGCATTCGTATAGTGAAGGTATGTAAGTTCTTTTCACTTAAACTTTTATATCATCCAGGTCTACCTACTTACTGATGAGACCTCGAAAAAGGTTGAAACCGGTCTGGATAGTGGCCTCTCCTCAAAATGTAAGGCAGTATTACATCTCCTAGGAGCTGTGTTTTACATTATGAGAAAATATGAAGGATAGTGAGGGATCTTGCTCCACCTTTGCTTCAAGTTGCCTTGGTGTTGTACAACCAAGTGGTCACTTACGCTTGGATTCACCGATAGTTCTTTGGCATGAAACTCTTAGATCGTAGTTCTCAATCTTAGAGTTTCGCATACTGGCTTTAAAATAATAAGGGATTTTTATCCCCTTAACTTAATATTTCATTGCTAGTGTACACAGGTGCGGGCAATGCATGGGAAAGAAATATAATAAGGGATTTGCATTCCCTTAACTTAATGTTTCATTGCTAGTGTACACAGGTGCAGGCAATGCACGGGAAAGAAATATGCTTGGCGTGCAGGACGACTGTGCTGATAACACATATAGCATATAAATACAATAAATATTATAATAATATATGTCTGTATTATGATTTTTTTTTTTTTTTTTTTTCTGATGGGGGCCATGAAATATTTTAATTTTTCCAAAGGGGGCCTTTACATCCATAAGTTTGGGAAGCACTGATCTAGACCATGCAGATGATGTATGTCTAATTGCTCACAGACATGCAGATATTCAAAACAAACTAACTACATTACAAGAAGAATTACTGAAAGTCTGTTTGAAAATAAATACAAACAAAAGAAAAGAAATGAGAATCAATGTGAACAACAAGGCACCAAGTACAATTGAAAATGGAAAAATCAAAACTGTTTTACATTTTACATATCTTGTCAGTGTTTTATCTGCAGATGGAGGAGCAACTAGAGATGTTGACATAAGGATTCAAAATGCAAGAAGTGCATATGCCAAACTTAGTAGAGTATGGAAAATGAAAAATATTCACACAGATACAAAATTAAAAATATTTAATGCATGTATTAAATCAGTTCTTTTATATGGATGTGAAACATGGCTGGTTTCAAAGGAAATACAAGAAAACTACGAACATTCATAAACTGATGTTGGAGCATACTTTGAATTTGGTGGTCACAAATTATTACTAACGAAGACCTCAAAGAAAAGAACAAATCAGCAAACAAGATTTTCTGATTTCAACCTTGAAATCAGAAAATGAAAATTTAGATGGATTGGACATACACTTAGGAATGATCATGAAGAAATCTGTCACACAGCCCTGGAATGGAATCCACAAAGAAAGAGAAAGCATGGCTGTCCTAAAAATACATGGAGGAGATTGACTTTAGTAGAATGGAAGAAGAGTTTTGCCAAACTAAGACCAATAGCAAGGATAAGGAACTGATGGAAAGCATTTACAGACTCCCAACGTTACTGATAGAATCTGGGAAAGAAGAAGAAGAAGATGAGCCGTATGTGTGAGGGTGGGACTCCTGCAATGAGCCTCTTGACTCTATGGAGGTCTCTTCATAATAATAATAATAATAAATCTCATAATGTGTCTCATTAAGCAGCATGACCAATCCTTTCATAGGCTGTTTGTAATGACACATTATAATAAGAGTCAATTCCCAATTGGATTTTGCCATTTATTGAGTTTAGTGGAAATTGAAACTGTCAGGGAGAATTATCAGTGGGAATTGGAACTATGAAGATACTGAAAGGTATATATCAGTGACAAAAGTCATGCTTTCTCACTAGCAGTAAAATGGTGTATTGTTATATTATTACTAGGTTATTTTCCATATTATTTGAGATAGGTGTAGAATATTTAGTTTTTCTGTGTTGCAGAATTCATAACAAGAAATTATATTTCTTGTTATGAATTTTGCTCAAGCATAACTTTGCACATAAGAGTAACTTAATATGGAAGTTAATTGCTCGAACTAGTAGCTTAGCTTTGACGATACTTCGTATGCAGATTTGATCATGCTAGGGATGATAACAAGAATATAATTGCAAGTGTTGCAAAGACTGCACATCGCAGTGCTGCTATAATAAGAAGTACACTGACACGTAGAGATAAGGAGGCGGCTGTGTCACTATATAAAGCACTGATCAACTACACTTGAACTATTGTGCTCAGATTTGCTGGATTTCATTGTGATGTGGAAATATTGGAGGGTCCAGAGACAAATGACTAAGACAAATGACAACCTCTCCCCATAGCCAACATTTCAGGACTCTGAAATGTTGGCTATGGGGAAAGGTTGAAGGAATGTGGATTGCAGAGTTTGATGAATAGGAAGAAAAGAAATTGTGGAAAAACTTTTATTGGGATTATATTGATCAAGTGTATATAATAAACAACTAAGTTATACCAACTAGTTTCACCAACTAAGTCTGTTGGCATCTTCAGGGTACATAACTGTAAGGCACTAAAAAGTAAAAAACTGTTACAAACTAAAATCAACCGATTCCAATTATATTAAACGAAGAACAGACCACGTACAATACATTCATAGAGCATGGATGATCTCACTTGTTGTTATTTAGGAACGTTCTATAGTTGGCACTATAATTCAGTTCTAGCGAGTTGAAGGATCTGATAAGGGTCTTCCAGATCATGGGCAAGATTAGTCCTTGGTTCCTGTTAAGGTTTTGTGTACAGCGGGCAACTGTTGTGGCCTCCTTAAAAATTTGGGAGCGGAAGTCCTCCTCCATGTAAGGAATTGTGCTTTTATCCCACTCTATGGTATGGTTCGTTCTTGAGAAATGAAACGCTAACCCCGATTTTTCTTCTCTGTTATTATTGACGTCACCTATATGTTCTTTTTGCCTAATTTCAAGGCTCCTTGAAGTTTGGCCGATGTAATTCAAGCTGCACGAGCATGGTATGTTATAAACTCCAGCATATTTGGAGAAAGGATGGCTATCTTTTGGAGAGCTTAAAAATTGTCTAATCGTTTCTGTGGGTTTAAAGGCCACTCTTATTTTATGTGGTCTAAGGAGTCTAGCAATCTTATTGGAAACTGTCCCTAAATATGGAATGACGATGGTAGAAATATAACGTACATCACCATCTTGTTGTCTTTGTCGGGGTTTAGAGAAAAGTATCTTGTGGACGAGTCTTCGAGGAAATCCATTCATGGTAAGGTTGGTGGATATCAGGGATAGTTCTTCCTGGAGGTCTTGTTAATCTGTTGTAAGGAGAGAGGCACGGTTCTTCAACATGTGTACAATACTAAGTTTCTGAGAAATGTGGTGTGAGGAAGTGAAATGTAAATAACGTCCTGTATTGGTAGGTTTGCGGTAAACTGAGAGGTTGATACCACCATTCGGAAGCTTCTTAATTAAAGTGTCCAGAAATGATAATTGGTTATCTTCTTCAAGTTCTAGAGTGAATTTGATTGTGTGGTGTAGAGAGTTGATTTTCTTAAGCAAGTCAAACTGGTCCTTTTTTGTGTGGTTCCAAACAATAAAGATATCATCCACGTATCTCCACCATACTGTGGGTTTAGGGTCTGTTTGAGTTAAGATTTTATTTTCAAAATTAGGCAAAAAGAACATATAGGTGATGTCAATAATAACAGAGAAGAAAAATCGGAGTTCGCATTTCATTTCTCAAGAACGAACCATACCATAGAGTGGGATAGAAGCACAATTCCTTACATGGAGGAGGACTTCCGCTCCCGAATTTTTAAGGAGGCCACAACAGTTGCCCGCTGTACACAAAACCTTAACAGGCACCAAGGACTAATCTTGCCCGTGATCTGGAAGACCCTTATCAGATCCTTTAACTCGCCGGAACTGAATTATAGTGCCAACTATAGAACGTTCCTAAATAACAACAAGTGAGATCATCCACGCTCTATGAATGTATTGTACGCGCTCTGTTCTTTGTTTAATATAATTGGAATCAGTTGATTTTAGTTTGTAACAGTTTTTTACTTTTTAGTGCCTTACAGTTATGTACCCTGAAGATGCCAACAGACTTAGTTGGTGAAACTAGTTGGTATAACTTAATTGTTTATTATATACACTTGATCAATATAATCCCAATAAAAGTTTTTCCAGAGCTTTTTGGTCAAGAAAATTAAACGTTTTTTTAGCAAGAAAAGAAATTATTTGATAGAGACATTTAAGTTAGTGAGAGGAATTATAAAAAGAGTAGAAGGCTAGAGGGGAAGAACCAAAGGCCATTCCTGGAAGTTATGTAAGAGTGTGTGTTGAAGAAGGGTATGTTGGAGTAGATTTTTTTATATGGAGAATTGTGAGTGAATGGAATGCATTACTGAAATATGTTGTCAATGTAGGGAGTGTTAAGGATTTTAAGATTTATTACAATAAATACGTTGTCAGTTGAATGAATCTTCTGACTCCATGCATGGTGTAATAATAATAGCAATAATTTGTTGTCAATGTAATATATTGAGACAACAGTGATCTCATGTTTTTTTTTTTGTTTGTTTGTTTTTTTTCTTTTTTTCTTTTTTTTTTTGGATGATATACTAGCTTTGCTATTAATAATCATCCCATGGTAAAGGACGTGTGTAGTAGCATAAAATATTAATTTTTTTGTTAGCAGTAGTAGTGTAGTAATATATGTTTATGTATATATTTTTTTAAGTATCTTTGTTTTTATTATAACTGATATATTCTAAAAAACTTAGTCATACCACAATGAATTTAGCAATTAAAATGCATTTGTGATTAAATATTACTGTTACTCTGTTACTATTCAAAGATGCAAGATAAAACAGCTTCTTTTCTACTTCATGTATTAATTAATTAAATTATCGGTACACAATAAATAACGGAAAAAACTCACGTAGAAAGATTATTTATTAGTATAATTTTCGCCTGTGTGTCACAGGCATCTTCAGTACATTAAGCTCAAAATTAAACACTAACTGACAATTCCAAAAAGTGCCACCTAAGTAGCTGGTGTAAGATAACTAAAAAGGTCAATAACTTTCCTAAAAAAAAAAAAAAAAAAAAGATTAGATGATTTGTAAAGTACTATCTCCCATAAAGGGGATAGATGTAAGCTGTCGGATCTGTTTAAGTTAGGAGAATGAAGTAGAGTTTCACATGTTTCTTTATAAAGGCGTTCCATGAGAAACTGACTTTTGTGAAGAACTCTTGTCCTTCTCCAATGAACTCTGTGTCTAGTGAAGATGGCATGTTCAGAAAGTCCAGACTTTTCAGATTTAAAGTATTCAATATAAGATTGGTGTTCTTCTAGCCGAATAGAGGCAGATCTTCCCGTTTGTCCAAAATAAGATTCCGTACTCTTGTGGATTATCTTATTTCGGACAAACGGGAAGATCTGCCTTTATTTGGATAGAAGAACACCAATCTTATATTGAATACTTTAAACCTGAAAAGTCTGGACTTTCTGAACATGCCATCTTCACTAGACAAAGAGTTCATTGGAGAAAGACAAGAGTTCTTCACAAAAGTCAGTTTCTCGTGGAATGCCTTTATAAAGAAACATGTGAAACTCTACTTCATTCTCCTAACTTAAACAGATCCGACGGCTTACGTCTATCCCCTTTATGGGAGATAATACTTTACAAATCAGCTAATCTTTCCAAACTTTTTATTGTATTAATTTTTTTTTTTTTTTTTTTTTTTTTTTTTTTTTTTAAGGAAAGTTATTGACCTTTTTAGTCATCTTACACCAGCTACTTAGGTGGCGCTTTTTAGAATTACCAGTTAGTGTTTAATTTTGAGCTTAATGTACTGAAGGATGCCTGTGACACACAGGCGAAAATTATACTAATAAATAATCTTTCTACGTGAGTGTTTTCCGTTATTTATTGTGTACCGATATGTCTACTCACGGTTTACCTCTTTTAAAACTTAATTCAATTATGTTACATTCACATAAAATAAAAATGTAACATTTGTATTTCTTAGACTCTGGATTAGGAGATTTTCTTCATAGTGATTTAGCAGTAAGATCAAGGAAAGAAAAGTGGACCATGTGGAGTCTTAAGAAAGGGCTCCAACAGCTTCCGGAAACATTAACCTCATTACTCGAGAGGATGGAGGCTGTGCAGATTAATACAAATGTTGTTTGTGATTGTTTACATTTTGAGAATAAAAAAGCAAAGGTGTGGTTTAGTTTTGTCATACTGTTATAAATAAAATAAAATCTTAAGTTTTTTTATTAATTTTATAGCTATTTTGCCTATTTTGTTTTTGTTCTTAAGTTTTTTTTTTTTTGTTACTTGCATTAACTGTATTAATTATTATTATTATATGACACCCCCAGGGAGTCCAAAGACTCATCGAGGGAGGGCACCTACTCTACAACACTGTCTCCAGCACTCAATCCACAAATGAATTGCAACTACCACATCAACGGCATCTACCCCCACCTTCATCACTAGTATTTTCACAATCACAAACATCCATGCTCTCGGTGGGATTCGAACCCACAGTCTTTTGGCTGGAGAGCGGATATGCTAACCACTCGGCCAACCAGGCTGGCATAACATACTAATAGCATACTAATTTCTTGTTTAATGGCTTATCACACTGATAAAATAAGAAAATATATTATTACCAGTATTTTGCCTCTAGTTGGCATTATGCTCTTATCAGAATTGAATAAGAGCATGAAATATTCATGATTATGTTATAATGCCCTGACTCACCCACTGAAAAAGTGGTTGCATTGTACTTAGTTGGCTTCGACAGAAAATATTAGTCTCTGTGGAGCAACTAACCAGCATCACCTCATTTTGTTAAAACTTGTTCTACTAGACTGAGTTGAAAAATTACCAATGTAGCGATTTTCTGAGTAAGAAAACTGTAAAGTTTTGAAATTGTAAACAAAACATAAAAATCAGGTGATGGAAGTAACTACATCTTTGGATGCAAAGATGGGTGCATAGTCTATGCACCCAGATAGAGACTATGCATTTGGGTGCATAGTCTCTATCTGGTACTGCTTCAGTGTGTAGCAACTAGCCAGCATCATCTAAGTTTGTTTAAACTCTAGTTCTACTGGACCAATGTGAAAAATTCCAAGTATAGCGATCTTCTTTCATTTCGGCTAAGAAAAATGTAAAGTGTTGAAATGATAAACAAAAAATACGGCATCATTCTGGATTACCACGACAAAAAAAAAAGGAAAAAAAGATTCTAAGACTCACTTAAATGCCTCTGAACCAAAGAAGATTTGGAAAGAGTTGGAAACAGAACTGATTGAATCACATTTTGTGACTAAAGAAGAATCTGATAGACTTTGCCCCAATGGTATAAGACTCTCTAAATTCAATGCCTGCTAGTTCACTCAAAACTCCATTCTCTAATTATTAAAACACTTAAGGAATTGAACAACGTAGTTAAGGATATAAATTAAATTAAACTTTAATAAATATTTTCCGATATTTCGGCAACGTCACGTTGCCATTTTCTAAAGGAACTTACAAAAAAAGTTACGTGCATGTAGGCACTACAACACAGAAACTGGGAATGAAGAGATGAAGCTATTGTTCTCCTAACAGTCCAGATGGTGCCCTCTAGCGGGCTAAGTAGGTGTTCTTGGCCGTTGAGCTGAAGGTCTGCTGATGTAGGCCTCCCAAATTTGGGGCAGTCGCATACAACCAAATTTGTTGAGGTTTGGAGAATTTCTTAGGGCTGAGGCTGATTCCATAAAGAGTCTTTCAAATTTGTATTTGCTATGGTGTATCACTGTAGCTTTCTTCCACCGTATTCTGTGGCGTGTATCCAGAGCATGGTCCGCAAGTCCAGAATGACTGTATTTGTGAAAACTGCGTAACTTTTTTTGTAAGTTCCTTTAAAAGATGGCAATGTGACGTTGCCGAAATATCGGAAAATATTTATTAAAGTTTAATTTAATTTATATCCTTAACTACGTTGTTCAATTCCGTAAGTGTTTTAATAATGCATAACCAACGTATAAGCCTGTCTACGAGAATCCATTCTCTAATCCAGCATTTCTCAAACTTTTCCTACGACTGAACACTTCACATATCCTGAAATTTTCACGGAACACCTTGGTTATTTTGTAATGTATTAATTAATAAGTAATTGTTAATTTTGCTGATTTTTTATTAATGTTTAATGATGTTTCCGTTTAATTAATTGCTGGTAGTTATCCCCTTCTTTTGTACATCCTGGAGATTGCTTTGTATGCTGGTGGTGGATGACTCACTATCTGTTGCATCACAAACATCTTCAATAAGAGATTTCTTAATACCAAAATTAAACAAAGTCCCTTGTCTCTTATTTATATTAAAATTTAAATCTGCAGGCCTATTACTTTAAAAAAATTATGGCACTATGGTTTCGAAACTTTCACCCTACAATACGAACTTGTGAAGAAAGTATTCAGTATTATTAGATTTGAGAACCGGAGACAGACTATCTTGATCTTCAATTTTACTGGAAAAATTTTCTTTATACTTCCTTGCTGATTGGTCACTAATATTTGCAACACAAATTCTGTTCTCTGTTCTCAAAATGGAGAACATCCTCTGTTCTCTGTTTTGAGAACAGAGGATGCACTGCCCATTGTTATAATCCGCTTGCAGGCAATTTTTATGACCAGTCATAAACAGCAGTATTCCCTTTCCCAAATGTTGAAATGTTTTGATGTGTGAAAATTAACGTTAATTCATGAATACTTCCATGTTTAAAAATACAGGGCTTGGTCACTGACATTTGCTACACAGATATTTATTAGGCTTTCTGGGTCTGAGCTTTTTGACATATTCACGAATATTATTCTCCTCAGAATATTTCCACTATAAAATATTTATTCATGAAAAATGCTTAGAAAACTAAAATAACAAATTCCAAGAGAACTTCTCGTGGAACACTTATTCACCTTCCGCAGAACACTGGTGTTCCGCAGAACACAGTTTGGGAAACCTGCTCTCATCTATCATAAATGTTTATATTCGTGATAATGAGATATGGTTTGCCAAGGGAAGTTTGTATGGTAGGCCACCAGTAGTCCATCACTATACTTGGAATTGAATCCTATCAAGGAGGAAGCAAAGAACCATTATAAAGGTAGATCACCTTCAAGTGAAGGTGATCTATCCCAATTTATATGGAGGTGGTAGGGATTTTCCTCCTGGTAACTCAGGCTTTTCATCTTGCGAAACAGGCAAGCAGGCCAGAATAATACACACAATATATTTACATATATACTAGCCTCATAGCCTTGGTTGCTTTGTCCATAAATCCAAACAACCAATTTGGTTGAACACCATTGTGTATTGCTGTTTAGTGTGCTGGCTAATTTCTCTTTTATTCCTTATAAATTTATTTAATTGGCTCCCCATTACCAGCTATGGATCCCCATACCAGCTGTCATTGTCACTAAAAAATGTGCCTAAATAGCTGAAATGTTTTCCTTGTTCAATAGGTTCTCTGTTGAGAATGCAGTTAGTTTTCCACATTTGTGCCCATTTTAATAGTTTTGTTTCTTTAGTTGCAAATTTTCATCCCATTACAACTTTTATACAGTTTCATTAAACTGTTTTTAAATGAGTCCAACTCTCAAAAGGATGTAAATCAATAAGCACATTAGTTTCAGTTATGGTAGCTATATAAGCTTATTAAGCTTATCTAGATAATCTAAGGCCTCTTTTGCTAGTCATCAAATGTTGCTCTTCCTTCAAAGCCACTGCAGGTCATTAATAGGCAGGTTGGAGATCTCATGCCACACATTGAAAATCAACTTTCCCTTTTAGACATTTCTAAATATCCATGTTTCAGTGGGATTCCCACATTCTGTATGTTGAAAAAAGTGGAGACGCTATCCATGTAGATAACCAGAAGGTAACCACATGAATTATGGCATAATTTCGAATTTAAACATATTCATGTTTTTTAATAGCTTTCACTAAGGGAAAAAATCTATATACAGAGTGTTGTTCATGAGTTTTGGGACAAAAATTGTAAAAAAAAAAAAAAACATATGAGAGAAAGATAAAAACATGTTTGTTATTCAAAACACAGTCCATTGGCATCTATACAGGTTTTAGCTTGGTCGTACAGTTTTTGGAGAGCTGCAGAAATCTTTTCTGGTTCAGTTCAGTCGTCACCAAAAGTTGTAGGCATTAGTGAAACTTGGCTGTCAGCAGAAGATGTGGTCACTGGAATTGAATGTGATGGGTACAGTATTTTCAGGGAGGATAGAGAAGATAGAACAGGGGGAGGAGTACTGTTGATGATAGCTGATGAGTTGCAGCCAAAGAAAGTAGTATATCAAGAGGATGGATGTGTGAATGATAGTTCATTTGAGGTGGTCTGGTGTGAAATAGTGACCAACGCAACCAAATATACAGTTGGTTGCTGCTATAGGCCAGGAGGTACAGGGTGTGATACTGCTGTAGGTTTAGATGGAATATCAGCTCTGGTGTTGCGTGAATGTGCAAAGGAGTTCTCAACATCTGTTACTTGGTTATTTAACTAAAGCTTGAACACTGGTATGGTCCCTAGGGAGTGGAATGAAGGCAAAGCCAGTTCCTTTGCATAAAGGTGGCTCTAAGACTGCGGTAATTAATTACAGACCAATCACCATCTCGGGAGTGGTGGTAAAAGTATTGGATGGATCAGAATATGATACTCTATAGGGCCAACACGGTTTTGTTAAAGGTCGATCCTGCCTTAGCAATTTATTAACTTTTTATAATAGAATGACATCTGAGTTGGACAAGGGAAATGGCTACACAGTGATACTTCTGGATTTTGCTAAGGATTTTGACAGGAGACCCCATGGAATACTGTTGCGCAAATTAGAGCAATAGGTATGGATAGAGAATGGCTCATGGAGAGATGCCAGAAAGTAGTGTATGGGGTAGCATAGTCCAGGATGAGGCAGATGACTAGTGGTATGCCTCAGTGCTCTGTGCTTGGATTGTTATTGTTTAATTTGTACATAAATGATATAGGAAGTGGCTTGAAGGGAGATATTCAGTTGTTTGCTGATGATGCAAAGTGGGTAGCGCAATAAAAAATCAAGCTGATGTTGAGAGTTTGCAGGATGATTTAAATAAGCTGGCAAAATGAGCAAAAGGTAATGGATGTCAGTTCGATGTGGAAAAGTGTAAAGTCATGCATTTTGGGATTAAAAGATTACTAGCTGTGTACTACATTGATGGAACAGTACTCCAAGAGATTGATGAGGCTAGGAACTTGGGGGTGTTGGTGGATAGGGAGATGAAGTTCAGAGGGCACATTGCTAAGATGTCCAAGATTGCACATAGGATTACTTGGTTATTGAAGAACATACTAACATCCAGAGATAAAGAGGTTATTATTTCCCTTTATAAGGCATTGATACTTCCATATTTGGATTACTGTGCTCAAGTCTGGTCACCTGGATTCCTTGGAGATGAGGAGGTTGTGGAGAGGGGTTCAGAGTTGAGTGACTAAGTTGGTGAATGATGTAAAATATACTCCCTTCATTGATAGATTGAGAGCTTGTGAATTGCAGAGGTTGGTTGATAGGCGGAGAAGAGGGGATATGATAGAAACCTTTAAATTACTAAAAGATTTTTATAAGATTGATGCAGGGGACATATTTCAGCTGTGTGATAGTGATGGAAGAAAAGAGGTCATCCCTGGCAATTAAAGAAAAGTGTGGTTAACAAGGGTGTGAGAACTAGATTTTTTGCTTGGAGGGTGGTGAATGAGTGGAATACATTGCCTAACTCAGTTGTGAGTTCTTCATCTGTAAATGAATTTAAGAAGAGGTATGATAGATATTGTTTTGATAGTTTTGGTCTCCTGCAATGAGTCTACTGACCCCATGAAGATACCTGTAATAATAATAATAATAATTCATTGGTTCTAGTTTTATGGATGGATGGAACATCAACAAATTGGTGTCCTTTCAACGTAATTTTTAACTTGGGGTACAGAAAATAGTCCAGTGGGTATAAATCTGGTGAGTACAGGAGGTGATAAAGGATGGGAATACTTATATGTATCAAAAAGTGACACACATTTGCAGATTTGTGAGTGGGTGCATTATCATACAACAGGAAAAAATCTTGCAACCGTAATGCTGTGGGATGAACACGTTGAATGCATTTCAGGAGATGATCCATAACTTCTGTATTAAATTCTGAATGCACTGTTCTCCCCTCTGGTATGAATTCTTTGTGCACAACTTGAGAGTACCAAAAAGTTATCAACATGGTTTTGATGCATGACTTTTGGAATCTCAATTTTTTCGATCGGGAGATGTCTCACTAACTCATTTAGAACTCTGTTGCTTTTTCGGAATCATAGGCAAAACACCAACTATTCTCATCTCCTGTAATGATTTTGTCAAAGAAATTTTTGTCTACATCTGCCATTGTGATAACGTCCTGACAAGATGTGATTTGATCTTCTCTTTGCTCAGTTGTCAAGGCATGTGGGATAAAACATGTTAACAACTTCCTCTTCTCAAATCTTCACTTAGAATGTGAAGAAGGGCATGTTTGAAACCTCTGCTATCATCTATGATGTGATTTGATGGTCATTCTTCACCAATGCAGCTACAGCAGCAATTGGTGAAGAATGTGGGATAGCCACTTCTTTCTTCATTTCCTACTGATTCCCTTCCATCACAAAAGCGTGGATTCCACCTGAAGATGTTAGGTTGGTTCAGAGCCTCATTTCTATATGTCTTTTGAATCATTCCTAGGGTTTCTCTAGCAGAAAAATCCTCATCAAAACAAAATTTAATTTCAATTCTCTGTTCACTTTTCATGTCCATGATGTACAAAGAAGAAGCACTCTACACTACACATCATAACTTGCACACTATTGAATATAAACTAAATATAGACATTAGTTGGTATTACTTAGCACATTTGCTGACAGATCACTCCAGAACTGTATGTGTAGCAAATCAAGTCCTAAAACTTAAGCCGTGCTTGTGTGTGCATGTGTGTGTGTGTGTGTATATATATATATATATATATATATATATATATATATATCAGAGAAAAGAAGTATTACTGCATACAACTTTATATTACTCCTCTGCTTAGTTTACTGGGTATAAATACATGAGAATTTATTATAATTTTTTTGAACTTAGAACATTTTTTGTATTGTGTTATAAAGGATGAAAGTATTAATAACTTCTGCTCCTAACAAAATTTAGCAGCTTAAAAAATAGTCATATATACTTAGTAACTTAAAAAATACTCATATATATATATAGTATTACATTATTAAGTAAACATTGGGATTTATACATTTCAAAACTGATCTTTTATAGGTCACCATCAAAGACACAGATGTTGAGGTAGATCATGTGTTTGCTTCTGTTCCAGCTCAAGGTAAGTATGTTTGTAATATATCAGTTCTAAAGCCAGTACAAGAACTAGAGGGAATCTGCAATTTTTATATACCAATGCAAGAAGCATTCGAAATAAGAGAGAAGAAATTTTGGCATTAGTCAGTGCAATCTCACCAAAAGTTGTAGGCATTAGTGAAACTTGGCTGTCAGCAGAAGATGTGGTCACTGGAATTGAATGTGATGGGTATTTTCAGGGAGGATAGAGAAGATAGAACAGGGGGAGGAGTACTGTTGATGATAGCTGATGTGTTGCAGCTATCATCAACAGCTGCAATTTTCACATGTCTATCAAGATGATAGACATGTGAATGACAGTTCATTTGAGGCAGTCTGGTGTGAAATAGTGACCAACGCAACCAAATATACAGTTGGATGCTGGTATAGGCCAGGGGATACAGGGGGAGATATTGAATTCATGCATCAGCAAATTAGTGCAATGAGTGCAGGTTTAGTGATTATTATGGGGGATTTTAATTATGGTGATATTAATTGGAAGGAGGAAATATCACGTAGCAAAAAGGAAATGGAGTTCATACATCTTCTACGAGATAATTATTTGAAACAGCACATAACTGAAGGGACACATGTTGTGAGAATGTTGGACCTGGTTATTGGTAAGTGAGGCGTCCTTGTTACTCCAATTGGTGAAAGTGATCATGTGGTATTGACTTGGGAGGTTTTCAAAATCTGTAGATTTTTCTGTTAAGAAGGGGTATATACGTAACTACAGGTTAGGCAATTATAACAAGCTTCGGAGTGAGCTTGCAGCCATCCCATGGCAGAGCATATTGCAGGGGAAAGATGTTAGCAGTGCATGGGATAAAATCAGAAGGTATCTGGGAAAAGCAATATTAGATTGTGTCCCCATGGTCAGGAGGTCAAACAAGGCAGGCGTTAGATGGATGAGCAGTAGTATCAAGCTTGATCTGCAAAAAAAAGAAAATCTTATGGAGAAGGTACAAGTAGAAATGCAATCAGTACACCCATGAGCAGTACAAGGCTCAAGCTAGGAAGGTTAGCATAGTAAGATAAGCTAAATCAGATTATGAGAAGATCTTAGCCAGTGAGATCAAGGGTAATCCCAAAGAATTCTTCCGCTATGTGGCAAGTAAAAGGAAGAATGACTTCGGAAGGATAACTTTAGTGGGTGCTGATGGTATTGAGGTGACAAAATCAGATGTAATAGTCGAGTTACTGAGTGATCACTTTTCAGAAGTCTATCACCCAAGTGAGGATATCTCTGTACCTGTAGCAATAAATAATGTGAGAATTGAAGCTAAGAAATCAGAGGTATTTAATATATTGCAAAATTTAAATGCAAACACTGCTGTAGGTTTAGATGGAATATCAGCTCGGGTATTGTGTGAATGTGCAAAGGAATTGTCAACCCCTCTTACTTGGATATTTAACTTAAGTTTGAACTCTGGTATGGTCCCTAGGGAGTGGAAGTTAGGCAAAGTGGTTCCTTTGCATAAGGGTGGCTCTAAAACTGCGGTAGTTAATTACAGACTAATCACCATCTCAGGAGTAGTGGTAAAAGTATTGTAAAAGTTGGTTAAAGACAAAATTCAAGAATGGGTGGATCAGGATATGATACTCTATAGAGGCCAACATGGGTTTTTTTAAAGGTAGATCCTGCCTTAGCAATCTATTAACTTTTCATAATAGAATGACATCTGAGTTGAACAAAGGAACTGGCTATGCAGTGGTACTTCTGGATTTTGCTAAGGCTTTTGACAGGATACCCCATGGAACACTGTTATGCAAATTGGAGCAGATGGAATGGATACTAAATTGTTGATATGGATATGGACAATGGCTCCATATACCAGAAGGTGGTGTATGGATGAGCCGAGTCCAGAATGAGGCAGGTGACCAGTGGTGTGCCTCAGGGCTCTGTGCTTGGGCCAGTGTTCTTTAATTTGTATATAAATAATATAGGATATGGCTTAAAGGGAGATATACAGTTGTTTGCTGATGATTCAAAGTTGGGTAGCGCAATAAAGAATGAAGCTGATGTTGAAATTTTGTAGGATGATTTAAATTAGCTGGCAAAATGGGCAAAAGGTAATGGATGTCAGTTCGATGTGGAAAAGTGTAAAGTCATGCATTTTGGGATTAAAAGATTACTAACTGTGTACTACATTGATGGAACAGTACTCCAAGAGATTGATGAGGCTAGGTCCTTAGGGGGTGTAGGTAGATAGGGAGATGAAGTTCATGGGACACATTGCTAAGGTGTCCAAGATTGCACATACGATTACTTGGTTGTTGAGGAACACACTGACATACAGAGATAAAGAGGTTATTATTCCCCTTTATAAAGCATTGATACTTCCACATTTGGATTACTGTGCTCAGGTCTGGTCACCTGAATTCCTTGGAGATGAGGAGATTGTGGAAATGGTTCAGAGTTGAGTGACTAAGTTGGTGAGTGGTGGTAAAAAATGCTCCCTACATTGATTGAGAGCTTGTGGATTGCAGAGGTTGGTTGATAGGCGGAGAAGAGGGGGATATGATAGAAACCTTTAAATTACTAAAAGGTTTTTATAAGATTGATGCAGGGGACATATTTCAGCTGCATGATAGTGATGGAAGAACAAGAGGTCATCCCTGGAAATTAAAGAAGAGTGTGGTTAATAAGGGTGTGAGAAGAAGAAGGTTTTTTTGCCTGGAGGGTGGTGAATGAGTGGAATTCATTACCTGACTTAGTTGTGAGCTCTTCGTCTGTAAATGAATTCAAGAAGAGATATGACAGATATTGTTTTGCTAGTTTGGGTCTCCTGCGATGAGTCTACTGACTCCATGGAGATACCTGTAATAATAACCATAATCACTTATTCTTAGGATATAGACATAGCTGGTAGGTGAAATGTTCTCTTAGAGAAGAGCAGGAAGATGCAGTACCTAATTCTGGCTGAAAGTTGAAAGTGGTGCTGATTGTCCTACCAGTTGTTTCTCGCTCTCTCTGTCTCTTTTTAATTAATCTTTGCCCTTGAAATTTAAATAAATTTGAGTAAATTCATAGCAACCAGTCTTGTGAGGATTCTTATGTGGGGCATAAGTTGGAAAAAGTATATTATGGATTATAAGGTGTGCAAGGAAAGAGGGTACCAAAAAGTGCTAGGGAAAGAGACATAAAAGAATTCATTATTAGCTTTAATGGAATGAATACAGCACAGAAAATTAATTAAACCAGTTTAATAGTTCTATATTTTGTCTCGGTCACAGAGACATCATCAGGGATACAATATTAAAATTTTAATAACACACAAAACTATAAGTGGACAAAATTAGACTTACAGGCTACAAGCCCTTGGTGCTGTTAGCTAGGTTTAGTTGCTGGGCAGGAGACCTAAGAATTAGTTTCCAAAATCTTGGGAAGTTTGATGCAACCATATTTATATGTATTGAAAAGCTTAGGTGTTGTTGGTTATTCATATTAGTGCTTCACAGTGTAAACAACACCAAGAGGTGAAAAAATAAAATTTATTGAACATACAAATATTTTGCTGGTTTTCTATGCAACATCACCAGAAGACAAATTATAATTGTGAGAGGCACACATGCACTACACTAGTACCTCTGTGCTTTTCAGAATTGGGTAGCAGTAGAAACAGAAGATGAATGATGTATAGTGTGAGGTGAGGAAATCTTCAGCTGCAAAAGGTCAAAAAAGAAAGACTCAAGATTTAGGCATCCTCTGGCAAGGAATATATTATTATTATTATACAAGTATCTCCATGGAGTCAGAAGATTCATTGTGGGGGATCCATTTATTCACAAACTAGCCATCTTTCACACAATACCTATCATACTTCTCCTTAAACTCATTCACTGATGAAGCACTGACAACCACCTCTGACAACTCATTCCACTCATTCACCCTTCAAGCAGAAAACCTATTTTTAACACCCTTGGTAACCACACTCTTATACAACTTCCACTGGTGTCCCCTTGTTCTCTCCCTTCTTGTCGTGTACTGAAAAAAAATCTTTAGTGTCAATTTTATAAAATCTCCTTAATAACTTAAATGCTTCTATCATGTATCCTCTTTTTTTGTCTACCAGCTAATTTTTGAAGCCTACAGACTGTCGATCTATTCATGTAGGGGAGCATTCCACAGACCTGCCAAAATCTTTGTTACTTGCCTCTGAATCCTCTCCACAACGTTTTGTCACCATGGAATCTGGGAGTCCAGATGTGGTTTTATTAAAGCCTTTTATGGGGTAACAATAACCTCTCTATACCTGCTTGTTAGTGTTCTTCAACAACCGTAATATGATGTGCTTTTTTGGTTACCTTTGTAATATGGTCTCTAAATTTCAACTCCCTATCCACAATCATACCCAAGTTTTTGGTCTCATCAGTTTCCTGCAGTTCAATTCCATTGATATAGTACACAACTTCTGAAAGTACCCAAAGTGCATCACTTCAAATTTAGTTATTCACATTTGATGTCCATAGATGCCGTGTGTTCACTCCCATACCTCATAGGATTTTGTTAGTGAAGCCTTCTGCAAGAAGAAGTGGTAGAGTCACAGATGCTCTTTCCACGCAAAGTTAATATGACAATTGCAAACATCCATGTCCATGGCCAGATTCGAATACACATCCTATTTGTTGGAGAGGGAAATGCTCACCACTTGTCCAACCGGCAGTTAGTTATTCACATGCAATGTTATTTTCATGTTGTATGGTCACATTTGTACCTCATTGAGTTTTGGGAGTAAAGCCTTCTGCTAGAAGAGGTGTTAAGGTCGTAGATGCCCTTTCTACAATTTTACACTTGGCCACATTAAACAACTGACAGCCATTTATCTTTGCCCATACTGCTAGTCTGTTTGAGTCTTCCTGCAGGATCTCTGATCCTGCAGGAAGAGCAATGTTAAACTGGAAGAGATGATAAGAAACTAGAAAGCTGATAATGCTAAACTGGAAGAGCAATGTTAAATGATCTTCATTTAACATTGCTCTTCCAGTTTAGCATTATCAGCAAACAATGCAATATTTCCTGTCAAATCATTTCCTATATCATCATCATCAAATTCCTGCCATGCAACCTCAAGGAGGGGGGGGTGTATAGGATATGATAGTACTACATGAAAAATTTACATCATTATTAACTTCCTCTCTACAATTTTCCTCCAAATCAGTCTGTTACCTGTCAAGACTCCAACATTATCAGATATTATATTGCTAACTTCTAAGGAAATTTTTGGTCAAGTGTTTTACTTTTGACCCAGTTCTCAGATCCATAAGTTAACATTGGTTTGAACACTGTCTTGTATACAGCTAATTTAGTGTTTTGACTAATTTCTCTTTTATTCCATATAAATTTATTCAGTTGACTTCCTACAAGGTTTGTTGATTCTGTTGTCTATTTCCATATTTAATTTACCATCTTCACTAAAAATATGCCTAAGTAGCTGAAATGTTTTACTTGTTCCACAGGTTCTCCGTTCACAATGCAGTTGACATTTTCAATGGTTCTGCTTATTTTCATTTTCTTTGTCTTTTTATTGCTGACCTTCATGCCATATCTATTACAACAGTCATTCAGTTTAGTCAGGGAATCTTGCAGACTTGTAGCGGATTTATTTAGAAGTATAACATCTTCCGCATAAAGCAAAGAGCTGACATCAACATCTCCAATTTTGGTATCAGATTTAATACCACTTTCGTTCATAATGTGATCCATATAGATAATGAATAACAGAGGGGATAATGTACATCCTTGTCTCACACCAGATTTAACATTAAACCATCTTCCTGTACTTCCTTCAGTTCTAACTGCTGACTTACAACTCACATAAAGACTAAGTATTGCTTGATATAATGCCCCATTGACACCATATAACTGTAGCGTTTTGAATAGCTTCTCTCTTGGCACCTTGTCGCATGCCTTTTCCAGATCTACAAAACTTAAATACAGACCTTTGTTATACAGTATAGGGTGTTTCAAAAAAATGACCCGATTTCAAATAATTATATTTAATGATGAAAATGTGGTACAGTTACAAAATAAATGACCAGGTATGAAGTAAGGCCTAAAGTTTCATTCATCACAATTACAAATGCTCAATGTGCCCTCCACCTGCTGCATGGACAACATCAAGCTGATAGCTGAATTCATCCCAAACGTGTCTGATAGTGTCTTCTGTCACAGAATTTACTGCATCCGTGATTCTGATTCTGAGCTCATCCAAGTCAGTGGGTAATGGAAGAACATAAATACAGTTTTTTACGTATCCCCATAAAAAGAAGTCACAAGGTGTGTCTGGAGATTTTGGAGGTCAAGAATGTAGTGCCAAATTGTGGGGTCCCGTGCGTCCAATCTAACGCTGAGGCAATGTTTCGTTTAGAAACCGACGAATTTGGAGTTTTCAATGTGGCAGTGCTGTGTCTTGCTGAAAAATGTAATCTTCAGATTCTTCATTCAGCTGTGGAATTAGCCAGTCCTGCAGCATTTCAAGATAGGAGTTTCCCGTAACAGTGTTTTCCTGAAAAACGAAAGGACCATAAACCTTTCTAACAGAAACCGCGCAAAAAACATTAAGTTTTGGTGAATCACGTTCATGTTGTACAATTTCATGTGGATTCTCAAGTCCCCATATGAGAACATTGTGGCACGAAACTTTACCGCTTAGATATAAGGTTGCTTCATCACTAAAAATCAACCTTTGTAGGAAGGTGTCATCCTCCATGTCCTCTAACAGATTAGTACAAAAATCTGTTCTTTTTTTTTGTCACCTACATGAAGAGCTTGCACCAGTTGCAATCTGTATGGCTTCATAAGCAAATGTCGTCATAACACATGCCAAACAGTCACATGAGGGATAGTAAGTTCTCGGCTAGCATGACAAGTGTACTTGCGTGGGCTTCACTGAAAAGCCTCTTGAATTCGTTGCACATTCCCCTCTGAGATAGTGTGGTCATCCAGGACTCTTTCCCTTACATAAACACCCTGTTTCTTCATATTGTCGATACCAACAATGAATGTTTTTGTCCAGTGGTGGATCAATTCTGCAATGTCATCTAAATGCACCCTGCATTGTAATCACGGACTCAGTCTTGCTAAATTCGAGAACACAAAATGGCTTCTGTTAACTAGACGCCATCTTCTCATTAACTAAGTGTAGCGGCTATTCGGGCCCTAGTAGTGGCATCTAGCGGTTGTAATATCAAACTCTGGGCCAAGGCCGTTCACATGGTACGTTTCATTCATTTTTGGTTCGTGGTTGCAGAGATATACAATTTTCAAATCGGGAATTCTTTTTGAAACACCTAGTATTCCCATGCTTTCTCAACTATTTGTCATAAAGTGAAAATCTGATCCTGATAGCCTCTATTTGGCCTGAATCCTGCTTGTTCTTCACCAAGCTTTTCTTCCACAATCCTTCTCAACCGTTTCTCAAGTATACTTGCATACATCTTACCAGGAACTCAGTAGAGAAATACCTCTGTAATTCTCACATTCAGTTTTATTTCCCTTTTTATATATGAGTACTATGAGAGCTCTACTCCAATTATCTGGAATTCGTCCCTCTGTGCAGGCCTTCTGAACTATGCAGTGCAGCCAGTGTAAGACTTTTATACCTCCATACTTCAGCATTTCTGGTCGAATATCATCTACTCCTGCTGTCTTTCCACATTTCAGGCTTTTGATGGCTTTTTCTGCTTCAAGTATGGATATATATTCCTGACTGCATGCCTGTTGAGTGTTTTTTACCACTCTGCTATCACTGCTTGTTTCATTTAGCAATTTTTTGAAATAATTACTCCATACTTCAAGGATATCTTTCCTTCAGTTTTCATGTCACCTCTACTTCCTTTTACAGCACTTTTTCCACCATTTCTGAGCTTCTTCAATAACCTCCAGAATATCCTACCACCTTCTTTTTTTTCTAATTAAACAAAAGTCATTTCTAAACAAAAGACTTTTGTTTAGCTTGTTTTACAACCTCCAGAATATCCTACCACCTTCTTTTTTTTCTATGTTCTTATTTATTTTCTATGTTCTTAAGAAAGTCTTTCAATGACTTTTGTTTAGCTAGTTTTACACAGTGTTTAGCTTTCTTACATTTGTCTCTGCTTTCTCTAAGAGAACAAGCTGACTCATTTGCCAGAAACTTTTGAGATGCTGTCCTTTTTTTTCCTTCACTGAATCTTTAACTTCCTGTGTCCATCATGGAGTTCAGATTTTTCTATCCTTGCAGACAACCTCACCACTTGCCTCTCTAGCTGAATCAATCAGTGTTTTCTTCACGGCTTCCCACTGAATCTCCAAGGTTTGGTTCCTGTGGTTCCTGTTCTCAAACTCTTTCATTTTTACTTGAATAATATTTGTGTATTTCAGTCTACAGTTCACATCTGAGAGCTTCTCAACTTTTATTCACTTTAAAACTTTCTCACATGTTCTTCTTTTCAATATGAAATTCAATTTTATTCTCCTGAAGACTAAATGGTGATCATTTCCAATTTCAAATCCTCTGTATACTCTGGTGTCCTGCACCATTGAGAAAACATCACTGCTGACAATAACATAGTCAATGAGACTTTTCTTATTCCTTGCCTCTTCTCTCCATGTGAATTTGTACATTTTTATGTTGGAGATTGGTGTTAGTAATTACCAGTCCATATCCTGAGCAGAAATCCAGTAGGTATTTACCATTATTATTAGCTTTGCTCTTTTCTCCAAATTTTCCCAAAATATTTTTGTATGTCTGACAATCATTTCCTACTCTGCTATTTAGATCCCCAACAAGGACCAACTTTTCCTTTTTCATTGTGTCAGTTGCTTTCTCTAAAGTCTCAAAAAATTCCTCCATTTCTACCTACTTCATAAACCACTCTTTGTTATCTGTCTATCATCAACCTTCTAATCCAAATCACCAGCTTTGGATTAGAAGGTGGCTGATATTTTGAGATTATTGTTAGCCTTTGCAAATGCTTTTGCAAAGGCTAACAATATCACTGAATAGTAATTTTTCTTATTCCATTGTCATTTGATTATAAAAAGTAAGCAAATTGCTAAGGAAAGACATAGCTTTCACAAAATTGTTTTCCCCTTATAGAGTATCATATTCCTGTATCCACCTAGTCCTGAATTCTGTCTTTCACTAATTGCTCCAATACCTTTACCACCACTCCCAAATTAGAGCTTTCAAAGTCTCAAGATATGATCATCACTCTACATTGTGAACTAGCAACTTTACTAACTGCAGGGTTATGGAATATTATTGACAGACTTACATCCAACAAAGCTGCAGCTGTTTCAAATAAAAAGAAATATAATTTGATTAAAAAATTAAACTTGCTTCAAGAAGAAAAAGAAAGACATCTAGACCACTCAAAGATTCTCATTAATCTTTCTTCCAAAGTCTTATCCATCCATCAGTGGCTTTAACAGGCACTTAAACGCACATAGCCTTCCAAGTATCCTTGGATCTCCTAACCGTAATATGAGGATAAGGCAGTTATTCCTATGCCTCTAAGTATTCTTATCTGTAAATTGTGTGTGTTCTACTTGACGGTTTGCCTGTTCTGAGGGACTCAAAACCCGAGTTTCCAGGTGCAAAATACCCCTACCTCTGTATGAGACCAGCTAAAGTCCCCTCATGTCATGGATGGGAATCAAAACCAGGTCTTTCCAGCCAAAGGGCTTTGTCTATACCAACTTAGCTATGAAGGTTCCTCCAAAGCCTTATCTGGCACCAAAAAAGAATCTCTTAGTGAGAGGTTTTAATTTTGCCTTATCCCCAGAAAACATTCTAAAAGTAGACATTATAGGGCACATTAAAAGGGGAATATGCATTGGGATATGTATTGGGAATATGCAAAAGGGATTAATAATAATAATAATAATATGTAATCTTCCAAGAGACTCTGTTGGACCTCATCTGCATTCAAACTTCATTTATTACTCAAAACTGAATTATCACTTAGAAACATACCAAAATTGCAATTAACAGCTCTTAAAGAATTACGCTGAGATAAAAATATAGTAATAGTTAAGGCAGACAAAGGAAATGCAATTGTAGTTAGGAACAAAGAAGAATACATAAGAAAAATGAACATCCTATTAGAAGATTTTAACACCTACTTATCCTTAGACCAGGATCTCACATGCCATATGTATAATAAAACTAATGACTTATTAAAAAGTTACCTAATTGGCCAGATGAATTTAAAAAAATCTTTAACAGCTGTTAGTCTCAAGAATTTACAGAGCACCAAAAATACACAAAAAAAATTCTGTTATGCCCAATTATAGATGGGAGAGATTCCCTGACCTCAAACTTGGCAAAGTATCTGTCGAGCCTGGTAGTTCCACACATAGGAGGCTTTCCTATGTGTGGAACTCTCTCTGTCAGTTAAGATGATATCCTAACAGGAATAGAAATGAAATTTTACATTGTGAAGAATAGCTTACATTTTATTGAAAAGGTAAAAGATTACCTTTTCTATTGTTATATGTATTTTTTTTCTATTTTATTATATATGATGAGATAAAAACATAGTAATAGGATCTAAAGTCACGTTAAATTATACAAAGCTAGAGCAATGATGCATTAAACATAAGAACTTCATCACCAGATTAAAGTTTATGGTGCAACATAGAGACAATGGTATTAGACCTTAATTCGTTAGAATCAGAGAAGGTTAGAATTAGGGACTGCAGTTCGTAGATATATGGCATGTATTTGAAGGAAGAATGGAATTATACGGACATGATGGATTGCTGGCTTTTGAGTGAGGAACTGGAGAAACTGTTGCTAGATGTAAGCACTGTGTGATGCAAGCAAAAGATCATTAGTAAGAGATGAAGTGATATGGAAGAGACTAAAGTGCTTGCCAATAGAAACAGTAATAGTGTGAGAGATGAAAAGAGAACAAGAATGCAAGAGGAACAGGAAAACAGAAAGATAGAGAGAGCCTGGGTGGACAGGGAGACATGGCAAAAGCAGACGTTGGAAATAATAGTGATTGTATATATATGGGATTGGTCAGCATAGAAATGAAATAGACTGGGATGTGAGTGGGATAGTTGAGACTGAGCAGACATATCTGGTAAGCAGTGATCAAGGTGATTGGGAGGGCAGGTGTGGGGAAATCACAGCCAACAATTGGCTTGGGTAGCACTGGTTATAGACCTAAATGTGAAGCATTGTGCTTATTTACAAATGCCAGAAGTATCAGAAATAAGGGAGATGAAATGGTTTCACTGATTGAGTTTATTTGCCTCAAAATCATCGGAATAAGTGAAACATGGGTAAATGAAGATGATATCCTAACAGGAATAGAAATGAAAGTTTACATTGTTTTTTTGTGAGGATAGAAATGACAAGAAAGTAAGGAGAGTGCTGCTGCTGATGATGATAGTAAAGGAATTATGTCCACATAAGGTAGACATGAAAGAGAGAAATAGTGGCAATGGTTATGAGATATGTGTTATAACATGGAGTTGACAAGAAGACATATTTAATTGTATGTTGCTATAGGGCAGGGGATGTTGAAGGTGGTGATGAAGAAATGTATAAACAACTTGGATTAGTAAACAAAATATGGATGATTTTAATTATGACAGTATAGATTGGAATGATTGAGATAGCATTTGGGAATAAGGAAAACGAATTTCTTGAGTTCTTGAGACACAACTATCTCAGGCAGCATATAAAGGAGGGAATGCAAGGATTGAGAGTTTTAGATCTGATCATTTCATCAGAGTATGTAATTGTCAGTGGAATTTCACATTTCCCTCCAGTTGGTGAGAGTGCTCACAAAGTGATCATCTGGGTTGTGGCTAGCCATATGTAGACTTTTGTGAGGAAAGGATATATGTGAAAGTACAAGGCTGGTGATTATGATAAGCTTAGGAGCTAGCTGGGAGCTCTAGCATGGAATGAGAAGTTGAGTGGTAATGAATTAAATTCTGCTTTGGAAACGACAAAGAAATACATAACAACATCAGTGTGTGAATGTATTCCAAAGGTCAAAAGGTTGTATAAGGTAGGTGTCAAATGGAAGAGTGAGGGGATTAAGCATGAAATCAGGAAGAAGAAGGCACTTTGGAGGCAGTAGAAGATGAATAATGGTAATAATTGGTTACATGAAGAGTATAAAGAGCAAGCCAGGAGAGTGACTCAGTAAGGACAAAAAAAAGTGCAGTATGAACAGAAATTAGCAAATCAAGCAAAGAAACACCTTAGAGAGTTTTTAGCTAAGTGGTGAGTAGAAGGAAGAATGATTATTGTAGGGTAATGTTAATGGATAAAAATAGCAGCAAGAGTCTACCATGCTATATTCTGTCAAAAGTCTTAGCAAAATCCCAAAGTATCATGATGTATTCATTCCCATTGTCTAGTTCAATGGTAACACTGTTATAGAATGTGAGCAAGTTGCTAAAACATGACCTTCCCTTAGTAAACCCATGTTGCTCATTGCAAAGTAGAAATTAACTGTCAATCCATTTCTGAATGCGTGCCCTAATGAATACTTCCAAAATCTTCACCACCACTCCTGAGATACTAATTGGTTGATAGTGGATGTACCAGTCTTTGTGCCACCCTTGTGTAATGGGATTACCATACATTCTTTCCATTCCTGCAGAATCTTCGCTGTTCTGAGACTCATATTAAACAACCTAGTCAAAGGAATAGCCAGTTCAGCTGAACACTGTTCTAGAACACATACTAATATCCCATCAGTCCCTATTGCAGAATTCTTATTCAGTTTGTGCAATAGCTCTAATACCTTGTCCTCATACACTTGAGTTTCTTCATCCAGTGAAGAGGTAGCAGTGAGCTCAATGTTGCATACACCAGGTTGATAGCTTTTAACAAAATGGGCATTCATTAGTTGAATAACCTCGTCTGCTTCTGTAATCCTTATGCCATCTGCATTTAGAAGAGTTATTCTTTCATATTCATTCTCTCTTTTACTTGCAGCATAGCGATAGTAGTATTCTTGTGGGTTGTTTTTAGCACACGGAGCCAGTTTCTTTTTATACTCAGACTTTGCTTTCCGTACAACAGTTGTGACTATTCTAGTCTGCTGCTTATAACGTTCATAACGGACGTCATCCTTATGCAAACGGTATTCCTTCCACATCATCCTTTTCTTATGAATCTCTTGCTTAATAAGATTACACATCCATTTGTATGTGTAATCTTATTACACATACAAATGGATACTCTATTTATTCTTCGAACTCTCGGAATACATTCTTATATCACATCATTTAAGTATTTTTTAAATGCTTCCCATGCACTGTCGATATTCTTCCCATCCAGCAACCGATCCCATTCCACTGAATTTGGTATACTCCTCAGTTAGTCATTAATTTCCTGCTTTGTAGTTCAGCATGTAACTTTTTCTGAATGGAACATTCATAAACTTGTCATTTCCAGAGCGATTACTGCATGAGCATGTCACCAACTGGAGGCAGAATAGTTACATCTTTAACTGAAATGCCCTCTAACGCTATAATCAAATCTAACACTCTTTCACCTCGAGTTCCTTCTGTGACATTTTTTCTTGACGAAGTTGTTCCGCAACAGTTCAATAAATTCATTTTCATTCTTCTCATGAGATTCTACTGCTACTCAATCAATATTTGGATAATTAAAGTCTCCCATTATGATTACTCTTTTTGCGCTCACCTTTTCTATTTGGTGATGCATTTCTTCATCACTAGCAACCGATCCACCAGGTTTGTAACAACACTCCACTATATAATTGATCTTGTTAGATTCTACCTCACACCAGATGACTTGAAACTCACTGGCACATGAAATACTCTTAGTAGTAGTGTAAAAATAATCATAATTTAAAATTCTGAATATTTTTACTTATTGTTTATGTTAGTATGTTTATTAGTTTTAGTTTCATAACATGCATTGTCGGCACTTGCGATGTGCCCATTATTGAAATTGTTTTGTCAAAAGTGATATGAAAGCAGTTTAAAATTTATGTACTTACCGGATTTGAATAGTTGTGTTACTTTAAACAAATTTATTGTAGTTTAAAATATTAAGTTTTGTGTTTTATGAAGACATTCTCTTGTCGCTAACGGAGACCGCATATCAGCCATTATATTTAGTTTCTAGCTTGCCATTTTCAAGGAGTGCACATGCTCACCAAGAAGTTTGATGTGTGATTGACAGCTGAGAAAACACGTTCGGTATCAGAGTAATGGCTGTAAACAAGATTGCGTTCAGAGAGAAAATTAGAACGCAGGCCGGCAGATATTTAGATTCAGAGGAACTTGAGTTTTTTTATGTGACAGTCAGAGGAAAATTAATAGTATATTCCAAAAAAGGAATCGTGGAACTATTAAGTTTCAAAGTGGAATAAGTATTGATAAATAAAAGGGAAATATTACTATAGGCATTTTAAAAGGAATATTGGAGGAAACGCTAATTGGAAGAATTATAGGAGATTCCGAAAAGGGAATCGTAGAACTGTAAGTTTTTTTTTTAAATGGAAGAGTTAAGACTGTCAATAAGCATTAGTAGTGAATAAAAGAAGAAATTGCTATTTACTTTCTAAAGGAATGTTCAAGAAAACTCTGATTAGGAAGTTTCATCTGTATTAAGGATGCCGGATCTAACTATTATTTCTACTAAAAAGAGACAGAATTGAGTTAGGAAAAAGTAATGTGTGCTACATGAGTGATGAAAAAGGATCCTGTGAAAATGAAGAATAAAGTCATATATCTTCGGAAAAGGATCTTAACAGAGAGAGAGAAACTGACTATGAACATTTTGTCATTGTGAAAACAAAGTGTTTAGTGTAGTCTTAAGTGTAAGTTTATTTTAATAGGCCTTGGATCCAATTAATTCTGTAGTTAGTTATAGTTATATAATATTGTTTGAAGTGTATATATATTGTTTTTGTTATATCAAATGTGTTTATTTTGGTCTTGAGTCAGTGATTCTTTGGATTCTAAAAGAAATAGTAAAAAAGGAGGTCATTGCACCAATCAGAGTGAACCCTTGTGCAAATAAATAAATATATAGGCACACTCAGAAATAAATTAAAAATAATTGTTGAACAGAGATCATCTCTATGGTAGGATTAATATTATGATAATATCCTTTCTATATAAACATCCATAAATTAACAGTAGTACTACAATCATAGGTCTCAACTCTAACTGGATTCAAGTCATCTGATATCATTAGCAGCACACCCGCCCCCTCCTCTCCCATCTTCTCTATCCTTCCTAAAAATACTATACCCTTGACACTCAATACCAGTTAGTATGTCTGATTCTGATAGCCAGGTCTCACTAATGCCTGCAATCTTAGATCCCAACATATTGACTAAGGCAACAAATGCTACCCCTTTGTTTCATACTCCTAGCATTCATGTATAGACATAATAATTTACCTGCATGTTCTTTTGTATACTCTTGTCCCCAGTCTACACGACACGGTTGGACAACTTGCAGATCTCTATTCTTCTGTAATGCCTCATATATGTAGACATCTTTGCACACGTTTGATCGGTCTGAACTGGGCAAACACAAAGTCGAAATCATTCTTCTCTCATCAGCATGTCCATGATAATGCTCATTCCCATCATTAACACAGTTATATTTCACTGTCGCTCTTACACTCACATTCTCACCATCCCTCCCTTTATAATTTAGTTTTCCTGACTCTCTGTGTTAGGTCTTATACGAGTTATTAGTTTCTCTAGACTCTTGCTACCAAGCGCATTCAGGTGTAGGCTGTCCCTCTTATACAAATCCAATGTTCCCTCATTTGGATGTGTACACTCCACACATCCGAAAACTCGCATCCATTTCTTCTACACAGCTTACACAGCAAATCGTTTGCTATCATAGCCCTTCTTCTTAATTCATTTTTATCATATCAAGGTAAAATACTTATATAACAGTTAATTGGTTTTATATTCAGGGATTATAACATTTCTTCATTTATTTTATGATCCCACTTGGTGTATCTGGTTGTTTTTCTGAGAAATTTAATTTCTGCTGTTTGAATTTGTTTTTCATTCTTCTTTTTAATGGTCCATGTTTCACTTCCGTATAATAAAGTTTGTTTAGACAGAACATCATACACTCTGATTCTACCGTGTCTTTGTACCAAGGATTTCTTAAATATATTATTTACTTTACCCTTTATTTTAACAAAATTTGATATTTTAATATCTATGTCTTTTTAATCTTCATATGATAAGATTCATCCCAGGTATTTGAAAGTATTTATAAGTATAAGGCTTTGATTAGGCTACACTTGGACTATTGTGCCCAGATTTGGTCACCGGGTTTTCAGAAGGATGAAGAGATGTTGGAAAGGGTCCAAAGGCGACTGACTAAGATAGTTTCTGACCTCTGGAATATTGAGTATGAGGAAAGATTGAAAAGATGTAATTTGCAGAGTCTTGTGGAGAGAAGGAGGAGGGGAGATATGATAGAGACCTACAAGTTGGTAAGGGGTTGTTATAGGATCAATGGTGGAGAAGTTCTACAGAGAATAGTGGGAGATCAGGGGAGAACCAGAGGTCATCCCTGGAAACTGTATAAGGAGGGTGTGAGTAAGGGAGTGAGAGGCAGGTTTTTTTCGTGCAGAGTTGTGAGTGATTGGAATGCCTTGCCTGAGAGCGTGGTGTCTGCAAGTAGTTTGAATGTGTTTAAGACACGGTATGATGAGATGTGTGTGTAAGATAAAAGGACCTCCTAGATGAGTCTTTGACTCCATGAGGTCTTGTTTAATAATAATAATAATAATAATAATTTACTTGTTCTAATATTTTATTGTCTATCACTATTTTATTTCTTATCAGATTTTCTCCTTTGAAAGCCATTATTTTTCTCTCTACTTTTGATATTCTCACATTATATTCTGAAATTTCATTTAATGATTTTACTGATCTCTTCTGATTTAGCTAATACAATTTGATCATATGCACAGTGTATCTATCTTTATTTATGGATTTATTTGTATACCAAATGGGTTGTGCTGTTTCCAGGTTGTTATAATTTTATTTATATATATATTAAAAAGCCGAGGTGATAGGGTGTATCGTTACCATACTCCTTTTGATATGTCTTCTATTTTGATAATATATCAAGTTCTGATTTGACTGCAGTTTTTTTCTTGTCTATATTTCTTGAATAGACTGCAAGAGCTGGTTTGGTATATTTAGATTAGTTAATATTTTAAATAGCTTTTGTCTATTAATTTAATCAAAGGATTTTTCATAATCAATGAAGGTCACATATGTTTCTTTTTGAAATTCTCTTTGCTTTTCAATTAATATTTTTAAGAGCGAAAATTGAGTCCATGCAAGATTGGCCTTTTCGGAATCTTTTCTATTCTAGCAGTTTTTCCTTTACAATATTGTTTAGCTTCTCTTTTAATATTCCTGTATATATTTTGTATAGTGCATTTAGCAGACTAATTTCCCTATTGCAGTCATCTTTATTTCCTTTTTTATCAATTGGAATGGAATAACCAGTGCTTTTTTTGAAGAGTTTGGAGTTTTTCCAGGAATTCAGACAATGTTAAAGAATTTCAGAAGTCTTTCATTTAAAAAAAAAAAGAAACATTTTTGTACACTTCCATGTTTTCTCGTGATGTTTTCCTATTTTTATAATCTTATTTATTGTATTTTTTAGTTCTGACATTATAATATTTTCTGTTAGATCATTCTTTATTGTATAAAAGTTTACTTCTTTATTATCATCAATTCAGAAATTTTGAACATAAGTTACCCATTATTCTAAATATATTATTTGGGCTTTTACCTTTTATTTTATTTCTTCATGTATTTTATTATTTTATAGGTTTTTGGTTGTGGCTTAGTTATATCCTTTTCTAGTTCAGCTACAAAATTGCTCCATCTCTCTCTCTCTCTCTGTTTTTTCATTTCTTCTCATTTTTCAATTGTGCAGTTCCTTTTATACTCTCTATTTTTGCTTCTACTGTCTTGGAATTTAGCCAATTATGTTAACCTTCTTTCTTGTTTTTATTACCTTTTCTGTTTCTTTGTCCCAGTTTCGTAGTCCTCTTTTTCTATTCCATTTACTCTTTATTCCTAGCTTTCTGTTGCTGCTTTTGTCAGGATTTGTTTCAGTTTTTTCCATTCCTCTTCTGTGTCATTTGATTCATGTATGATTTCTGTTTTTAAATCATTGCATTTCTGATATTGTTGCCTAAAATGGGGATTATGTAATGAAGAAATTTTGTAACTTGGTTAATAGTTATTCTCTACTTTAATTATTTTTAGCATTTTCGGTTTAAATTGAATTTTTGCCAATACCATATAATGATTAGGGTTTAATTCAAAGCCTTGATATACTCTTACATCTAGGATTAACTCGACTAATTTAAAATTTTCAGTAATAATCACTCAGAAACTCAAGTACAGGTATCCCTTACTTAACGCAGTTTTGCTTAATGCGGGATTTGATTAACACAGCAAAATTAATTGCGACAATTCCTTTATATACATGGTAAGAGTTTTAATTCATGTGCCTTTAAATTTACCATGCTCACAAAAGTCGTGAGCATGATGACATCATTCCACAACCAGGTCATTAAATGAAAAAAGAGGAGGAAAGTAATTACCTTAGATACAAAACTTGATATAATTTAAAGATTTAAATGTGGTGAAAGCAAAAGTAAGATTGCAAACAAATTTGGTTTTAACAAGTCTACAATATGGACTATTTTATCCAAAGCTGATTAGTATTGCGAGCAAGGTAAAGTTGTGTCCATCCACAAGTATGCAATGCACACGTAACTGAAGCGCTATAATGGTTGAATGGAAGCTATGTTGATTATTATTCTGGGAGACTGCAATTAAAAAAGAGAATTCCAGTTAGTGCCTATAATATCATGGCCAAAGCTACAAGGCTCTTTTCAAGTCTTGAAGAGACTTAATATAAAGAAGACAATTCAAAATTCACAGCTAGCAAAGGCTGACATGAAAATTTTAAATCTAGGTCTGGACTAAAGAATGTGAAAATAACAGGTGAAGCTGCAAGTGTCGATGAGGATGCTGCATGTATATTTCCTGCTGAGCTGCAGAAAATTATTACGATTACCGCCAAATTTTCAATGTAGATGAAACTGGGAGGAAAAAAATGCCATCTAGAACTTTTATATCAAAAAAAGAAGCAGTGAAGCCTGGCTATAAAGTATCAAGATTGCTTAAGTGTTATGCTTGGAGGGAATGCTAATGGAGATTTTAAATTGAAACTGTTGCTTGTCTATTGAACTCAACCCAAGGGCTTTGAAACGATGCAACAAGAACTGTACCTGTAATTTGGTGGGTGAATCAGAAGGCTTGGATACCCAAATCCTATTCGAAGATTGGTTTAAGTCTTATGTTTGCATGGTAGTTGAAGTTTATTGCAAGAGAAATAATTTAGCATTCAAAGCTCTTTTGCTTTTAGATACAATGATGCCTATGTCCAACCATGGACATAGGCATCATTGCAACTTTCAAAGCCTATTTTCTTAAAAAGACATTCTCAAAGACAGTAGAAACAACAATGGGAGAAAATGCGATTATGCTTCAAGAATTTTTGACAAATTTTAACATTAAACACGCAATTGAAAACATTCATGACTCTTGGGAGCAAGTGTCTTCTAGCTGTATGAGAGCTGTTTGGAAAACCTTTTGCCAGAATGCACTAATGAATTAGGTGGTTTTCAAAATCCTGTAAACAACATTTATTATTATTTATTTATTTTTTATTATTTATTATTATTCAGGCCTCCATGGAGTCAAAAGACTCATCACGGGAGGTCCTTTCTAAGAAACACAAAGTCTATCAAAACTCATCGAGAGAGGTCCCTCCTAGGAAATACAAAGTCTATCGTACCACTCCTTAAACGCACTGACCGTTCTCGCTCTCACCACCCCATCAGGCAATGCATTCTATGTTTCAACCACCCTCCATGCAAAGAAACCATTCCTCACCCTCTTTCTCACAGTTTCCTTTCGTAACTTCCAGGGATGGCTCCTTGTCATGACTCCTTCCCACTGTTCAACCAAATGAAAGAACTCCCCGGTGTCAACCCTGTACCCACCTCTCAACAGTTTAAAATTCTCAATCATATCACCTCTCCTTCTATCCACCAAACTGCAGTCCACACTCCTTCAGCCAATCCTCATAACTAACATTGTACAGTCCTGACACCATCTTTGTTATCTGCCTTTGTACCCTTTCCACAGTTAATTTATTCTCTTCAAATCCTGGGGACCGATCTGAGAACAATAGTCTAAATGTGGTCCGATCAGAGTCTTATGCAACGGAATGATAACCATTTTATCTCATTTATTACAATGATTTCTTCAACATGGTTGATGAAATCATTGCAATTGGTGAAGACCTTGGTTTTGATGGTGTTGATGCAGCAGATGTTAAAGAAATATTGGATTCAAATTTAAAAGATTTTAGTGACAATAATCTACTTGAAATTGAACAACAATGTGTATATGAAGACAACGAACAAATGGAATATGAAGATGAGGTTCCAAAGGAGATAATAACACTGGCCAACAAAAAAAAAAATTTTTTTCTGCTGATTATGATCTGACACTTGTTTTTTACTAATTTGGGTGCGCTGATTTCAAATATCAAACCCATTTTTCTCTATCACATCAGGTTTTTCCTCTATGGCATTTTCTTTTGGCTAATTTGTAAGTTTTTGATAGTTTTAAGGAGGCAGTACTATTTAGAGGATCAAAAAAATCGATTTTTTAATATTATTTTCTGAAAGTATGTACTTTTAAAAATCTGTTCCTAACTTTTTATCAAGAAATTTGAAAAATTCCCAAAGATATAGCCTATTATTCAAAGCGGTGCGCAGATCAGAATCGGTGCGCTCACCGCTCTCGCTTGTTAGTAAACGAATAAATGCGTAAGAACCTGCAACGGCACGTACTGGCGCTTTGAATGCGAGAGAGGCCGATAACCGACCTAATACATTTAGGTGATGAAATGTAGGCGATGACAACTGCCTAAAACAAATAAATGCTATATGCGTCATAGCAGACAAAGAATGATCGAAATCAGTCAATTGTTAATCAATCGTGGAAGTATGATGAGCACTTATAACGTTTCAATAAAATCTCTGTTTTTTTTTTTGTCTTGTTAATTGCATGTTAGTCGGCAGTGAAGAAAATACATCATGTCTACTACACGAAATTGTGTCAATAGTGTAGATTCCTTCTGCTACATTTGTGGCAGCTTTACTGTTCCCAGTCAAAGGACAAATATCACTGATTTCGTTAAGAAAGTGTACTTTGCATACTTTGACGTAAAAATTGCAGATCAGGACAAGTCATGGGCTCCAAATAAAGTGTGTAAGTCATGTGTAGAAAATTTACGACAGTGGAGCAAGGGAAAACGCCAAACATTAACTTTTGGCATTCCAGTGATTTGGCATGAACTGAAAAATCACGTAGATGATTGCTATTTTTGTTTAGTTCAGACTTCTGGTTATAATAAGAAGAATAAGAAAAAAATTATGCATCCAAATTTCGACTCAGCAATTCGGCCAGTTGCTCATTCCAATGAAATAGCCATGCCAATTTATAAAGGACTTCCTTTACTTGAGAACGAGCATGATCGGGATATGCCAGATGTTCTTGAGGAGCAAGACCCGGATGTTGATTTAGACAATGAAAATTTAATTTCTAGTTATGGACTGCAACGTTTTAATCAAGTGGAATTGAATGACTTAGTAAGAGATTTGGGCCTATCAAAGGAATCATTGGAATTGTTAGCTTCAAGATTAAATGAAAAAAACTTACTGGAGCAAGATACGAAGATAACTTTTTATCGTAGCAGGGAAAGTAATCTTGTACAAAATCGATTATTATTAAAAAATCGATTTTTTTGATCCTCTAAATAGTACTGCCTCCTTAAAACTATCAAAAACTTACAAATTAGCAAAAAGAAAATGCCATAGAGGAAAAACCTGACATGATGGAGAAAAATGGGTTTGATATTTGAAATCAGCGCACGCAAATTAGTAAAAAACAAGTCTCATATAAAAGTCAGCAAAAGATCGTGTAATCAAAGAACTGGATGGGATATTTCGCAGTTTAAAATCAATAAGTATCAAATAATGGATAGGGATGTTAACTGAAGAATGCTTGCCTAGGTCTAGAGAGTCATTTTGCTTGTTATCATAGAATTTATTCTAAGAAAAAAACTAAAACTGTTCAAACTACTCTTCATAATTTTTATTGATAAAAAATTGCAGAAACTAATGTAGGTACAAGCATTTATTAAACATTTACTTTGCATTCATTTTTTTTATCTTTCCTAAAAGAGTACCATATAAAACATATTAATAATTCGTTTTATATGGTAATCTTTTAGGAAAGATAAAAAAATGAATGCAGTCTGATAGTGCTTCTCTCCAACAGTCCCTGACCACCTCCCATGCACGACTGATCTTGCAGCTTCTCAAGCTATGGAACTGTTCTAAAATGCTTCTTCAATAGAATTTGGAAGTCAGAGAGATAGAGAGAGAAAGAAAGGTTATTGATGTAAAGCAGGAAGAGTATGGGTGAGAGTACCAAACCATGAGATATTCCACCATTGATAAATAAATCTGATGACAGAATGCCATCAGATTTATTTATGACATGCAATGAATGATCAGAGAGGAAACTAGCATTCCAGTCACAAACGACAGATAGGGAGACTATAAAATAGTAGCTTCCTCAGAAGGCCTCAATGTCAGACAAGTCCAATGCCATTGAAATATCAACAGCGACCACATGGATTTCACCTTGTCATTCCAGTCACAAAAAATAGAAAGGGAGACCATAAGATGGCAACTTCCTCAGAAGGCCTCAATGTCAGACAAGTCAAATGCCATTGAAATATCAACAGCGACTATGGGTTTTGCAAGATTTTTCCATAGCCTGTGTCTGAAGGTGAATAAGGTTAGTGAGGAGGTCTGTTGTAGAAGGAAAATGGAAGAATCCATTCTGGTGATTGCTAAGTATTTAAATGGTCTCCAACAATGTTCTATCTAAGATGTTCTCATGGGCATGTGTGCATACTGGTCAAAAAGGGAGCTCACACCTAGTAACTACATGTACAAAATTTTTGCTTTCAGAATTTCTAATATACAGTCAATAATTTTTGAATGTAGTATAAAAATGAATTATGTGATAAATAATACTTGTTGATTATTTTCTGATAAATAAAATATAATAAAATAAATAAAACAAGTTGGATAGAAAAGAAAACAAATAGCACAGTTAGACAAGAATTATCGTATAAACAGACAGTATTAGAAAAAATTAGAAAACAACAACTGAGATGGTTCGGCCATGCTGCACACATGGATGCAAACAGACTACCTAACATCCTAAGAAATACTTTTACAACTGAAAGAAGAAGAAGACCCAGGAGACCAAGAATTACCTGGCTGAAATCAATAACGAACATTTTAGAATGTAGAACTTATAATGAACTTTTTTGAAAAGCAAGGAATAGAGAAGGCTGGAAGATCCTGCTCAATGGAAGACTCAACCCGTCTTAGACAGAAGAGAAGAAGATTATTTTATTTAGTAATTTCTCCAGTGCCTCCAATTCAATATTACTGTAACCCATTCCAACTTAATACACTCCAGTTAGTTAATTTTAGCCTGCACTGTGTGGGCAAACTGATGCTGATGTCAGTAAGTTGCAGAGGCATATTTATCTAGGGTGTTTACAGTCTAGATAGTACAGTCACTTGGACTTCTGCAAATGATGTCAGATTTTTGTAGTTATGCAGATTTAACAAATTAATTTACTGCTCACAATTTTACAGTTTACAGCCGAACAAAAAAAATAGCAATGTTAACATGAAAAATATTACTTCAGCAGTTTTAGTGCATTAAACCCTTAAAAATTACAGTGATACTGCTGGACCTGACTAAGGCGTTTGACACGATACCACATGGAATTCTAATCCGTAAACTGCAACATATGGGAATGGATATAGGGTTGGTGAGATGGATAGGAGGGTAGTTAATGGAGAGATACCAGAGCGTAGTTTCCTCAGGAGTAGAGTCCAAAAGACGGCCTGTGACTAGTGGTGTGCTGCAGGGTTCTGTTCTTGGACCACTGCTGTTTAATTTGTTCATTAACGATATAGGGAAGGAACTGAGAGGAATGGTTCATTTGTTCGCTGATGATTCAAAGTTGGGTAAGGCAATAGTGAATGCAGAAGATGTCAAAATTTTGCAGGATGATTTAGATAGATTGGAGGTCTGGTTTAAGGAGAATGGATGTCAATTTAATGTGGCAAAATGTAAGGTTATGCAATTTGGGATGAAAAGATTAGCAGCAGTATATCACATTGGTGGAACTGTACTCCGGGAGATTGATGAGGCCAGGGACTTGGGAGTGTTGGTGAATAGGGAGATGAAGTTTAGGGGGGCACATTGCAAAAGTGGCTAAATCAGCTCATTAAATCACTTGGTTGTTGAAAAATACTTTGACGAGCAGAGGCAAGCAAGTTATTGTTCCTCTGTACCGAGCCTTGATAAGACCTCATCTGAACTACTGTGCTGAGATTTGGTCACCTAGGTTTCTTCTTGATGGGGAGGAGGTGGAGAGGATCCAGAGGCGAGTGACCAAGATGATAGCAGGTCTATGGAATGAACCTTATGAAAACAGGTTGAAGATTTGTGGGTTGCAGAAATTGGTTGATAGGTGGAAAAGGGGAGATATGACTGAGACATTCAAATTGCTGAAGGATTTCTATAGGATTAATTCAGAGGATATTTTTGAGAACAGGACTGGTGGTGGGAGGACTAGGGGACATCCATGGAAGCTGGGCAAGAGTTTGGTTAGTAAGGGTGTTAGTTCTCGGTTTTTTACTTTTAGAGTGGTGAATGAGTGGAATAAGCTGCCAGAGTCTGTTGTGGCTGCTATAACAGTAAATGAGTTCAAGGCAAAGTATGAGAGATACTGTGTGAATGTCAAATAGTTGTGATGGACATGATGTTTAGGGCCTCTCTGAATGAGTCTAAGGACTGTTTGGAGTCACCCGTAATAATAATGTCACTGTTGAAGTTAAATAGAAAATAACTGCAAATTCATTTAAATTTGAGTGGCTGGAGAAATATGTTGAAAAACAGTTAGTGACTTGTGAAATTTCACTGTTATGAGCACAAGCTATTGCACACCTTGAGTCTGAGATGAAAACTTGTATACAAAATATTTTTCATGTGTACATGAGCAAAAATTAGAGGGAATGTTGGCTTTTAGGTAGTGAAAAAGCTGGTTGTCGATGATGAATTTCTCCATCATTTTTCAGAATATTGATGAGGTGAGAGAATGGGGTGCTTAAGGGTCAAAGATGTATAACTGAGAGGAGACCTCCACATAGCCTTTAAAGGAATGCGGAGAACCGACCAGGGCTTCTGACATAATGTCCAATCCTCACCTTCTCGTGGAGCACCCTGTTGGGTATCTACTTTGATACTGAACGAACGAGGATGGGCTGGAAATTTGGGATTTAGCCGACCAAATTGTATTCTTATTGGTTAAACCAAAATAAAAAATGATGGTACGACATGACAAAATTTCATGCCGGCTGAGGCGTCGCCCGGTTAAACAAGGCCTCCATTGTTTTCGCCAGGGAACCAGGGCGAACAGCGAAAAGTCAGCTACTGGAACAAATCTGAAAACAAACCCCAATTCAACATCAACAGAGTTAAAGATCGGTACTATCAATGTAAGAAGCCTGAATGGCAAAGAAATGGAGCTAGCTGAGGAATTAGATAAGTACCAGATCGACATAATAGGGGTGACTGAAACAAAAAAGACCAAAACTGGTGAGATCTTTCTGAGCAATAAATACAAAATGTTATATTCAGGCAATGACAATCAAGGAAAAGGAGTAGCCATAGTATTCAACACAAAATACGAGGCTAATCTTCTTGAATGACAGTCAGTCTCAAGTAGAGTAATGTGGGCAAATATGAGAATGGGGCACTGGACAATGAGACCTATTTGTGCCTATGGTCCCACAGAAGGTTCTTCTAAGGTAGAAGTGGAGGAATTTTTTGACGTTTTAGAAAAAGCAACTGACACAATGAAAAAGGAAAAGTCGGTCCTTGTTGGGGATCTGAATAGAAGACTAGGAAATGATTGTCAGACACAAAAATATTTTGGGAAAACTTGGAGAAAAGAGCAAAGCTAATAATAATGGCAAATATCTGTTGGATTTCTGCTCAGGACATTGACTGGTTATTACTAACACCATGTTCCAACATAAAAATGTTCACAAATTCACATGGAGAGAAGAGGCTAGGAATAAGAAAAGTCTCATTGACTATGTTATTGTTGATAGTGATGTTTTCTCCCTGGTGCAGGACACCAGAGTGTACAGAGGATTTGAAATTGGAAGTGATCACTATTTAGTCTTGAGCAGGATAAAATTAAATTTCATATTGAAAAGAATAACATGCAAGAAAGTTTTAAAGCGAATAAAAGTTGAGCAGCTCTCAGATGTGAACTGTAGACTAAAATACAGAAAGATTATTGAAAATAAAATGAAAGAGTTTGAGAACAGGAATCAAACCTTGGAGATTCAGTGGCAAACTCTGAAGAAAACATTGATTAATTCTGCCAGAGAGGCATGTGGGTAGGTTGTGTGCAAGGATAAAAAAATCAGAACTCCCTGGTGGACACAGGAAGTTAAAGAGGCAGTGAAGGAAAAGAAGAAAGCATATCAAAAGTTCTTGTCAAATAAGTCAGCTTTTACTCTTACAGAATACAGAGACAAATGTAAGAAAGCTAAACAGTGTGTAAAGCTAGCTAAACAAAAGTCATGGGAGGACTTTGGCAAGAATATAGAAAATAAATATCAAGAAGGTGGCAAAATATTCTGGAGGTTGTTGAAGAAGCTTAAGAATGGAGGAAAGAGTGCTGTAAAAGGAGTTAGAGATGATAAAGGTGAAATGAAAACAGAAGAAAAAGATATCCTTGAAGTATGGAGTAATTACTTTGAAAAACTGCTAAATGAAATAAGCAGTGATGACAGCACAGTGATAAAAAACACTGACCAGGCATGCAGTCAGGAATACATATCCATACTTGAAGTAGAAAAAGCCATCATAGGCTTGAAATGTGGAAAGGCAGCAGGAGTAGATGATATTCGACCAGAAATGCTGAAGTATGGTGGTATAAGAGTCTTACAGTGGCTGCACTGCATAGTTCAGAAAGCCTGGACAGAGGGACAAATTCCTGATGATTGGAGTAGAGCTCTCATAGTACCCATATATAAAAAAAGGAAATAAAACTGAATGTGAGAATTACAGAGGTATTTCCCTGCTGAGTGTTCCTGGTAAGATCTATGCAAGTATACTTGAGAAACGGTTGAGAAGAATTGTGGAAGAAAAGCTTGGTGAAGAACAAGCTGGATTCAGGCCAAATAGAGGCTGTCAGGATCAGATATTCACTTTACGGCAAATAGTCGAGAAAGCATGGGAATATAACAAAGATCTGTATTTAGGTTTTGTCGATTTGGATAAGGCATATGACAAGGTGCCAAGAGAGAAGCTATTCAATACGCTGCAGTTATATGGTGTCAATGGGGCATTATATCAAGCAATACTTAGTCTTTATTTGAGTTGTAAATCAGCAGTTAGAATTGAAGGAAGTACAGGAAGATGGTTTAATGTTAAATCTGGTGTGAGACAAGGATGTACATTATCCCCTCTGTTATTCATTATCTATATGGATCACATTATGAAGGAAAGTGGTATTAAACCTGATATCAAAATTGGAGATGTTAATGTTAGTTCTTTGCTTTATGCGGATGATGTTATACTTCTAAATAAATCCGCTTTAAGTCTGCAAGATTCTCTGACTAAATTGAATAGCTGTTGTAATAGATATGGTATGAAGGTCAGCAATAAAAAGACAAAGACAATGAAAATAGGCAGAATCATTGAAATTGTTAACTGTGTTGTGAATGGAGAACCTGTGGAACAAGTAAAACATTTCAGCTACTTAGGCACGATTTTTACTGAAGATGGTAAATTAAATATAGAAATAGACAACAGAATCAGCAAATCTGGTATGGTGGGAAGTCAATTGAATAAATTCATATGGAATAAGAGAGAAATTAGTCAGAACACTAAATGAGCTGTATACAAGACAGTGTTCAAACCAGTTTTAACTTATGGATCTGAGAGCTGGGTCAGAAGTAAAACACTTGACCAATGACTAGAGACCGCAGATATGAGAGTTCTGAGAAAGATTAGAGGCGTGAACAGATGTCATCAATGGCAATGTCATATTAAAAATGAGGATATTAGGAAAGAACTTGACATTGTCAGCATCCAGGAATGCGTTAGCAGAGCTAATATCAGGTGGTATGGTCACCTAAACAGGATGATTGAGGAAAGATTAGCAAAACAAATGTTCTCTGCCAGGTTGGCAGGAAAACGACCCAGAGGAAGACCAAGATATAGGTGGATTGATACGGTACAATGTACCTTAGATGATAGAAATATAAGATCTGATAATGTTGGAGTCTTGACAAGTAACAGACTGATTTGGAGGAAAATTGTAGATAGGAAGTTAGTAATGATGTAATTTTTTCATGTAGTACTGTCATATCCTGTACACCCCTTGAGGGTACAGCAGGAATTTGATGATGATGAGAGAAATGGTACAGTAGTTTGATGGCTGTTTTTATCTCCATTTTTTAGGTACAGGCTGGATAAAGGCTTGCTTGTATGCTCTTAAGCATAGAAGCAAGCCTTTAATAATAAATACTAGATTATTATTATTATTATTATTATTACCCAAGACCCCCATGGAATCAAAGACTCATCTGGGAGGTCCTTTTATCAAACACACAGCTCATCATACCTTGCTTTAAACACACTCAAATTCTCTGCAGACACCACACTATCAGGCAAGGCATTCCAATCATTCACAACTCTGCATGAAAAAAACGTGCCTCTCACTTCCCTACTCACACTCTCCTTATACAGCTTCCAGGGATGACCTCTGGCTCTCCCCTGATCTCCCACTGTTTTCTGTAGAACCTCTCCAGCATTGATCCTATAACAAACCCTTAATAACTTGTAGGTGTCTATCATATCTTTCCTCCTCCTCCTGTCCACTAGACTCTGTAAGTTGCATCCTCTCAATCTTTACTCATACTTGACATTCCAGAGGTCAGAAACTACTTTAGTCAGTCGCCCCTGGATCCTCTCCAACATCTCTTCATCCTTCTGAAAACCAGGTGAAAAAATCTGGGCACAATAGTGCATGTGTGGCCAAATCAAAGCCTTTTACAATGGAACAAGAATCTTCCTACTTCTACAAGTCAGTGTCCTCTGCATCATTCCCAGAAGCCTTTGTGTTGTCTTCACAATTTTTGCTATGTGTTCCCTAAATTTCAGATCCTTATCCACTATCACCCCCCACATCTCTTATTTCCTCCACCTCCAACAATATATCCTCATCAAGCATAAATTCTGCCTCCCATTTTTGTTTTCCAAATTTTAAAACCTTACATTTTGTAACATTGAACTCACATCCCCATTCCTGTGCCCAATCACTCAATTTATTCAAGTTTTCTTGTAAGGCCACAACATCCTCTCTACTTTTCATGGTTCTTCCGAACTTTGCATCATCTGCAAACAACTGAATATCTCCATCCAAATCTTCACCAATATCATTAATATACAAGTTAACAGCACTATCCTTAAAACAGACCCTTGATGCACACCACTAGTAACTTTCCTTTTCCTAGATATCGCTCCTCCATACACAACTTGTTGATACCTATCAGATAACCAGTCTCCAATCCAACGCACTAATCTAATATCCAACCCCATCCATTCCAATTTGACTATCAACTTATCTTTCAGTAATCAATCAAAAGCCTTTGCAAAATCTAAGTATATTACTGTGTATCCTTCTCTTCTGTCCATAGAAGCAGTCACCTTATTGTAATAAGTAAGTAGATTACTAAAACATGACCTCTCCTTTAACAAATCCATGCTATCCATCAAAGATAATACCGTTGTTGTCAACCCAATTCTGGATCCTAGTTATCACAAGCTTCTCCAACAACTTAACTACAATACCTGACACACAGATAGGCCTATAGTTTGATGCTTGAGTTCTATCACTTCCTTTATGAAGTGGCACAATCTTGCCCTCCTTCCACTCCTTGACCCAGTGCAAGACTTGTATTAAAAAAATATGTCAAGGCTGGCATCAACTCCCTGGTACATTCCTTCAGAATACGTGGTGATATATTATCAAGTCCCACAGCCTTATTTACATGTAGTTTGCTCAACTCCCCATACACCTCTTGCTCGCTTACAGTCAGTTTCTCCTCCCCATCATCAACTGCTCTCAATCTCTTCATGAAGTCACATTCGCAAGATTAAAAGACCTTTATGAACTGTTCATTAAGTATCTCCACCACACCTTCTGCAACAGCTGTCTTTATACCATTTTCTCCAATCAATGTCATTCTTCTATAATCATTCTTTCTTTTGCTAGCTACATATCGAAAGAACTCCTTAGGATTCTTTTTGGCTTCATTAGCTAACTGCTGTTCATACCTCTCTTTAGCTACCCTCACCAACCAAGTCACCTGCCTTGCCGGGTCTTTGTAGTCCTCATGGAATTGATTATTTCCACTTCTCTTATGCTGCCTCCATAATGCCCTTTTTCTCTGGATTGCATGCTTAATTTCTTTATTCATCCATTTCACACCTACCTTATTTAACCTTCTCACCCTTGAAATACATTTAGACATTGCATCTACTAGATAGTTTTTGAAAATCCTCCATGCTGCATTGATCTCTTTTCCAGCTAACTCCTGATCATATTACACCTGCAAGCTGTCTGAGCTCTTCATAATCCCCCCCCCCTTGTTGTTCCGCATATACCCTTTTCTTACAGAGATCCTCACACTGCTGGCAACCACCCAGGTAATCACCTCATGGTCACTCTTATATTATGACATCTTATATAAGCAATACAAATAGGGGTTAATTTTGGAGCACAAATTTTGAGCAGAGCTGGAAGAAAACTATCTAGACAAAGAGACTTATTAGTATCGAGGTAAATCAGAATTTTTTTGATGTGCTTCTGCTGAAAGATCAAAAGAGACAGGCACTACACTGATTGTGTTTGTGCAGGAAGTGATTTGCCTTGGTCACCTAAACAAGAGTTGGAAGAAAAGACTGATCCAAGAGGTCAGTCTTATTCATATATGAGTTTACCATGCTACCATCAGGAAGTGAGAGAAGTGGGAACATAGAAGGGCAGAAGTTATGCCCAACAACCTTAGTGAAAGACAGATGGCTGGACTGCCAGCTGAGCAGGAAGTCTGTTTTGGAATTGTTTGAGCTGTAGTCATCATCATCAAATTCCTGCCATGTACCCTCAAGGGGTGTACAGGATATGACAGTACTACATGAAAAAATTACATCATTACTAACTTCCTATCTACAATTTTCCTCCAAATCAGTCTGTTACTTGTCAAGACTCCAACATTATCAGATCTTATATTTCTGTTGTCTAAGGCACTTTGTACCTTATCAATCCACCTATATCTTGGTCTTCCTCTGGGTCGTTTTCCTGCCAACCTGGCAGAGAACACTTGTTTTGCTAATCTTTCCTCTCCCATTCTATTTAAGTGACCATACCATCTGAGATTAGCTCTGCTAACGCATTCCTGGATGCTGACAATGTCAAGTTCTTTCCTAATATCCTCATTTTTAATATGATATTGCCATTGATGCCATCTGTTCACGCCTCTAATCTTTCTCAGGACTCTCATATCTGCGGTTTCTAGTCTTTGGTCAAGTGTTTTACTTCTGACCCAGCTCTCAGATCCATAAGTTAAAATTGGTTTGAACACAGTCTTGTATACAGCTAATTTAGTGTTCCGACTAATTTCTTTCTTATTCCATATGAATTTATTCAGTTGACTTCCCACGATACCAGCTTTGCTGATTCTGTTGTCTATTTCTATATTTAGTTTACCATCTTCAGTAAAAATTGTGCCTAAGTAGCTGAAATGTTTTACTCGTTCCACAGGTTCTCCATTCACAACACAGTTGACATTTTCAATGATTCTGCCTATTTTCATTGTCTTTGTCTTTTTATTGCTGACCTTCATACCATATCTATTACAACAGCTATTCAATTTAGTCAGAGAATCTTGCAGACTTGTAGCGGATTTATTTAGAAGTATAACATCATCCGCATAAAGCAAAGAGCTGACATTAACATCTCCAATTTTGATATCAGGTTTAATACCACATTCCTTCATAATGTGATCCATATAGATAATGAATAACAGAGGGGATAATGTACATCCTTGTCTCACACCAGATTTAATATTAAACCATCTTCCTCTACTTCCTTCAATTCTAACTGCTGACTCACAACTCAAATAAAGACTAAGTATTGCTTGATATAATGCCCCATTGACACCATATAACTGCAGCGTATTGAATAGCTTCTCTCTTGGCACCTTGTCATATGCCTTTTCCAAATCGACAAAACTTAAATGCAGATCTTTGTTATATCCCCATGCTTTCTCGACTATTTGTCGTAAAGTGAAGATCTGATCCTGACAGCCTCTATTTGGCCTGAATCCAGCTTGTTCTTCACCAAGCTTTTCTTCCACAATTCTTCTCAACCGTTTCTCAAGTATACTTGCATAGATCTTTCCAGGAACACTCAGTAGGGAAATACCTCTGTAATTCTCACATTCAGTTTTATTTCCCTTTTTATATATGGGTACTATGAGAGCTCTACTCCAATCATCAGGAATTCGTCCCTCTGTCCAGGCTTTCTGAACTATGCAGTGCAGCCACTGTAAGACTCTTATACCACCATACTTCAGCATTTCTGGTCGAATATCATCTACTCCTGCTGCCTTTCCACATTTCAAGCCTTTGATGGCTTTTTCTACTTCAAGTATGGATATGTATTCCTGACTGCATGCCTGGTCAGTGTTTTTTATCACTGTGCTGTCATCACTGCTTGTTTCATTTAGCAGTTTTTCAAAGTAATTACTCCATACTTCAAGGATATCTTTTTCTCCTGTTTTCATTTCACCTTTATCATCTCTAATTCCTTTTACAGAACTCTTTCCTCCATTCCTAAGCTTCTTCAACAACCTCCAGAATATTTTGCCACCTTCTTGATATTTATTTTCTATATTCTTGCCAAAGTCCTCCCATGACTTTTGTTTAGCTAGTTTTACACACTGTTTAGCTTTCTTACATTTGTCTCTGTATTCTGTAAGAGTAAAAGCTGACTTATTTGCCAGGAACTTTTGATATGCTTTCTTCTTTTCCTTCACTGCCTCTTTAACTTCCTGTGTCCACCAGGGAGTTCTGATTTTTTTATCTTTGCACACAACCTCACCACATGCCTCTCTGGCAGAATCAATCAATGTTTCCTTCAGAGTTTGCCACTGAATCTCCAAGGTTTGATTCCTGTTCTCAAACTCTTTCATTTTCTTTTCAATAATATTTCTGTATTTTAGTCTACAGTTTACATCTGAGAGCTGCTCAACTTTTATTCGCTTTAAAACTTTCTTACATGTTATTCTTTTCAATATGAAATTTATTTTATCCTGCTCAAGACTAAATAGTGATCACTTCCAATTTCAAATCCTCTGTACACTCTAGTGTCCTGCACCAGGGAGAAAACATCACTATCAACAATAACATAGTCAATGAGACTTTTCTTATTCCTAGCCTCTTCTCTCCATGTGAATTTGTGCACATTTTTATGTTGGAACATGGTGTTAGTAATAACCAGTCCATGTCCTGAGCAGAAATCCAACAGATATTTGCCGTTATTATTAGCTTTGCTCTTTTCTCCAAATTTTCCCAAAATATTTTTGTATGTCTCACAATCATTTCCTACTCTACTATTTAGATCCCCAACAAGGACCAACTTTTCCTTTTTCATTGTGTCAGTTGCTTTTTCTAAAGCCTCAAAAAATTCCTCCACTTCTACCTTAGTAGAACCTTCTGTGGGACCATAGGCACAAATAAGTCTCATTGTCCAGTTCCCCATTCTCATATTTGCCCACATTACTCTACTTGAGACTGACTGCCATTCAAGAAGATTAGCCTCATATTTTGTGTTGAATACTATGGCTACTCCTTCTTTTCCTTGATTGTTATTGCCTGAATATAACATTTTGTGTTTATTGCTCAGAAAGATCTCACCAGTTTTGGTCTTTTTTGTTTCAGTCACCCCTATTATGTCGATCTGGTACTTATCTAATTCCTCAGCTAGCTCCATTTCTTTGCCATTCAGGCTTCTTACATTGATAGTACCGATCTTTAACTCTGGTGATGTTGAGTTGGGGTTTATTTTCAGATTTGTTCCAGTAGCTGACTTTTCGCTGTTCGCCCTGGTTCCCTGGCGAAAACAACGGGGGCCTTGTTTAACTGGGCGACGCCCCAGCCGGCATGAAATTTTGTCATGTTGTACCATCATTTTTTATTTTGGTTTAACCAATAAGAATACAATTTGGTCGGCTAAATCCCAAATTGCCAGCCCATCCTCGTTCGTTCAGTATCAAAGTAGATACCCAACAGGGTGCACCACGAGAAGGTGAGGATTGGACATTAGGTCAGAAGCCCTGGTCGGTTCTCCGCATTCCATTAAAGGCTATGTGGAGGTCTCCTCTCAGTTATACAGCTTTGACCCTTAAGCACCCCTGAGCTGTAGTCTAAGTTGAATAAGTTGAAATGCTGGAGTTTCTGATTTAGGCCATTGAATGTATGATTTATTTTTATCATGGACTGCAGTGACAAAGGAAATGGCCTCCAGTATGTTTATGCCTCTTTTCAACAGTTAGATTACTGTTTTTGCTCTCCTGATGCAAATATCTGCACTGAAATAATAACTGAAATAATCCTCACTGAAATGATGGCCTACATTTTTTAACAAACCAGGACTTGTATGTCGAATTGTTGTGGGTTTGCATTGGAATGGGTAATGAAGGCCATCATTTCAGTGAGGATTATTTCAGTGCAGATATTTGGATCAGGAGAGCAAAAAGTCCAGATTGTTAGAAGAATGATGAGGACTGTTTGGTATTCTGATTGGTAGGTTCACGATTTGTGAAAGATCATGACCGATGGCAAATGATTTGGCTTCTCTTCTGGCTTGATCGGTAAAGTTAGAGAAGGGAGCCAGTTTATGTTATAGTTTCTCTTCCAGTTTATATTATTGGTGTTGAAATCTCACAATTTGGGTGGTTACTTTTATTGATTCTATGAAGTTTTCCAAATTCCATGACGAGCATCTATTCTGATCAGAATCATACTACCGCGTCCGGGGAAGCCGACTTGTCGAGAACTGTAGTCTGGGATCTCGATGAGAAATATGGTGGACTCCACAACACAACAACTTTTATTGATAAGTAGTCTTAGTCTTAATTTTAGTGATAAGTAATCTAAGAAGTATTAGAATCTTCAAGATCCACTATATCCTCTTGCCTGAATTCTGATCTATCTATATTCCAATGGGGGCAAGGACAACCTTGTAGACTTGAATGCCACCAAAGCTTAGTCTTGTCTGATCTCTCACAACAAAGAGCTCGCATCCCTCTTCCTTACTTTCAGTAATACTGAGATATCCAAACACAGTCAGATGTCTCTTCTTGGACTGACCTACATCTCCAATATTTCTTGGCACAACCACCTTTCAACTATAGCTTGTACATCTGCCAAAAAACTTGTACTTGTGTACCAAAAAATGTGTACTTTTTTTTGCACAAGATACTACTTCACACCTTCACAGCTGCTAACTCTGTACAAATCCCAAATCCTCTCAGCCATGGAATATTGCTCTCATATTTGGGGTGGTGCACCAAAGTCCTCTCTAAAATTGCCCGATTCCATCTAGAAGAGGCAGTCTGGTTAATTAATTGACCCCTCCCACACATAACCACTTCAATTGCTCTCTCACACACAGACGTTCAGTTTCTGCCTTGTGCCTCTTCTACAGATACTTTCATGGACAGTGCTCTGCTGAATTGGTCATAACTATTCCTCCACTCTCCTCCAAAATCATTAGAACAAGAGCCACTACTAATCAGCATTCTTTTACAGTCCATCTTGAAACTCACCAAACAAACTTCACTGTCTCCTCTTTCATTCCATATACTTCTGTTCTTTGGAACAGTCTCCTTCACTCTGCCTTCCCCAAAAATTACAAACTTCAGCTGTTCAAGAAATATATGAACAGAGTCATATCTTCTTATTCCTCTTGCCCACATGTTATACTAATGTGCTACAAGTATTGTGACCTTTTGTGTGTGGATCAGATATTAAAAAAATAAAATAAAGAAAAGTCAAAAAGGGCAGTATGGTTATCAGAATTGGTGGAGCAACAAATGATGGCTATAAAGTGAAGCAAGGAAATCTTGAGCCAAAGATCAAATAGTGGGGAATTCTGAGTGAATAGCCTTTGGCAAGTGATATCTGATTTGACAAGAACATGCTTTCCTCTTTTTTTGTAGAATGCATCATGCAGGATGTAGTTGAGGTAGGCTATAGTCATGGAGGACCAGTTGGAGTTGAGGATTCAGTGAGGATTATTTCAGTGCAGATATTTGGATCAGGAGAGCAAAAAGTCCAGATTGTTAGAAGAATGATGAGGACTGTTTACATGCGTAGAGTCAATTTGGGTTCAGTTAGGGGATTGGTGAGAGGAACTTATTCGATAGTTAGATATAGAGGAAATGCTACATTTGATATTAGATGGTGGGAAAACAAGAGGTCATTCCCAGAAAACATATGGGGGTCATGCAAGTAAAGAAGTTAAAATGAAATTCTTTTGCATAAAGAGTGATGAATGCATTATCATTGCCGGTGGTGAATGTATCAATATTGAATGTATTCATGGTGAGGTATAATATGTATTGTGGTCTATAGAGAGCATGGCCTATAGTGATGAGTCTTGGCTCCTTACAAGCTAGAAAGGATACTAATTCTATAATACTAAATTATAGTGGGCTCCTAAGGTATTTTGAATAGTTTGTGATGAAAATAATGCTTGATGTATCTTTCTGTGTAATTTCAAGAGTTTTTATCAGAGCTTCTAATAAAACTTACATTTTATGAAACAAGTGCTAAATAAGATTCTTTGTTATGCAGAGTAATGTATCATTATTACAATCAATCTAGAGTGAAATGATTTTATAAAATACCAAAAAGCAAGCTACATGTGGTAAAAAGTTTTTAACGGTGCATTATACTGTGGAATACTAATAATATAAACATATTTTTGGAAAGTTTCATTAAATACACATTTAAATATACATTTATATATATATATGTATGTATATGTTTTTATAAAGCACTCTACATTACTCAGATATTCATAGCCCTTTTAGATATGAGAATTACTGTGGCATTTTTATCCCAGATATTGTATTTTTTTATAGTACTTTCAGAAATGTTATTCACACAGTTTCCTTCTTTAACCCAGTCTTTATCTAAAATTCCATCTGTCCATGTTGCAACTGTAAATTTGGAGTATAAAGGCAGCATACTGAAAACTCAGGTATTAAAACTTCACTTTATATTTATGAATTTATAGAAAACTAATTTATTTTCATATCTGTTACAATGTATATTCTCTAGCAAAATTGCCTGCTATTTCTTGTGTCCTTATCAATATTATATATTGTCAGTGTGTTCTGGAGGTATGACAATGATGAGTTGAGACAGAGAGCAAGAATCACGAATGATATAATAGCAGAGTATGTAAGGAGAAGGGAGTACAGTTTTTCGTTATATGACATGTACTTGAAGGAAGAATGGAATTATGCAGATGTTTTGGATTGCATTTGAATGGCTTTGGAGTGAGTGCATGGGAGAAACTGTTGCTAGATGGAAGTGCATTGTGTGATGCAAGAGATCAGCAGTAAGAAATGAAGTGAAAGATCATAAGAGTGGTATTGAAGAGAGATTAATGCTTGGCAGTGGAAGAAGTAGTAGTGTGAGAGATGAAGAAAGAATGGGAATGCAGAGGAATAGGGAAACAAAGCGAGCCCAGATGGACATGGAGACATGACATAGGAAGAGTGGATGTTGGAAGTAGTAGCAAATGAATGTATGGGAATGATTAGCATAGAAATGGGATAGGTTGGGATATGAGTGAGGTAGTTGAGACTAAGCAGAAATATCTGGTAAGTGGTGATCAAGGTGATTGGGCAAGAACAGATGTGGGGAAATCACAGCCAACAAGTGGCTTGGGTAGGACTGGTTGTAGACCTAAAAGTGACCTACTGTGTTTATTTACAAATGCCAGAAGTATCAGAAATAAGGGACATGAAATGGTTTCACTGATTGAGTTTATTTGCCTCAAAATCATTGGAATAAGTGAAACATGGGTAAATGAAGATGATATCCTAACTGGAATAGAAATGAAAGGTTACATTGTTTTTTGGTAAGGATAGAAAGGACAAGAAGGGAGGGGAATGCTGCTGATGATAGCAGGGGAATTATGTCCACATAAGGTAGACATGAAAGAGGGAAATAGTGGCAATGATTATGAGGCAGTGTGAGGTTGTAGTTCACAGGAAGACATATTTAGTTGGATGTTGCTATAGGCCAGGGAATGTGGAGAGTGGTGATGAAGCAATGTGTGAGGATGGTCTGAAATGTTCTTGGCATAACAATAAAAAAACAAATTTATAATTTCAAAATTATTTTTATTTTTCAATATAATCTCCCTTAAGACTAATACATTTATTCCAGCGATGCTCCAGCACCATTATCCCATCCCTGTAGTGGTTCTCAGTAAGATCTGAAAAATACCCCTGAACAGCTTCAATCACCTTTTGATTTGAAGAAAAATGCTGACCACCGAGGAAGAGCTTTAGTTTTGGGAAGAGATAGAAGTCAGAGGGAGCCAAATCTGGGGAATAGGGTGGATGTTCCAACAATTCATAGTGCAGAACCCTTAATTTTCCTATTTCCAAAACACCTTGTGGGCAGGTGCATTGTCCTGATGAAAGATGATTTTTATTTCTGCAAATCTGGTCTTTTCTCACAAATTTTTTCATCCAGTCTGGTTAAAAGACCCCAGTTATTGTTTTATCCTTTCAATTCTGTTTATTAATTTTTCAATTTTTTTTCAATTAATAAACAAAATTGTTTCAATTTTGTTTATTAATTAAGATAATTAATAAACAAAATACCTGTAGCATCCCAAAACACTGATGCCATGACCTTTCGTGCTGATGGAACCGACTTTGTCTTCTTTGGTGCTGAATAACCAGCTTCTGTCCACTGTTTTAACTGCTGTTTGGATTCTGGTGTGTAATGGTGAATTCAAGTCTCATCCATAGTAATAAATTGATGCACAAAATCAGTTTTATTCTTGTTAAAATGCTTCAAGCACTGTTCAGAGATTTTCATGCAAGTGCATTTTTGATCTGCTGTGAGCAAGCGTGGCACCCATCTTGTGCAAAGCTTTTTCATTTGCAATTCTTCATACATATATTCTACACGTTCTTTTGAAATGCCTATAGTCTCAGCAATTTCACGCACTTTGACTCGCCAGTCATCCAATACCATATCATGCACTTGATCAATGATTTCTGGTGTTGTTACACTTTTTGGATGTCCTTTATGTGGATCATCTTCAGCGCTGGTATGGCCACATTTAAATTCGGCAGTCCATATCTTAATTGTCCAAAATGAAGGAGAAGAGTGCCCATAAAATTCTATATACTTCGAATGAATTTCTTTTGGCGTTAAACCTTCTTTTACAAAGAATTTTATAACCACACGATACTCAATTTTATCCATTTCAAGGGATAAAGACAACACTTTTGCTTCAGTAAAAGTGTAACTTCAGTAAAACTGTAAAACAAACTTGATAGAATGACTTGCAATTTCACATGGATGCTTATGACAGATGTACCAACTTTGAAAAAAAAATCTTACTGGGAGTGTTGCCATATATGGTCGAGGCTGAGAACTTTTCAGACCGCCCTCATATAAACAGCTTCGGTTAGTGAACAAAGGAAGGGTAATTATTATGGGTAATTTTAATTATGGCAGTATAGAGTGGAATGAATAGATAGAATTTGGGAATAATAAAAAATTAATTTCTTGAGTTCTTGAGACACCTGTCTCAGGGAGTATATAAAGGAGGAATGCAAGGATCAGGAGTTTTAGATCTGATAATTTCAGAGGATGTAGCTGTGTGTGAGGTTTCGTACTTCCCTCCAGTTGGTGAGAGTGATCGTTAAGTGATCACATGGGTTGTGACTAGCCACATGAAGACTTCTATGAGGAAAGCATATATGTTGAATTGCAAAGGCTGGTGATTATGAGAAGCTTAGGAGATAGCTTGGAGCTATAGTATGATGGAATGAGTTGTTAAGTGGGAAGAGGATAAATGCTGCATGGGAACTAATGAAAAGATATATAACAACATTGTCGTGTAAATGCATTTTGAAGGTAAAAAACTGAATAAAATAAAGTGCCAAATGGATGAATAATAGGATTGATAACGAAATTTGGAAGAAGAAGATACAAGATGAATAAGGGATAGCAATCAATTGGATGAGGTGTACAAAGACCTGGTTAGGAAGATGATTCCATTGGTAAGAACAGCAAAACTCAGTATTATTATTATTATTTATTATTATTCAGGCCTACTTGGAGTCAAAAGACTCATCGCAGGAGGTCCTTCCTAGGAAACACAAAGTCTATCAAGACTCAGAGGTCCATTTTAGGAAACACAAAGTCTATTATACCACTCCTTAAATTCATCGACCGTTCTTGCTTTCACCACTCTATCAGGCAATGCATTCCCTAGTTCAACCACCTTCCATGCAAAGAAACTACTCCTCACCCTCTTGCTCACAGTTTCCTTTCGTAACTTCCAGGGATGGCTCCTTGTCATCACTCCTTCCCGCTGTTCAACCAAGTGAAAGAACTCCCCCAGTGGCAACCCTGTAACCACCTCTCAACAGTTTAAAAGTCTCAATCATATCACCTCTCCTTCTTCTATCCACCAAACTTTGCAGTCCACATTCCCTCAGTCGATCCTCATAACTATCATTGTACAGTCCTGAAACCATCTTTGTTATCCGCCTTTGTACCCTTTCCACAATTAATTTATCCCCTTCAAATCCTGGGGACCAAATCTGAGAACAATAGTCCAAGTTGGTCTGATCAGGGTCTTATACAATGGAATGATAACTGTTTTATCTCTGCAGGTCAGTGTCCTTCTCATTATTGCAGCAATCCTCTATGTTACCTTCACCACCTCTGCAGCAATCCTCTGTGTTACCTTCACCACCATTGCAATATGTCTCCTAGATTTCAGGTTTCTATCAATCATCAACCCCAGATCTCTTCTCTCCCCTACTTCCACCAGTATAGCTCCTCCAATAGAGTATGCATCGTCCCATTGATGTGTCCCAAACCTCAAGACCTTACATTTTGCTCCATTAAACCAAAAACCCCATTCATTTGTCCAGCTGTCTAGCTTATTCAAATCCTCTTGCAGTCCTACCACATCTGCACTATTATTAATAACCCTTCCCAGCTTGACATCATCTGCAAATGACTGAATATTCCCTTGCAATCCACTGACAATGTCATTGATATAAAGGTTAAACAATATAGGTCCCAGGACTGAGCCCTGTGGGACCCCACTTGTAACCTTCTGCCTCTTTGATATTGCTCCACCATACACAACTCTCTGATACCTATCAGACAGCCAATCCTGAAACCAGTTGACCAACCTGACATCCAGACCCATGTGCTGCAACTTAAATATCAGCTTATCACCTGGCACCCTGTCAAATGCTTTTGGGATTTAGTCAACCAAATTGAATTCTTATTGGCTTAAACCAAAATATCGAATGATGGTACAACATGACAGAATTTCATGCTGGCTGGGGCGTTGCCCGGTTAAACAAGGTCCCCATTGTTTTCGACAGGGAGCCAGGGCAAACAGTGAAAAGTCAGCTACTGGAACAAATCCTAAAATCCACCTCAACTCAACATCACCAGTTCAAGATCGGTATCAACATAAGAAGCCTGAATAGCAAAGAAATGGAGCTGAGGAATTGGATAAGTACCAGATCAATATAATAGTGGTGACTGAAACAAAAAAAAAAAGGCAAAAACTGGTAAGATCTTTCCCAGCAATAAATACAAAATGTTATATTCAGGCAATGACAATCAAGGAAAAGAAGGAGTAGCCATAGAATACAACACTAAATATGAGGCTAATCTTCTTCTTGAATGGCAGGCAGTCTCGAGTAGAGTGATGTGGGCAAATATAAGAATTGGGACTGGACAATGAGACTTATTTCTGCCTATGGTCTCTCACAGAAGGTTTTTTTTTTTTATTATTATTATTATTACGGGCAATTCCAGGGAGTCATTAGACTCATCGAGGGAGGCCCCAAATCATTTTCATCACAACTATTCGACATTCATACAGTATCTATCATACCTCGCCTTAAACTCATTCACTGTCACAGCATCCACCACAGACTCAGGGAGCGCATTCCACTCATTCACTACTCTAAAAGTAAAGAACCCAGCTCTAACACCTTTACTAACCACACTTTTGCCCAGTTTCCATGGATGTCCCCCTAGTCCTCCCACAACCAGCCCTGTTCTCAAAAATATCTTCTGAATTAATTTTATAGAAACTCTTCAGTAATTTGAATGTCTCAATCATATCTCCCCTCCTCCGCCTATCAACCAATTTTTGCAACCCACAAATCCTCAACCTGTTCTCATACGGTTCATTCCACAGACCTGCTATCATCTTGGTCACTCGCCTCTGGATCCTCTCCACCTCCTCCCCATCAAGAAGAAACCTAGGTGACCAAATCTGAGCACAGTAGTCGAGATGAGGTCTTATCAAGGCTCGATACAGAGGAACAATAACCTGCTTGTCTCTGCTTGACAACGTATTCTTCAGCAACCAAGTGATTTGATGAGCTGATTTGGCCACTTTTGCAATGTGTCCCCTAAATTTCAATTCCTTATCCACCAACACTCCTAAATCTCGTGCCTCATCAATTTCCTGGAGCACGGTTCCACCAATGCAGTAAACTGCCTCCCATCTTTTCACCCCAAAATGCATAACCTTACATTTTGCCACATTAAATTGACATCCATTCTCCCTAGCCCAGACCTCCAATCTATCCAAATCATCCTGCAAAATTTTGACGTCATCTGCATTCACTATTGCCCTACCCAACTTCGCATCATCCGCAAACAAATGAACTGTTCCTCTCAGATCCTTTCCTATATCATTTATGAACAAATTAAACAGCAGTGGTCCAAGAACAGATCCTTGTGGTACACCACTAGTCACAGGCCGTCTTGTGGACTCTACTCCTGAGTAAACCACTCTCTGATATCTCTCCGTCAACCACCCTCCTATCCATCTCACCAACCCTATGTCCATTCCCATATGCTGCAATTTACTGATTAGAATTCCATGTGGTATCCTGTCAAAGGCCTTAGCAAGGTCCAGCAGAATCACTGTAAACCCATTACCCTTATCCAGTTCAGCCGTCACTGTGTTATAATACGTGAGCAAGTTACTGAGGCATGACCTACCCTTCACAAAACCATGCTGTCCCCGATACAGTATCCCATTTTCTTCTATCCAATCTCGTATTTTCCTCTTGACTATTTTCTCTAAGACCTTGATAATGATTCCTGTTATGCTGATTGGCCGGTAATTTTCAACAGCAGCCTTGGAACCACCTTTGTGCAGTGGAACTATTTTCCCCTCTTTCCACCCCCTTGGGACTGACCCAGTCCTGAGGCTCAAATTAAACATAATGGTCAAGGGCACTGACAATTCTTTGGCCGCTTCACGTACGACACGAGCTGGTATACCATCCAATCCCACAGATGTATTGACATTGAGGTTCTGTAATAGACTAGTTACCTCTACCTCATTCATCACAATTCCAGTATAAGCTGTTGGTTCCTCCATTTCCGCAAAGCCACCACCTGGATGATATGCTCTTGCAAAGTGCTCGCTCAGTAATTCCACAACATCGACTGATTCAGTTACCTCCCTACCCTCAGCATTTTTTAAGATCATTCTACCATGAGCATTTTTCCTTTTACTTGCAACATATTGAAAAAACTGTTTGGGATTCTCTTTAGCCTGCATGGCCAATTTCCTTTCGTAATCTGCTTTTGCTTTTCTTACCACCCTTGTTACCATCCTGGCCTGAGCTTTATACTGTTCATGCACCTGATGGTCACCCTTCTCCTTAAATTCCCTCCACAATTGTTTCTTTTTTTGCAGCTCAAGCTTAATAGTGTTATTCATCCATTTAACCCCTACCTGATTTATTATTCGGACTCTTGGTATACAGTCAACCATTGCCTCCTGCAAACAGTTCTTGACCACCTCCCATGCACCATCAACATCCAGCCCTTGCAGTTTTACATGCCATGGCATTGAGCCAAGCACACACCTAAGCTTGTCATACTTACCAGCCCGGTAATTCCACATATACCCTGTCTTAATTGTAAATTCGACTCCTTTAGCCACCTCCCAAGTCATGACCTTATGGTCACTCTCACCAATTGGTGGCAACAAGGTCATGTTCGTTACAGCCACATTCTCAGTTGCAATTACTAGGTCCAGCACTCTCTGCCCCCTGGTATTTTCCAATACATGTTGCCGTAGATAGTTGTCCCTTAATAACTGCATAAAATCCAATTCCTTCCTCCCATGTGCCCTCTCCTCTTTCCAGTCAATATTACCATAATTGAAATCACCCATAATAATTACCCTCCTTCTACTCATTTCTTCTATTTGCTTATGCATACTATTCCCACCATCCACTCCATCACCCGGTCTATAGCAGCACCCAATTGTATATTTTGTTCTGCTAGATTGTATCTCACACCAAACAGCCTCAAATGTGCTTTTTTCCCCATCCTGCAGTTCAACTTCTATACTCCTTGGCTGTATATTCCTCCACTTTTACTAAGGTAAAAGTGGAGGAATTTTTTGAGGCTTTAGAGAAAGCAACTGAGACAATGTAAAAGAAGTTGGTCCTTGTTGGGGATCTAAATAGCAGAGTAGGAAATGATTATCAGACATACAAAAATATTTTAAAAAAATTTGGAGAAAAGTGCAAAGTTAATAATAATGGCAAATACCTACTGGATTTCTGCTCAGGACATGGACTGGTTATTACTAACACAATGTTCCAACATAAAAATGTGCACAAATTCACATGGAGAGAAGAGGCAAGGAATAAGAAAAGTATCATTGATTATATTATTGTTGATGGTGATGTTTTCTCCCTGGTGCAGGACACCAGAGTGTACAGAGGATTTGAAATTGGAAGTGATCACCATTTAGTCTTGAGCAGGATAAAATTGAATTTCATATTGAAAAGAAGAACATGTGAGAAAGTTTTAAAGCGAATAAAAGTAGATCAGCTCTCAGATGTGAACTGTAGAATAATATACACAAACATTATTCAAGAAAAAATGAAAGACTTTGAGCACAGGAACCACAGGAACCAAACCTTGGAGATTCAGTGGCAAGTTCTGAAAAAAAAAACACTGATTGATTCAACCAGAGAGGCATGTGCTGAGCTATTCTGATGATTGTTGAAGAAGCTCAGAAATGGAGGAAAGAGTGCTGTAAAAGGAAGTAGAGGTGATAAAGGTGACATGAAAACTGAAGGAAAAGATATCCTTGAAATATGGAGTAATTACTTCAAAAAATTGCTAAATGAAACAAGCAATGATAGCACAGTGGTAAAAAAACACTCAACAGGCATGCAGTCAGGAATACATGTCCATACTTGAAGCAGAAAAAGCCATCAAAAGCCAGAAAAGTGGAAAGACAGTAGGAGTAGATGATATTCGACCAGAAATACTCGCGTATGGAGGTATAAAAGTCTTACACTGGCTGCACTGCATAGTTCAGACGTCCTGGACAGAGGGACGAATTCTAGATGACTGGAGTAGAGCTCTCATAGTACCCAAATATAAAAAGGGAAATAAAACTGAATGTGAGAATTGCAGAGGTATTACTCTACTGAGTTCCTGGTAAGATGCATGCGAGTATTATTATTATTATTATTCAGGCCTCCATGGAGTCAAAAGACTCTTCGCGGAAGGTCCTTCCTAGGAAACACAAGTCTATCAAGACTCATTGTGGGAGGTCAATCCTAGGAAACACAAAGTCCATCTTACCATTCCTTAAACTCATTGACCGTTCTCACTCTCACCACTCTATTAGGCAATGCATTCCATGGTTTAGCTGCCCTCCATGCAAAGAATAAACCCTGTAAGCACCTCTTATCAGTTTAAAAGTCTCAATCATATCACCTCTCCTTCTTCTATTCACCAAACTCTGCAGTCCACATACCCTCAGCCAATCCTCATAACTAACATTGTTAAGTCCTGAAACCATCTTTGTTATCTGCCTTTGTATCCTTTCCATAGTTAATTTATCCCCTTCATATCCTGGGTACCAAATCTGAGAACAATAGTCTATGTGTGGTCTGATCAGGGTCTTATACAACGGAATGATAACTCTTTTATCTTTTGCAGGTCAGCGACCCTCTCATTATTGCAGCAATCCTCTGTGTTACCTTTGCCACCTTTTGCAATATGTCTCCTGAATTTCAGGTTTCTATCAATTATCAATCCCTGATCACTTGTCTCCCCTACTTCCTCCAGTATAGCTCCTCCAATAGAGTATGCAGTGTCCCATCGATGTGTCCGAAACCTCAAGACCTTCCATTTTGCTTTATTAAAACGAAACCCCCATTCATTTGTAAGTCAGCAGTTAGAATTGAAGGAAGTACAGGAAGATGGTTTAATGTTAAATCTGGTATAAGACAAGGATGTACATTACATCTGTTCCCAGCTTCACATCATCTGCAAACAACTGAATATCCCCTGTAATCTACTGACAATGACATTGATATAAAGGTTAAACAAAATAGGTCCCGGTACTGGGCATTGTGGGACCCCACTTGTAACTCCCTGATACCTATCGGACAGTCAATCCTGAATCCAGTTGACCAACCTGACATCCAAACCCATGTGCTGCAACTTAAATATCAGCTTATCATGTGGCACCCTGTCAAATGCCTTCACTAAGTCTAAGAAAATGGCAGTATATGCCTTTTCCTCATCTACTGCTCTTGTAACTTTATTATAAAAGACTAGCATATTACTAAAACAAGAGCACCCCTTCACAAATCTATGTTGACTCTCACAAATAACATTACCCTCATCTGCCCAGTGTTGTATATGGTCCCTAATTAATTTCTCCAAGATCTTAATAACTACTGATGACACACAAACTGGGCTATAATTAGACACTTCCAGTCTGCTTCCACCCTTATTCAATTGCACTATGTTACCCTCCTTCCATTCCCTGGACACCTCTCCTGTAACCAGATTTTCATTGAAAAGCCAGGTCAAAGGAGCTGTCCGTTCTTTAGCACATTCTCTCAAAACTCATGGTGAAATACCATCCATCCCACAGCTTTACTGACATCCAGAGTACTCAGTATTTGGAACAAGTTCTCCTCCTGCACCTCTAAACCTCGAACATGCCTTATCCCTCTACTATTAAAATTTACTCCTCCAGGATGAAATACACCAATAAAGTGTTCATTGAACAGTTCCACTATGTCCTCTGCATCAGTCACTCTATTTCCATTTTTATCCCACAGTGTCAATCTTCCACAATTATTTTTCTTCCTACTGGCCACATAGTTAAAAATTTCCCTAGGATTTTCTTTGGATCTTCGGGCCAATCTCTTCTCATATTCCAGTTTCGCCTTCCTTACCATACTAGTCACTCTTCCGGCCTGTGTTATATTCTTCGTGCATCTGCTCTTCACCTGTCTCCTTATATCTCTTCCATAGCCTCTTTTTCACATGCAGTTCCTGTTTTGATATCATGTTTAATATCACTTTCGTTCATAATGTGATCCATATAGATAGTGAATAACAGAGGGGATAATGTACATCCTTGTCTTATACCAGATTTAACATTAAACCATCTTCCTGTACTTCCTTCAATTCTAACTGCTGACTTACAACTCATATAAAGACTAAGAATGCTCCATTTACCATATAACTGTAGCATTTTGAATAGCTTCTCTCTTGGCATCTTGTCATATGCTTTTTCTAGATCTCATCATCATCATCATCATCAAATTCCTGCCATGTACCCTCAAGGGGTGTACAGGATATGACAGTACTACATGAAAAAATTACATCATTACTAACTTCCTATCTACAATTTTCCTCCAAATCAGTCTGTTACTTGTCAAGACTCCAACATTATCAGATCTTATATTTCTATCGTCTAAGGCACTTTGTACCGTATCAATCCACCTATATCTTGGTCTTCCTCTGGGTCGTTTTCCTGCCAACCTGGCAGAGAACACTTGTTTTGCTAATCTTTCCTCTCCCATTCAATTTAAGTGACCATACCATCTGAGATTAGCTCTGCTAACGCATTCCTGGATGCTGACAATGTCAAGTTCTTTCCTAATATCCTCATTTTTAATATGATATTGCCATTGATGCCATCTGTTCACGCCTCTAATCTTTCTCAGGACTCTCATATCTGCGGTCTCTAGTCTTTGGTCAAGTGTTTTACTTCTGACCCAGCTCTCAGATCCATAAGTTAAAATTGGTTTGAACACAGTCTTGTATACAGCTAATTTAGTGTTCCGACTAATTTCTTTCTTATTCCATATGAATTTATTCAGTTGACTTCTCACGATACCAGCTTTGCTGATTCTGTTGTCTATTTCTATATTTAGTTTACCATCTTCAGTAAAAATCGTGCCTAAGTAGCTGAAATGTTTTACTTGTTCCACAGGTTCTCCATTCACAACACAGTTGACATTTTCAATGATTCTGCCTATTTTCATTGTCTTTGTCTTTTTATTGCTGACCTTCATACCATATCTATTACAACAGCTATTCAATTTAGTCAGAGAATCTTGCAGACTTGTAGCGGATTTATTTAGAAGTATAACATCATCCGCATAAAGCAAAGAGCTGACATTAACATCTCCAATTTTGATATCAGGTTTAATACCACATTCCTTCATAATGTGATCCATATAGATAATGAATAACAGAGGGGATAATGTACATCCTTGTCTCACACCAGATTTAACATTAAACCATCTTCCTGTACTTCCTTCAATTCTAACTGCTGACTCACAACTCAAATAAAGACTAAGTATTGCTTGATATAATGCCCCATTGACACCATATAACTGCAGCATATTGAATAGCTTCTCTCTTGGCACCTTGTCATATGCCTTTTCCAAATCGACAAAACTTAAATACAGATCTTTGTTATATTCCCATGCTTTCTCGACTATTTGTCGTAAAGTGAAGATCTGATCCTGACAGCCTCTATTTGGCCTGAATCCAGCTTGTTCTTCACCAAGCTTTTCTTCCACAATTCTTATCAACCGTTTCTCAAGTATACTTGCATAGATCTTGCCAGGAACACTCAGTAGGGAAATACCTCTGTAATTCTCACATTCAGTTTTATTTCCCTTTTTATATATGGGTACTATGAGAGCTCTACTCCAATCATCGGGAATTCGTCCCTCTGTCCAGGCTTTCTGAACTATGCAGTGCAGCCACTGTAAGACTCTTATACCACCATACTTCAGCATTTCTGGTCGAATATCATCTACTCCTGCTGCCTTTCCACATTTCAAGCCTTTGATGGCTTTTTCTACTTCAAGTATGGATATGTATTCCTGACTGCATGCCTGGTCAGTGTTTTTTTATCACTGTGCTGTCATCACTGCTTGTTTCAGTTAGCAGTTTTTCAAAGTAATTACTCCATACTTCAAGGATATCTTTTTCTCCTGTTTTCATTTCACCTTTATCATCTCTAATTCCTTTTACAGCACTCTTTCCTCCATTCCTTAGCTTCTTCAACAACCTCCAGAATATTTTGCCACCTTCTTGATATTTATTTTCTATATTCTTGCCAAAGCCCTCCCATGACTTTTGTTTAGCTAGTTTTACACACTGTTTAGCTTTCTTACATTTGTCTCTGTATTCTGTAAGAGTAAAAGCTGACTTATTTGCCAGGAACTTTTGATATGCTTTCTTCTTTTCCTTCACTGCCTCTTTAACTTCCTGAGTCCACCAGGGAGTTCTGATTTTTTTTTCTTTGCACACAACCTCACCACATGCCTCTCTGGCAGAATCAATCAATGTTTCCTTCAGATTTTGCCACTGAATCTCCAAGGTTTGATTCCTGTTCTCAATCTCTTTCATTTTCTTTTCAATAATATTTCTGTATTTTAGTCTACAGTTTACATCTGAGAGCTGCTCAACTTTTATTCGCTTTAAAACTTTCTTACATGTTATTCTTTTCAATATGAAATTCAATTTTATCCTGCTCAAGACTAAATAGTGATCACTTCCAATTTCAAATCCTCTGTACACTCTGGTGTCCTGCACCAGGGAGAAAACATCACTATCAACAATAACATAGTCAATGAGACTTTTCTTATTCCTAGCCTCTTCTCTCAATGTGAATTTGTGCACATTTTTATGTTGGAACATGGTGTTAGTAATAACCAGTCCATGTCCTGAGCAGAAATCCAACAGATATTTGCCATTATTATTAGCTTTGCTCTTTTCTCCAAATTTTCCCAAAATATTTTTGTATGTCTCACAATCATTTCCTACTCTACTATTTAGATCCCCAACAAGGACCAACTTTTCCTTTTTCATTGTGTCAGTTGCTTTTTCTAAAGCCTCAAAAAATTCCTCCACTTCTACTTTAGTAGAACCTTCTGTGGGACCATAGGCACAAATAAGTCTCATTGTCCAGTTCCTAGATCCTAGCTCCTAGTCCAGTTCCTAGTTCCTAGGTCCAGTTTTCTAGATCTACAAAACTTAAATACAGATCTTTGTTATATTCCCATGACTTCTCAACCATGACCATTACCTTCCCTTTGTAAACCCATGCTGTCATTGTAAAGTAGAAATTCACTTTAAACCCATTTCTGAATGCGAGCTCTAACTGATTTTTCCAAAATCTTCACCATCACTCCTGAGATACTAATTGGTCGATATTTGGGTGCATCGGTCTTTGCACCACCTTTTTGCAATGGAATTACCATACGTTCTTTCCATTCCTGCAGAATCGTCCCTGTTGTGAGACTCACATTAAACAGTCTGGTCAAAGAAGTAGCCAGTTCAGCTGAACACTCTTTTAGCACACATGCTGATATTTCATCAGTTCATATTGCTGAATTCTTATTCAGTTTGTGTAGAACAGCTATATTACCTCGTCCTCATACACCTGAGTTTCTTCATCCAGTAAAGAGGTAGCAGTGAGCTCAATGTTGCTTACACCAGGTTAATAGCTTTTAATAAAATGGACATTCATTAGTTGAACAACCTCTTCTGCATCTGTTACGCTCACGTCATCTGCATTCTTTCATATTCATTTTTTCTTTTACTTGCAGCATATCGATAGTATTCTTGTGGATTGTCTTTAGCATGCAGAGCCAGTTTCTTTTCATACTTAGATTTTGCTTTCTGTATAGCAGTTGTGACTATTCTAGCCTGCTGCTTATAATTTTTATAACTGACATCATCCATATGCACATGGTATTGCTTCCACATCATCTGTTTCTTATGAATTGCTTGCTTAATAAGATCACACATCTATTTGACTCCTACTCTATTTGTTCTTCGAACTCTTGGGACACATTCTGATATTGCATCATTTAAGTATTGTTTAAATGATTCCCATGCACTGTCGATATTCTTCTCATCCAGCAATTGATTCCATTCCACTGAACTTGGTATGCTCACTATGCAATTGATCTTGTTAGATTCCACCTCACATCAGATGGCTTCAAGCTCACTGCCAAATGAAATACTGTTAGTAGTAGTAGTAGTAGTATTACAATCATAGGTCTCAACTCTAACTGGATTCAAGTCATTCAATATCATTAGCAGAACACGCCCTCCTCTCATATCCTCTCTATCCTTCCTAAAAATACTGTACCCTTTATATCCTTATACTCCTCAGTCGATCGTAATTTCCTGCTTTGTATTTCAGCATGTAACCTTTTCTGAATGGAACATTCATAAACTTAGTCACTTCCTGAGCGATTACCGCATGATCACTGTTGCCAACTCGAGTCAGAATAGTTACATCTTTAACTGAAACGCCCTCTGACACTATAATCAAATCTAACGTTCTTTCACCTCGAGTTCCTTCTGTGACATTTTTCTTGAGGAAGTTGTCCCACAACAGTTCAATAAATTCATTCCTCTCATGAGATTGTACTTCGACCCAATGAATGTTTGGATAATTAAAGTATCCTATTATGATTACTCTTTTTGCTCTCATCTTTTCTATTTAGTAATGCATTTCTTCATCACTAGCAATCAATCCACCAGGTCTGTAACAATGCTCCACTATGTAATTGATCTTGTTAGATTCCACCTCATGCTAGATGGCTTCAAACTCACTGCCACATGAAATACTGTTAGTAGTAGTACTACAATCATAGGTCTCAACTCTAACAGGATTCAAGTCATATGATATCATTAGCAGCACATCCCTCCTCTCATATCCTCTCTATCCTTCCTAAAAATGCTGTATCCTTTACATTCAATACCAGTTAGGATGTCTGATTTCTGATAGTAGTCTCACTAATGCCTAAATGAAGTCCTAATGTATTGACCAAGGCAACAAACTCTACCGCTTTGTTTCTGATACTCCTAGCTTTCATGTACAGACATAATAATCTGTACTTTTTGTATACTCTTGTCTGCAGGGCAAAGTTGGACAACTTGCAGATCTCTGTTCTTCTCTAGTGCCTTATACATGTAAACAAAATTTGCACACATTTGATGTGTCCGAACCAGACAAACACAAAGTCGAAATTGTTCTCTCCTTGTCAACATTTTCATGATAAAGCCCATTCCCATCATTAAGACAGTTATATAACATTTTCAGTCTTACACTCACATTCTCACCATTCCTCCCTTTTTAATTTAGTTTTCCTGACTTTACCAGTTATTATTTCCCTAACTCCACCAGATTGAGAGAATGTAAATTCCAAGCCCTGTGAATAGGAGAAGGAGGGGGATATGATTGATTGTTATCAGGTTCACATGGAAGAAATTTTTCATGGAAAGGTAGATGAAGAGGTCATCCCTGCAAATTGTATAAGGAGGGTGTGAGCAGAGGTGTGAGGAGCAGGTTCTTTGCATGGAGAGTGGTTAGGGAGTGGCATATGTTGCCTAAGTGTGTTGTGAATGTAGAGACATTGAATCAGTTTAATGTGTCTACATTCACATTTAATCACATTTAATGTGTCTGCGGTTGGATGAGCTTAGTGTGTGATAGCATGTACTTCCCAAGATGGGTCCCTGACTTCATGGAGGTCAGATGTTAATAATAATAATAAATGGCAATTAAGTGATAAGGAAGAGCATGAAATTAAAACAGCACTATAACAGAAATGAATATAATAGATTAACCAGAGAAATTAGAATACTAGTTAAAAGAGACGAGAAGAACTGGTTAGAAGTAAAATTCAAAATGACAGAGAAGGTTATCAAAAGAAAATAACCTCCATGGATTATATAAACAAATAGATCAAATTAGTAAAACGAGGAGAACAAAAATGATAATGATCAAAAACAAAGAGGGACAACTAATTTAAAGTACAACAAAAAGAATGGCCAGATATTCCAGCCACTGAAATGGAAGAGGAAACAAATATCTTTACTAAAGAAATAATAGCACACAGCATAGATAAACTTAAAACTAGGAAAGCACCTGGTATTGATCAAATACATGCAGAATTCTTAAATCTCCTATTCCATGGAAAGGAACAACTTTAGGAAACATTAAAAACATTATTTGAAAGAATCTACAAAAATGAAATGATCTACAAAAATAAACATAGAAATAAATGATACACAAAGTGGCTTCAAGGAAAATGTAGGTACAAGAGAAGGTATTTTCAATGTCAGAACCATCATAGAAAGATATCTAGAAAAAAACAAAAAGATATGTACCTCTGCTTCATAGATTACAAAAAGGCATTCGACAATGTTTAACATGAACAATTAATTGAAATCCTTTCAAAAATAGGCATGGATGGAAAAGACATTAGGCTAATAACTAATCTTTACTGGGAATAGACTTCATCTTTGAGAATAAATAGAGAGACCTCAAAAGAATTCCCAGTTCAGAAAGGTGTGAGACAAGGCTGTGTCTTGTCTCCGATTCTCTTTAACCTGTACACGGAATAAATATTTAATAAAATTAGTAACCTCAAGAAATCACTGTAGGGAGCAGAAATATTAATAACCTAAGATATGCAGATGACACAGTTCTTCTAGCTGAAAACAAATATGACCTCAAGACTCGTATAGATGAAACCCCCTCAAGTAAAGTGAACAGTATGGCCTCAGTTTCAACTTTAAAAAGAAAAAATCATGATAATTTCAAGAGAAAAGGAAATACCAAAAATATGCATCAATATAAAAGGAAATAAATTAGAACAGGTGTTGAAAGTTTTATTTTTCACTTGGTTAGACTATAATAAATTTAGTTTAATCCTTTATCCAAGTGTGAGCAAACAAAGTTTGCGCCTGAAAGTATCTTCAGGACAGGAGTAAGGTGGTACAACACCGGGCAACTCGTTGCAAAGGTGGAGCAAGCTAACATCACTCCTATCTATCTCCTATCTAACATCACTCTCTTAATGCATAACATTAGACATATCTGCAAGGAGATGTTTTGCATTATGGGAGATACTGAGATAGTAGTGATGTTAACTTGCTCCACCTTTGCAACGAGTTGCCCGGTTGTTGTACTTATTAAACTAAATTTATTGTAAGGTGCAAACATACATATACCTCTGACACTTCATCACAGAGAATGGCAGAACAGAAGATAAAATTAGAAAAAGGATTGAAATTGCAAGGTCAACTTTCAACAGTATGCAAAAATCTACTGACATCTAGAGAATTAAATCTGAAAAGAAGACTAACAATCTCCAAATGCTACATATATGGTCCACATTATTATACGGAGTAGAGACATGGACATTCTCCACTCTGAGTGTGAAAAAACTGGAGGCCTTTGAAATGTGGATACTGCAAAGAATTATGAGGATATCATGAAAAGACAAATGAAGAAGTACTAGAGATGGTAGACGTAAGCAGGAGCCTGATGAAAGAAATTAAAAGAGAAAAGTCAGCTATTTTGGACATATTCTGAGACATAACTGCCTACAAAGGACATTTCTCGAAGGAACTGTTGAGGGAAAGAGAAGGAGAGGAAGACAAAGACTGGAGTAGATGAAAAAGATAGAAGAATGGACCAATCATTTCTCATATGAGGAATGCAGCAGAGAGACACATGGTAGTCAATCTCCTGGAGGGAGAAGACACCTGACAGGACAGTACAAAAATGAAGCAATACCTACTGATTGGACCAAATCAGTTATAACTCCTATATACAAAAAAGGAGATAAAACAGAATGCAATAATTACAGAGGCATTAGCTTCCTCAGTATTCAAAGTAAGGTTTTTTGCCAAAGTACTTCAAAAACAAATTAAGCCATATATAGAAAACTAGCATTAGGAGAAGAACAAGCAGGTTTCTAACTAGGATGAAGCACAATTGGTCAATTATTCACCTTGTTACGTCCCTATGTTCTTCTTTCTGGTTTTCCTTTTTGCTTTTGGTTATTTTGTTATCTTATAATACCCTAATTTAGTTTCATGTCTTAAGAAGTTACATGTACCTGAAATTAGTTCCTGACAAATTATTTTAGGATCGACTGCATCAGCCAGAAACCAGTTTCTGATACTAAAACTTAAGCTACTAATTATATCAACAATTTAATTGAGGTTAGAAGTCACGTGGTATGCAGTCGTGGCTCCCTTTTTCCCACTCTTCATGCAATATCCCATACTTATACAGTATCCCCTACTTATACAGGTCCGAAGTCTAAGTGGTAGTTCAGTCTCAGACACAAGAACTCACAAGTTTTAGTTTAAAAGAATACATTTATTTGAACAAAAGGTATTTACACTAAAATCATATCTCAATAATATAAGGATAAACTCATGCATAGATTTTCATACTACTGTAATAAATCACTCAAATATCCTAAATGTTAAAATCTCTCCTATATATCTCTTATCCCACAGGCTCATCTAATTTTATGTCAAGAGCATTAGTTAATCATCCTTATTCTTGTATCTCGCATTAGGATTAAGTGATGCTCTCGTGGTTATGCAATTTTTGAATATTACAACCTAAGCTAAATGTACATGATATATTTACTCAATTAACAGTCACTGTTTTAGTCAGAGGACTAAACTCTTTCCTGTAAAACTTATATAAGTTATAGGCTCAATATAAGGAGCAGGGCCGTCACATACTATCACATATACTGAATCATTTAATAGCTGTTCTGCTATAATGTCTCTCTTACACAAGAGATTAAACTAACATAGGAAGGTCTTATCACAGATGATTAGTCCAAATGGATCACTTAGATGGTTCAAGGAGGGCTATGCTCAAAGTTCTCTCTCCTTTTGTTTCCTCTCTTTCTATATGACTTGTTATATATAAAATAAAAGTTCTGCACCTTACCGGCTATTTCCTTAGTGAAGTTGGTTCCTTAACTTTAGTGCTGGGTTTTCTTTGGATGTGGCAAGATTCTCTTTTCGCTCCATTGTCTGTTGCTTTTTTATCTCCTCGAAGTATCTCCTTCGCCGTTCTCACGTTGGTAGCAGATTTACCAATGGCTCTGTCTGCTAGTCTGCCGATGTTCTGTCAGATATCTTGTGCATATTGGATCCCACAGCAACGTGGAATGTTACTGGATACCGGATACAAGCTTCTTCAGCCTTCACGGCCTTCAAACAAGAACACACGAAAATACAGGAACACGAGATAACGTTTAAAGTAAGATTGTATATTTCATTTGCGAGTGCCCTCTCTCATTTCTTTTGTCACCTACTTAACTATCCCTGATTTGTCAGGTATTGATGATGTCACATTCTTTTCTCCATGCCTCTCTTGACGAAACTGTTATGGTTGAGGTTACCGGATGGCTATACGGTTTTTCTGCTGTGTCACTGTGGACTCTTACGTAGTGATTTGACCTTCCGTTGATTGGTTAACATATGATTCTGATTTCTTTAACATAATTTTCCCATACTGGGCATGATTTTAGAATACAATTTGGACTATTTTATAACAATCTTACTAATTAAATTGATATACCCTCTTTGATTACAATTCATTTATTATTTCTTTATCCCTGCTCTTGAGAGTATAAGCATGTTTTATCGTAAGTCAATTTCTTCTCATGTTGGGTCCAAAATAAATGGCTGACTGATAGTGGGCCGGTTATTTCTGACACAACAACCTTAAAACAGCTAATAGAAAAGACACTAGCGCACAACCAAAATTGCTATATAAATTTCATAGACTTTCATAAGGCATCTGATTCAATCCATAGAAGAGAACTATGGGAATACTACGAAAGAATTTGGAATTCCAACAGAACTGTAAGAATAATAAAGAATCTATACGAGAAATCTGAAAGTCCAGGAGGAGTGGAGGACACGGAGAGTGGAGTAAGACAGGGATGCAATCTGTCACCTGACCTGTTCAATCTTACACTGTAAGAAGCAAGCAGTAAGGCCTTAAACAAAGACTACTCCAGAATCAAAATATATGGGAAAAATATAACAAATTTAAAATTTGCAGATGATATTGCATTACTTGCAACCATGGAAGATCTACAACGAATTTCTGATAAAATAAAGGAAGAATGTATACAATTTGGATTAAACCTAAATATAGACAAAACAAAAATTATGCAAATAGGAAAAAGAAACACCATTCTGAAATTTGAAATTGATAAATAAGAATCTAGAGCAGGTAGAAAGCTTCACCCCTCGGAGGAGTAATTGAGTATAATGGTGAAATTACAAAAGATATAAACAGATGAATCAGTCAAGCATCCCAAACTTTTAGATGACTAAATAAAATATGGAAGTCATCAAGAGACATCAAACAAGTAACAAAAGTAATAATCTATGAGACAATGGTCCTCCCAATACTTCTCAATGGAAGTGAATGCTGGAATCTTAAAAAAGCTGAAGGGAAAAAATGATTAACTACTGAAATGGATTGGCTAAGAATATTACTTGGAGTATCTCTGCTGGATAGACTAAGAAATGAAGACATAAGGAAACAACTAAAACAAAAAATAATAATAATAGACAAAATCCAAGAAGAAGACTCTGATGGTTTGGCCATATGACCAGAATGGGAACAGAAAGATTACCAACTAAAGCCCTGTATACAATGATGGAAGGTAAAAGATCCATAGGGCAGCCCAGAATTAGATGGATAGACAAAAAAGAGGATCTGAAAACCAAATCACAACAAGTGACACCAAACTGGACAGAATTGTTCGGACTCTCCAGAGACAGACAGAAGTGGAAAGAGTTAATTTGACCTCATCATCATCCATATAGATGATGGAAGAGAGAGAGAAGAAGAATAAATGGCAAGATTTTTTTTTTTTTAGTATAGTATTAGAGAACATTGTTGGTAGCCTGTGACAGAAGTAATACCCCCTGAAATTTTTGCATTCATATTTGTTTCCTTTTTTTTGTATATTGGTATAATTTAATGTTTCTTTCCATTTGGAAGGTATTTCTTCACTTATCCTTACTAAATTGATCCATTTATGTATTTCTGTAGTTAATTCACTAGTACTATTGTATTTGATGAGTTCAGCTACTGTTCTGTTCAGTAATATGCTTGATGCATTATCCTTTCTTCTACTTTGACTGGCAATGGTTAAAGTATTTCTAGGTGACAGGGGTGATATTTTCTTTTCGAAAGTTTCAGTAGGTTTATTACAGTGTAGAAGTTGGCCTCTCCCAATTTATTCTCACATTGTTTTTTTCATGTGCGATTCTTTTTTTCTGTTTCTGATTTCATAAAAAAAAATGTTCTCTAGTTCTGTAAAGTAAACAGTCTCTACTCACATCATTCCAACAGAATGGACACAACAACAAAAACATCCTGACTAAACTTCTTTAAAAAAAACAACAAATCCCCAACCTGCAAACCAGACTACACATATGCTACATCAAAGGCACAACAGATAAATTTTTTCCCCTCCTGAAATAACACATAATCAGAACTGTATACAAACCTCTGAACAAAATTTCTACTTGCCTGAGACAAATCAAGGAATTGCCTAGACCCTCTCTCCCTTCTCTGGTGTCTGCCAAAATTTCAGAAGACAGGATGAACTACTGGTCAGGAGAAAAGAACACAAAATATATATCTGGAATTGAGAACCAAAAAGCAGACTGTCTCAACATGCCATAGAGAAAGACCACTTCATAAGATGGAAGAAAGCTAGACTATGCAAACATCCAATTCAAATCAAAGAGACTGCTCCTAAAAACAGCACAAGTTCTACAAAACCTAGTTAACTGCAGTAGAGACGGTGTGATTTTAAACAGATTTTGGTGAACAGCACTGTTTACCCATCAGCATTAACAACAAGACTCATCACAAAGAGTTCTACTGTCGCCCTCCACCCACGTCACTGTCCTTGTTATCCAGGTCATTTTAGTTTGACTTCGCTGATTGTGGAATGTTAAATTGCCTCTGATGATGTTAGCTGAAGCTTGTGAAACATCAGCTTAAGTAATTAATTTAAGCTAGTAAATTATTTATTTACATTCAAGTGGCTATGTAGTTTTATGTTCCAGAAGTTTCTCATGAATAACTACAACAGCTATGGAAATTTAAACATGGAATTGTAAAGCAAACTGCTTTTGGATTTCTTCAATCTGTTTATGTAATTTTTTTTCCTTTGATTATTTCTTGGCTTCTGTGCTATTTTCTTTGTATGTCTGTGTAGTATGATATTGGATGGGTTTCAATAAAAGAGAAATAATCCAATTATTTCTCTTTTCTTTTTCTTGACTGCTAATTCACATTTTTCATCCTTCCCATCTTTTTTTTTTTTCTGTATTTTACTCTGAATTCCAAGTGAGTTTTTTCCTCTACTATAATAAATTTAGTTTAATCCTTTATCCAATTGTAAGCAAACAAAGTTTGCACCTGTTATATCTGACATGGGCGACCTCATTCTTTATGACGTCACCTTTCCAGAGTCTAACAGAAATTTTCCATTGAATAAGCATACTTATCATTTTGGCACAATTTAACTATGTCTTAAAAGAAATAACAACTTGCAAATTAAAATAAGAACTGTTTATATTGAAGTTAATGTATCTATATATTAAATGTAACTGTAAGTCAACAAAAAGGGCTAATGTAAGAGTAATTATCAATGATTTTTCTACACGTGAAAGAATGCCAATAATTCGGCAAGAAGGGGCAAAGGTCACCCTAATGCTACAAAAGCAGCATAAGCGCCCATGGGTGCTACCTCTAAGAAAACATCAAGACACATACATTCCCGGAATTGAAGTCCCCGACTGGGTGACTTCATCGTATGAGGAACGATGAAGTCACCCAGTCGGGGACGAATCGGAAGGGCGGAAAGGAGAAGACAAACTCGGAAAGGTGGCGCTCGTGGGGAGCGTATAAAACTTGCAACACAGAATTGAAACCCCCCCCCCCCCCGGTTTTGTTTGTTCCTGTATTCTCACTGTGTGCTTCGAGTGGTCATCTTGATTCAGTTCTTATCTTTAAGAGCTGATCTCCGAGAAATCCCAGTATGGCACCGCCACAGAGCACGGCAAATTTTGAACGCAGGCCGTCGGTAAGGAATAACATCGACGTAAACCTTTAGTAAAGAAACTGAGCACCCTATCCAGGGAGAGCACGTGACTCCCACATGGCAGCAGAACCAAGACAGCCAGAATTTCGTAAGAAGGAAGGACGGAGAAAATCCCGAGAGAACCTGAGATAGTATAGATAAGTACTTTTACATATTCTAGGCCTTTTTAGAGAAATTGACTAACAGAAACGGCAGAAAGTGTATTTCGAATTTGTGATAAAAAGAAGCATGAAGAATTAAAATATGTTGAATAACTCTATACCATTGGATTGAGTTCTGAAAGCTATCAGTTTACTAGATATTTTGTCGTGACCCACTCGAGGGAAATTAATAATGTGCTAAATACCTAGCTGGTTCCAATAAGTTGTAAACTAAATACTTGATAAGTTGAAAGAATCTGTATTATAAAGATTAAGAAATTCATTTATCTAAGAATGAGAAAGTGAGAGAAACGTTAGAGATTTAACCTAGCATTAATATCAATTTGTTTTGTAGTGTAATTTATTATGAATTCATTAAAATTATTTGTTACTTTTCGTGTTTGTTTTTCTGACCATGTTGACTGACCTAGACCCTTCATAAAAATACGAACCTGGTGATTATATATGTGCGCTGGGATATCCTATGTAAGAATGGAAAAGGGGGCACGAATGCGAACAAACTAGAATATCTACGGCTTCTAACTTCAAGTGAATTATATTAGTAGCATCTGATTTTTTTATAACCATCCTTAGGCTGAGATTTACTCTGTCCTTAAGCTTAGGCTGGCACAATATAAATTTGTCTGAGTAATTGGGGATGACTTATAGAGATCAGAGAGCAGGTATTTCTGGGGGCCCTAATTTAGAATTGTTAATAAGCAATAAGATCTGATATTCAAAATAGACAGACGATTTAGAAGTATATAAAGGATAAAGATAACAGATAGAGGCCAAGTTACATAACAAAGTAAAAGAAAGAGTAGAGATCACTTAATCAAATAGTGTCATACAAAATTAGAGATAAAAAGAGACGTAACACACCTGAAGTGTCTTCAGGACTGAGGCAACTCATGGTAAAGGTGGACCAGGCTCTCATCACTTGTCTTAGTATCTCCCATAATGCAAAGCACATCTCCTTGCGGACATGTATAATGCTATGCATTAAGGGAAGGGCCACTACCCAGACTTGTTTCGACCTTTATTGAGGTGAAAAAGTAAAGGATTGCACATCATAGGCCTAGAGTAGTTAGTATGGGGGTGCAAGAGAGCCTGATAGTATTAGGTGAAAAAAAGACAGATAGATAGCTTGAGAGAGAGAGAGAGAGAGATAAGGCCTCAGATCTTTTATATCATCACATAGCCAAAGGCTATCAGTTTTTCTTTTTCACCAATCTCATATAGATGAACAACCAAAAAACCAATTGAAACTAAAGCACAAAGATGACTTTACCCAGGTGGTTAGCCCTATCTGTGTTAACTGCCTTGAGTTAGCCTTCCCTGTCTGGGATTGCTCTCCAATCATCCCTGAAATTGACTATAAGACTACATTGATTTAAGAGGATGGAACTATTTAAAAAACCTCTCTTAAAAAGTACCCAACTGTGGAACTTTGCAGTGAAAGAGATTAAAGATTTCTTTATACCAAATTTTGCTTTTTTTAAAGGAAAGAATGTCAATTCCAGAGTGTTTTAGCAATCTTCGAGTTAAGCACAAAGTGTTGTAGTATTCAGGAACAATCTCAGCTTTTGAATCTTTATAATCATTAACTCCAAACAGGGAAGATGAAAACCAAAGTAGTACCGGAGAAGGTCTGCACATGTTTGATTAGTTTGCAATATTTTATGGATTTTTGAAGCGGTATTGCTTAAATAGCAGAATTTTAAGACTGGAAGTCCAAATCCTCCATGCTTCTTTGATAGTTGAAGAAATTCCTTTTTATTTTAACTTCTTGGTATCGGCTAGACCAAAAAAATTGCACAGGTTTACTATATAATTGCTTTTCTTCAGCTTCTGTGATGTCTGTAATATTTATTATGTACAACTGAGCAGGCAAGATTATGGTTTTGAGTACTATGGCTTTGGAAGAAAAGGAGAGCAGCCCTATTTTCCAGTCTTCTAATATTTCCAAGTTCTTGTATATAAGTTCTTGGACTGGTAATATTGAGTAAGTGGAGAAGGGAATTCCAAGTGTAATGAGGGGTTCTCTCTTTTGGGGTTAGTCCAAAAGGAATGCCTCCAAGATCCCACTTTCCATAAACTTTTAATTTGTCTTGTCTACATTAATAATTAATCTGCTGATTTTGCTGAATTTTTCCAAAATACCAAAAAATATATATATGGAATCATTATCCTTCAAAGTTTCGAATACATCATCGGCATATGCTAATACCTTATTTCCCTTTATAGTTGAAGGAACTGTTTTATTCCTCACACAGCATGTGTATTGTTGATTTGTTGTAAGAAAGGTTCAAGAACCAATGCAAAGAGCAGTGAACTGAGAGGGCATCCTTGCTTGACTCTTTTTTGAATTTTTACTGGGTCTGACAGGAACCCATTAACTAGGAGGCAGGTGATTGAATTGGCATAGGCTCCATTTGATAACAGATAGCAGTTTTTTACCTACACCGATTAGTGGGAGGATGTGGAACAGAAAGGGATGCCAGACATTATCAAATACTTGAGTAAGTTCTACTGATAGCACTGCCATTGACTGGTTTCTCATATTAACTAAGCAGGATCTCGTAGCAGAAGCAATTAAATTCTACTGCTCAGCCTGGAACTCCATACACCTTTGTGCTTTTAATTATGTATCTCATTCCCACTTTGAGCCTGTTATTGATAATGTGGAAAAATATCTTGTAATCAGTATTAGTTCTATCCCTAGACCATTAGGTACTGGGGATTTTCTTGTTGGCATTCTTTATAGGTTGTGGTCAGATGTTGTAATGGGTCTGTCAAGCCCATCTCGGATATGAACAGGAAGGCTATTAATGCTCCAAGAGCTATAATTTCCAACAGTACTATTGTCTTCAAACAGATTTTTGTAGTGTTTTTGAAGGAGTCGAGGATGTCTTTAGTGGTGGACATGTATTCTCCATCAACACAGATTTGAGTGATAGTCCTTTCTTTGCGAAATTTTTTAAATTATTTCTTGAAGAATGCAGCTGAAGGGCTATCTGCTAAGTACTGTTGTATTCTTATCTTAAAATTTCTTTCTTCTACTTGTTTCTTCCTTTCTAGTTCTATCCCTATGTTAATCTTTCTAATGATGTTGCTTAATTCTATGCCATTGCATTGTTTTGTTACAAACCAGTTTCTCTCTTTATACAGATCTTTCAACTTTTTCTTTTGAGGAAAGTCTGTTCCTTCCCCCATTGTTATTATTATTATTATCCAGGCCTCCATGGAATCAAAAGACTCATCGTCGGAGGTCGATTTTAGGAAACACAAAAGTTTATCATACCACTCATTGACTGCTCCCGCTCCAACCATTCTATCAGGTAATGCATTCCAAGGTTCAACCACCCTCCACGCAAAGAAACCACTCTTCACCCTCTTGCTCGCCTCCTTTCGTAACTGCCTCTCAACAGTTTAAAAGTCTCGATCATATCACCTTTCCTTCTTCTATCCACCAAACTCTGCAGTCCACATTCCCTCAGTCGATCCTCATAACTCATATTGTACAGTCCTGAAACCACCTTTGTTATCTGCCTCTGTACCCTTTTCACAGTCAATTTATCCCCTTCAAATACTGAGGACCAAATCTGATAACAATCAGGGTCTTATACAATGGAATGATAACTCCTTTATCTCTGCAGGTCAGCGTTCTTCTCAGTATTGCAGCAATCCTCTGAGTTACCCTTACCACCTTTGCAATATGCTACCTGAATTTCAGTTTTCTATCAATCATCAACCCCAGATCTCTTGTTTCCCCTACCTCCTCCAATCGAGTATGCATCCTCCCATTGATTGATCCCAAACCTCGAGACTTTAAATTTTGCTGCATTAAACCGAAACCCCCATTCATTTGCCTATCTGTCTAATTTATTCAAATCCCCTTGCAGGGCTGCCACATCTGCACTATTACTGATAACCCTTCCCAGCTTCACATTATCTGCCAACAACTGAATGTTCCTTAGCAATCCATTGACAATATCATTGATGTAAAGGTTGAACAATACAGGTCCCAGTACTGAGCACTGTGGAACCCCACTTGTAAACTTCTGTTTCCTTGATATTACCCCACCATACACAACTCTCTGATACCTATCAGTCTGCCAATCCTGAATCCATTTGACTAACCCAACATTTAAACCTGTGTGCTGCAACTTAAATATCAGCTTATCATGTGGCTCCCTGTCAAACGCCTTTGCAAAATCCAAAAAAATGATAGTATATGCCTTTCCCTCATCAACTGCTCTTGTTACTTTATTGTAAGAGGCAATCATATTACTAAAGCAAGAGTGCCCCTTAACAAATCCATGTTGATTCTGACAGATAACATTACCCTCATCTGCCCAATGCTGTATATACGGTCCTTCACTAATTTCTCCAAGACCTTAACAACTATTGATGACACACAAACAGGCCTATAATTAGATACTTCCAGTCTGCTACAGCCCTTGTGCAGTGTCATTATCTTACCTTCCTTCCATTCCTGGGTACCTTTCCCGCAGCAAGACTTTTATTGAAAAGCCAGATCAATGGAGCTGTCAGTTCTTTAGCACATTCTCTCAAAACCGTAGTGAAATACCATCCAGTCCAACAGCTTTACTGGTATCCAGAGTACTCAGTATTTGGAACATACTCTCCACTTGCACCTCTAAACCCTGAAACTGCCCTATCCCTCTAGTATTAAAATCTCCTTCAGGATGAAATACTCCAATAAAGTGCTCATTGAACAATTCTACTATGTCCTCTGCATCAGTCACTCTATTCCCATTTTTATCCCACAATGTCATTCTTCCACTATCGTTTCGCCGCCTACTGGCCACATAGCTAAAAAATTCCCTTGGAGTTTCTTTGGATCTTAGTGCCAATCACTTCTCATTCCAGTTTTTCCTTCCTCACCATTCTGGTCACTCTCCTGGCCCTCGTCTTATATTCTTTGTGTATCTGACCTCCACCCCTCTCCTTATATCTTTTCCATAATCTCTTTTTCAACTGCATTACCTCTTTGATATTGTTTGTCATCCACTTTACACAAAATTGTGTCTACTTCTTCACCTGTGGAATATAGCTTACTATTGCTGCTAACAAATATTCTTTCACAATTTCCCAAGCACTAATGATATCCTGGCCTTCCAATTCTGCCCTCCATGGAACTGCCCCTAGTTGATACCTAAGACTATTATAATCATCTGCCTTATAATTCCACATATGTTCCCTTTCCTTTGATACACCTGCATGTCTGTTCATCTTCCAAGTCAAAACCACATGGTCATTCTCTCCAACTTTGGGAGATTCTGCTTTTCTCCTCGTTTGAATTTTAACCACATATCCCAATACCAGGTAACATTATTCCAATTCAAACAGAGGGTCTGGAATTTAGTTGAAAAGATCTACAGAAAATTTGATGGAAGTTTCCATGGTCCAGAAGAGATCTCTACTTTTTCCATGCAGTGGAACTTAAGTATAACTGGATTATGATCTGAACATGTTGATGTCAAGATGTTTTATCTGAATTATCCTGTTTATAAGTGAAGAAGAGATATAAATTTGATCAATACGAGTACCAATACCTTGATTCATGTATGTATTCCTGGAGATTAGGATTGCAAATCCTCCATATGTCTACTTGTTGAGCATTGTCAAGACATGTTTTTAACTGTGCATATCCCACTTTTCCACTCCTGGGGTGTCCTCCAACAGTTAGACGAATATTCTTCCTGGAAGAATTTTCGTCTAATTGTTCCATTGGATGGAGCATAAACATTTATAAACCTTATTACACACAGTATTTCTAGTTAATTGTCAAGATTCTCCCTTCTGCATCCCTTTGGATATTGCAGAATGACCCAAGGCAGGAAGAAAGAATAAGAACTCCTACTCTAGCTCTGTTTTATCTTCCAAAGCTCCAATAAGAATGAAGTGGATATCTGTCTGTTAAACTTTTTATATCTGCAGAAGTGTGTTTCTTGGAGAAACAACAACCTGATATTATGACGTAGCATAAGTTTACATATAGTTTCTTGTTTAATTTGCGTATGGAATCCTTGCACATTTAATGAGGCAATGCAAAAAGTTGATGCTATGATTATTGAAGTGTGACTGGTAAGTCTTTAACTTCTAAATTTTGGATGAACCTGATGAGTCTTCAATCTGTGAAGAAGCAATTGTGTATCCCTTCTGTAAACTGTTTTCCAGATTTTTCCATTTGCTTTCCATTACTTCAATTTCATTGCTATCATTTTTTATTTGGAAGCTAGTTATTTTCTTTTCATGTAGATCATAGCCAACAGCAGTGCCACATCCGGCCCGTGAGTGATTTTGTGTGGCCCACAGCAGGATAAAAACTATATTAAATTATATGTATCAATTTAGCTAGTTTCGACCGCAGATTTTCTGATTGATATACTGCTTATATTCATTATTTCTGATGATGGAAACAATTTATATTCTCAACACGGAATGATCACCTTCAGGATTTGTTACGAATATCATCATCATCATTGAAAATCGACTTTGATGAACTTGTTGCTGCACATGAACGCCCACAGTGTTCTCATTAAGTTGGGTTACATGTAAAAAAAAACCAGAAATATGTAATTAAATTTAATTTAACAACTTATATTTAAATCAATCAAGTATTTTATATTGTTCTCCCAGTAATAAAATGATTTAACAAATGTAGTAATTCGATACATATAACTATTGCCTTGAAAAAAAAGCAGTTTATTTTTTTTAAGTTCTGTCTCAAAGTGTGCTGCCCATGACGCTACCATTCATCATATATTGGCCCTCGTATAGAATGAAGTTGGCCATCCCTGATGTAGATGATAACTGTACTGAGAAAACTTTGAATCAGTAAACTTTATTATATTTCTTTAATTGTATCTTTTACTTTCTCTTTATTAGCATGAGTTGGTTCTTCATAATCCATAAACTCTTCTGAGCCTGAAGAGTTTTCATTTGATGATCCGCAGTCATCTTTACATTTTTTATTACTTATTTTTCTTTTAGTTGTAGTTCTTTTTAAAAAAAATGTTTTTTTTTTGTTTATCTTCAATTTTTTTTATTAATTCATCTTTCCTTTTTGATGATCTTGTCTGCATATTAAGTTCTTTCAGTTGTCTTACTTGCTTTTCTGTTTCTTCTCCAGTTTCTCCTTGTAGAACAGTAGAATGTTTTTGCATTTCATTGTGTACCTGTTCAGTTGTTATTTTAGGTTCATTATTGGTAATTTCAACGGATGTTCAATAAGTATTTGACTGGAAAAGTTGCTCCTGCAGATCTGGAATTTTGGGGCTAATTTCTAACTGATTTGGTCTTGCACTTTTTGTGATTTTACCAAGTAGTTTGCTTAAAAGCGTCTTTACTAGACTGAATTGGAAGATCCTGGAACTCTTCATTATGCCTTTCTGATATATATGTGGTGTTCTAATTGGCTCTACAGGAACCCCCACTCTTTCCACGAAAGTTCTAAAAAGACAGGTGTTTCCATATCTTTAACTACAATTAAATATTTCCCTCTGTCGTAAGGGGTGAAAGAATAAATCTTGTTTGCACTGACTGTCTCTTTTAAAACCTTAGTTACCTGTCTTGCTTCTTCACATCCAGGAATTTTAATTCCTAGAGTTCGCACCCTTGGAGGAATTGGTACCATTATCTCAAGTGGGAAAAAGACTATAACCTCTGCGTTTAATTGGAAGAAAAAAACTTTCAGTCATAAGACTAAGAATAAAATAATCCTGTGATACAGAAATAATTCTACACCACAAGCAAATGTTTGTTTGAGCTACTATAAATGGCGGCTGTGATACTGCTAAAAGTAATCCCGTAATGGAGATACTAACTGTACTACCAGCAATCCTAATATTAATTAAAAGAAACCAGTGCCAGTGGGGACAAAATTCTTTCTTTAAAAATAAATGAAATTGAAAAACAAACGAAAGAAAACCAAAGTACTTATCTTGCCGAAAACCGAGATCTCTTCAGTGGGAGCCAGACTTAGTGGGAGACAGACTCTGCGACTTTAATTAGGTCTCTTCAGTGGGAGCCAGACCCAGAGGTAGCGATACTAAAGTGGAAGTAATGGAGAAGTCATATTTACCTATACGAGTTGCCAAAAGGTGTCTCACCTTATTATTAAATTACTCTGTATTAGAGAAAGATGTTGGAAGTTTTTTTTCCAATTGGTTAGACTATAATAAATTTATTATAGTTTTATTATTTGTTTGCTTACACTTTATCCAAGTGTAAGCAAACAAAGTTTGCGCCTGAAGTATCTTCAGGACTGAGGCAACTCGTCGTAAAGGTGGACTAAGCTCTCATCATTTTGCATTATGGGAGATACTAAGACAAGTGATGAGAGCTTAGTGCACCTTTATCACGAGTTGCCTCAGTCCTGAAGATACTTCAGGCACAAACTTTGTTTGCTTACACTTGGATAAAGGATTAAACTAAATTTATTATAGTCTAACCAGTGGGGGAAAACTTCCAACATCTTTCCTCTACTATGTTCATTATATCCTTGATATTATTCCAAATGTTTATAATATTTTCCGTTTCTTTCAGCTGTTTATATTTCAGTTTTTGTCTGATTCTGTCTCATATTTTCTTCTCTCCCCTTTTTATCAAGTTTGCTAAAAATAGAAATAAATAAATAAATAAATAAATGAAAAATATTTATGAGTAAAGTATTGGCTGGAATTTAATTTTGAAGAGTCACGTGATCTTGCTGGAAGAACACTGGTTTTTATATCAATATGTGGACTAGGATTACAATATGTTTTACTTGAAGTCCAGGCATTGAGAATTGTTGCCGATTGTGCATTTGTATTAATTTATTTGTGTTTTGGTTGGTTTAGAGTTATGTTGTCTTTTGAAAGAGATGCCATGTGTGGGGGGGGGTACAGATAGTTCAATCGTATTTAACAATTTTTAAATGAATGCAACTGCCCAGTTTAATGTAGCAAAGTTTAAGGTTTTAAAGTTTGGGGAGCACAGATAGGATGCAGAGTATGATTGGTGTGGATATCTTAGAGGAGGTGGAGGAGATGAGGCATCTTTCAAGGACATTTTACTAAAATTGTGAGGATGGTACTGTGGATTATGGGAATGATGCAGAGAACATGGACATGTATTAGTAAGGATGTTATGATTCTGTTGTATAAGGCTTTGATTAGACCACATATGGATTACTGGGTGCCGATTTGGTCACAAGGTTTTCAAAAGGATGAAGAGATTCTGGATTGAGTTCAGAGATGATTGACTAAGGTGGTTTCTGATCTGGAATGAAAATATAAGGGAATGCAAATTTCAGAGTCTAGTGGATAGAAGGATGAGGGGAGGGAGACATGATTGAGACATATAAGTTGGTAAGGGGTTATTACCAGATTAATATGGATCAGATTTGTCATAGAATGGGTGGAGACAGAGGAAGAACAAGAGTCCATCCTTGGAAGCTGTATAAGAAGGTAGTGAGCAAGGGAGTGATTAGTAGGTTTTTTTGTTTGGAGAGTTGTGTGTGGTTGGAATGCATCACTTGGAAATGTGGTGAGTGTGGAGACAGGGAATGCATCAAGTCACAGTATGATGAGCTGTGTGTGGAGACCCCCTAACTCCATGAAGGCCTAATAAAAATATTTAAAAAAAAAATTTTTTTTTTATTATTTCTCAGATAAATTACATACATTGTATGAACACAATTATGCATAACAAATACTTTCTCGTACATAAAGTTTTTTTTTAAATAATAATAATAACAATAACTGTTTACAATGTATATTATTATAATATTCATGATGATTATTACAGATGTTTCTTTGCAATTTTTACACTCTATATATACAATATCAATGGATATAATCACTCTATATTGCATACATTACATACATTTGATTATATATGATACATTACTTACATTTGTTTACATATGATACTTACATTACATATATTTGTTTACATATAATACATATATTACATACATTGGTTTACATGTGATATGTACATTATATGCATTTGGTTACATATGATACATCTTGGATGAGAACTAATTTCTCTGCTTTCATCCTCGAAGCTTATATGTAAGCTTATCTGAGGATGACACCGATCTCTCCTTTATTTATTAATAATAATAATAATAATAATAATAATAATAATTAAGCTATCACTCTTGTTGAGATGAGGATGATTGATTAATATCTTGTGGGCACATTTGAATTTGTGTCCATACCGGGTTTTGGAGTGGATAGGTGTCTTTCCATTCAGTTCTGTGGCATATTTTAAGTGCATGATTAGAAAGGCCTGATTTCCATGATTATTGAATTTAATGTGTTATTTGGATTTTTCTTTTTATTGGAATTGTTCATCCTGTTTTGCCTACATGGGATAAGTTATGGGTACATCAGATTTGGTATATTACCTGGGTGGACAAAGTTAGATGGTGGAGAGATCCTTGCAGCTCCTGCAAGGAAGAAAAAGGATAAAACTGGAGAGTGGGGGGGATATCTCTGTTTAGGGAAGATGTAGAAAGTGTTTTATATTTTGTTTTTGGATAACACCTTCATCGTCAACACTGTGTATGGTTAGGAAGGGTGTATGGGGGTCTAGGATTTTTTTTTCTCCTGGTGAGTGAATGGATTGGGAGGTATAAGAACAATGAGTACATTGTCAAGGAATGAGAAAATTAGAGGTGAGATAGCTGTTATGATGAAGTCTTAGACTCTATGGAAGCACTTAAATAGTAATGATAAAAATAAATCGACACAATATGGTGCTGTGTTCTGTATGTTCTTATTTGATAAATTCTATTCTTGTTTTCATTAATATTTTGTTTAAGCATTATGGCAAGTCAAGTGTAGCAGACGATGCCTTGGATACCCCTTCACACAGGATCAAATGAAAGAAAACAAAAGTGCTACACAGAAATCATAAGTCAGAGATATTGTTTTTGGAATCAGCAACAGCTGTAAAACATGCTTCAAAGCTCAACAAGTATGGCTGTATCAATTTACCAAAAATCTGTAAGGCAGGTCGATTGGTAGAGTCTCTGATACTAATGGCTCAGTTAAGTAAGTTTGAGCGTGGTTAGTAGTTGGAAGGGGTCTAATCATTCGATGCTGTTGGCACACTCTCCCTCGATGAGTCTTTGGACTCCCTGGAGGTGTCAAATAATAATAATAAAAATACTTTGGTCCATGCACTGACTTTACTCATGAATGACTTGCATTATGTACACAAGCTAACTTTCATCTCAAATTCTGCTCAGTAGAGAACATCAAGAAAAACCTTTATGCAAAATTTTATCTGCCATTACAAAGTAAAGTATCAAAAAAAAAAAAAAGATGAATTTTTGTTAGTAGTATACATTAAAATTGCAGTCATATGATTATAACAATCTCATGGGAAGTGGAGTGAAGTTAAGAGAGGAGGATTGTGAATGTGGAAAACATGAAAAAGAAGCAGTTTGATTGTGGAGGTTAACACTGCAAACTTACATGGTTTTTAATCTTGATATGGCATTATAAAATAAAACGTGTCAGTTATACATAGCTTGATAAAAAGGTGCACGTAGTTAACAAGAAATAAATTCTTTTAATTGTTTGATTTTGTTAGTAGTATAGATTAAAATTGCAGTCATATGATTATAACAATCTCATGGGAAGTGGAGTGAAGTTAAGAGAGGAGGATTGTGAATGTGGAAAACATGAGAAAGAAGCAGTTTGATTGTGGAGGTTAACACTGCAAACTTACATGGTTTTTAATCTTGATATGGCATTATAAAATGAAACGTGTCAGTTATACATAGCTTGATAAAAAGGTGCATGTAGTTAACAAGAAATAAATTCTTTTTATTGTTTGATTTTAATATATAATCATCCTGTTCAGTAGTAGGCCTAATGGCTTGTTATGGTCCGAAACTATCTCTTCATTGGCCTTCATGGTAGTTTTCTTTCTCTGGAAGGTATCAAAGAACCTATAACCTATCGATGTATCAAATTTCTGTCTGTTCTATTTACATGCTGTTACCATTTTTGGTTGCAGCATACAATACAGTACAACAGAATACAATACATTCAGTAATACTGAATGCATTGTATTATAATAATCATATTTTGTTATTCATTATATCTTTGTTTTTCATCCAATGCAGTAATGTATGGCTTGAGGTTGGAGGTTTAATCTAATATTGATAGTACTAGAAAAGGATTAAAAACTAATGAGATATCTTCAGGGAGTACAAATATCACTTGTAAAACACACACAAAGACAGCACAGTACTTAATGAAAACACAAGTGATTCTAAAGTCCTATCTAGGTGGTGTGCGCTCTATGGCCATTTGTAGACAGCCTAGGGTGGAAACTAGGACCTCTGATAATTATTATTGTTTCCCAAATTTTGCATTATTTGGGAATTTTCATACATCTGAATTTGTTTAGATTAGGTTGATTTCTAAGTGCAGCTGCAGAATCCAAAAACAGTCTTTCCTTTCTAAATTTACTATGCTGGAACATGGCGGTTTCTTCAAGATGATCATCTGAGTTGTGTCCAATACATGGTTTGCATGGCCAGATTGACCATAGTCATGATTGCAGTCATTTGCTTTTTATAGAGAGTAAAGTGTCGATTAATTGATTCTGAAAGACTCGCATATATAACCCATAAATAAATTGATATTACAGATACTAAAGATATGAAGGAAAGCGTGTTTAAAAGAAAACAGATTTTATTTAAACTAAAAAGGATAAAGGAAAAACATTTGTTTACGATGTTTCTCGTTATAGTGAATATATAACAATAAGAAAAACCTCTACTCACTGAATTTAACGACTTTAATATCATACTTCGTTTATTCTCACCGATGACAAAAGACTCGTGATTTTTGTTTAGGGGAAATGATCATGTATAATACTTGTCACACTGAACAGAGAAATACTAAAACAGACAGCAGGACAACTAACCATTCATTAGTTCATTTTCCCCAGTATTTATGTGCCGTCACATATCTAGTTACTACGACACGTGGTGATCTAATGAAATCCCAGGATATAATATAAGAGTGATACAAAAAATGATGATTTTATATACGCTTCATCCATTAAAATCAAAATATATAATTTTTTTGTTTTTGATTTAGTTATTTGTGGCAATTGAATATTTTGCTTTTTTCAAATAAACGATTCAGAAATATTTCAATTCAAAAGTCCTGCAAGTATGCCACAAGGGTGCTGCGAAATTTTGAATCGTTTATTTGAAAAATGCAAAATATTCAATTGCCACAAATAACTAAATCAAAAACAAAAAAAAATTATATATTTTGATTTTAATGGATGAAGCGTATATAAAAATTATAATTTTTTGTATCACTCTTATATTATATCCTGGGATTTCATTAGATCACCGTGTGTCGTAGTAACTAGATATGTGACGGCACATAAATACTGGGGAAAATGAACTAATGAATGGTTAGTTGTCCTGCTGTCTGTTTTAGTATTTCTCTGTTCAGTGTGACAAGTATTATACATGATCATTTCCCCTAAACAAAAATCATGAGTCTTTTGTCATCGGTGAGAATAAACGAAGTACGATATTAAAGTCGTTAAATTCAGTGAGTAGAGGTTTTTCTTATTGTTATATATTCCAACTATAACGAGAGACATCGTAAATAAATGTTTTTCCTTTTTCCTTTTTAGTTTAAATAAAATCTGTTTTCTTTTAAACACGCTTTCCTTCATATCTTTAGTATCTGTAATATCAATTTATTTATGGGTTATATATGCGAGTCTTTCAGAATCAATTAATCGGCACTTTACTCTCTATAAAAAGCATCTCTATAAAAATACTAGGGATGCCGTGAAATTTATTTATTGATTTTAGTGTGCCGCCAGACAAAAAAGTTTGAGAACCACTGCACTAGAACAAAGATTATGAACTCGGTTGGTTAGAGTTTTATGATGCCATATTGTTGAGAGGGTTGGTGGTGGGAAAGTTTGTGAATCTATCTGTGTGAGTGGATTTTCTATATGCAGTGAAGGAGAGGTTACCATTCGGAAGACTTGTTAGTAAGGTGTCTAGGAAGGGTAACTCTTGTTATTTTTCTTTTACATCGTAAAGTGGATTCTTGGATGTAGACTATTGAGGTGACTGAGGAAGGAGCCTAATGTGTCTGAGCCATGGGGCAAAATAGAGAATACATCCTCTACGTGTCTTAACCAGATAGAAGATTTGAGAGGGGCTGGGTCTATTGGTCATTTTTCAAAATTATTCATGTAAAAATTGGCAAGGGAGAGCTGAGAGGAGGAATCCATAGACGTTACCTTTATTTGTTTGTAAATTTTGTTCTTCCAAGAAAAATAACCAGAATTGATGGTAAAGGAAAAGAGATGTAAGATATCAGAAGTGTTAAGGTATCATTTAAGAGAATATTGGTAAACAGTGAAGTGATGTCAAACTTTACCAATATATTTGTATTATCAATACCATCGACAAGGTGTAGCATAACGGCAGTCCTCTTCATGGTGCCGCTTAATAAGGGCGCTCATTTTCAGCCATATTGCTGTAGGCGCTGTTGCTATGCTAATAATTCCTGTTAGCATAGCAAGTGCAGAAAGAAGTTTTTCCAAGCTTAAACTGATTAAAAATTATTTGCGAACAGCAATGACCCAAGAAAGATGGTTAGTCTAGCAGCTATATTGATAGAGACGGACATAGCTTATAATTCAAATTTAGAAGAGCTTATAAACAGTTTTATTGTGCGATCTGTGTAGAGCAAACATTTAATTAATGTTATTATTATTATTATTATTCAGGCCTCCATGGAGTCAAAAGACTCATTGTGGGAGGTCCTTCCTAAGAACATAAAGTCTGTCAAGACTCATCGAGGGGAGGTCCCCCCTAAGAAACACAAAGTGTATCATACCACTCCTTAAACTCATTGACCGTTCTCGCTCCCACGATTCCATCAGGCAATGCATTCCACGGTTCAACCACCCTCCACACAAAGAAACCACTCCTTACCCTCTTGCTCACAGTTTCCTTTTGTAACTTCCAGGGATGGCCTCTTGTCATCACTCCTTCCTGCTGTTCAACCAAGCAAAAGAACTCCCCAGTGTCAACCCTGTAGCCACCTCTCAACAGTTTAAAAGTCTCAATCATATCACCTCTCCTTCTTCTATCCACCAAACTCTGCAGTCCATATTCCCTCAGCCGATCCTCATAACTATGCTTGTACAGTCCTGAAACCATCTTTGTCATCCGTCTTTGTATCCTTTCCACAGTTAATTTATCCCCTTCAAATCCTGGGGACCAAATCTGAGAACAATAGTCCAAGTGTGGTCTGATCAGAGACTTATACAACAGAATGATAACCCTCTTATCTCTGCAGGTCAGTGTCCTCATAATTGCAGCAATCCTCTGTGTTACCTTCACCACCTTTGCAATATGTCCCCTAAACTTCAGGTTTCTATCAATCATCAACCCCAGATCTCTTGTCTCTCCTACTTCTGCCAGTATAACTCCTCCCATAGAGTATGCAGCATCCCATCGATGTTTTTCCCAAACCTCAAGACCTTACATTTTGCTGCATTAAACTGAAACCCCCATTCATTTGCCCATCATTTTGCATTAATGCTTCTCTTGTAATAAAAACAAAATAGCAATTGGAGATTTTCTTATATTTTTCTCTTATAATCCATCAGGGGCAATATTTATTGTTTGCCTCAAGCCGCAATCTAATCTGGTGATGACCCTGTGTATTATTTAAAGTTAGATTTTCAATCAAGGTTTTAAAATAGGTAGAGTTTTTTATATGGGATGTGGTAAGTCCAGTGAGGTTTAAGAGAGATTTTCTGTAACGTCTGGTGGCCAGGAAGATTCTTTTTCAAGTAAGTTTTTTAATTTTTTAACTTCTGTTTCTGTTTGATCTAGTGGGGTAGCATGATCTCAGAGAATAATATTCATTTTTCAATTATATTCCATGGCATTACCCTTATCTGCTCTGGTGATGACAGTACCTTTATCTTTCTGTAACTTTCTGAGAGCAGAGAGGTGACTAGAAGACAGATTACATTTTGGAGGTGACAACTGGGAGAGAATATGGGCAACATGAAGTCTGATGTTGTTGGCTATTTCCAGAGCTAAGTGACAGATTCTATATTCTATCTTGTACATTAGATCTAGTGACGGCACTTCTTTCAATGCAATGTGTGGTGAAGGCTTAGGGTGCTGACAACATCTTCATTGAGACTTTTCGATGATAGATTGACTACTGTATAGAGCAGTTGAATTTGCTGTTGCAATTTAGATTTACACAGAATGTTATACCTTTTTGACGTGTTTATTTTTAGGAATTCTTTTTGTGTGGATGCTTTTGAGATCTCTGAGAGAATGGACCAAACTTCAGGGGTGAGCATCGCCAAGAGCTCAGATTGTATTTGTCATTGAGTCTCTCAATGACAAACACCACCATTGAGAGACTGGCACACATTGCAGCATTCTTTTCTCACAGTAATGCAAGGTTGGCACGTTTGTATATATAGAGGCTTTTTTTGACTGAAATTTGATTTTTAGTTTGACATAGTTAGATATCACTTTTGTATCCCTACATCTTTTTAGAAAGACCAGCTGATTTAATTGCCTAGATAAACGCAGTTTCGACTTACCATATTGTCTTACTTTGTGTGCGATTTATTCACCATGAATCATTAGTATCTGTCTGTTAGGGCATCATATTGAAGGTTTAATGGAGTATTGAAGCATTAAAACTAATTTTAATGCGTCCAATATTTTCAGAGAGTACAAATATCACTTGTAACACTTACACAGAAAGACAACACAATACTTAATGAAATACTTGGGTGATTCTAAAGTCTTATCAAGGTGGTGCACCCTCAATGGGCATTTGTGAGTGACCTTAGTTATAAACTGGGACCTCTGACAATTATTGTTTTCCAAAGTTTGGGATGTTTTATGTATCCTTATTTGTTTAGATTAGGTTGATTTCTGAGTGCTGCTGCAGATTTCAAAAACAATCTTTCCTTTTTTTAAATTTCAGTCAACAATCAACAACAACCATGGTTCAATGCCTGTAGGTGTCTGATGCCATCTTGATTTGTTTGATGAATTTTCTATGGTGGTTTTCTTCCAGAAGATCCTATGAGTTGTGTTCGATACATGTTCTGCAATGCCAGATTCCAATACCATAAATTCTGGTTATTTTTTCGAAAGAACAAAATTTACAAACTGATAAAGGGAACTGCAATGGATTCCTACCTTTCATCCCTTTGCCAATTTTTTCGTGGAAAATTTTGAAAAACAAGCCATAGACTCACCCCTCTCAAATCTTCTATTTGGTTACGTAGATGATGTATACTCTATTTTGCCTCATCTATCCAATTGGCTACAGTGATTACAGAATTTAAAAAAAAATAATCAGTTCCTCCCCATTCCTCGGCCATCTCTTTATAAGGATTTCAGAAATGCTATCATCCTCTACATCCATAGCACATCAGAAAAAATAGCGAGGTCATTAAAAAAGAACAATCTCCACACAGCTTTTAAGCCCCACCAGAAACTTGCTACTGTTGTGTTGGAAAAAGGACTGACTCACTCCGTAAGGCAATTTGTTTCCCACCCAACACAGAGACAATGAAAACCTAAGAATAAGGACATGCTTATACTTCCAAGAACAGGGCTAAAGGAGTACTGTATATATATTCACTCAAAGGTATATCAACTCGACTGAGATTATTAATATTAAAGAAGCTAAGGAAATCTGTGTTTAGAACTAACATTGTCCTTGTAAAATAAGCAAAGGAAAACTTTGTTTCAGGACCAAAATTGTTGTTCTTTAATGTGCTTAAGAGATCTATGTTTTAGAACCATGTTAAAACAGTTCAGAATTAAGGTGACCAATCGGCCGTAGCAAAGTATGTGACATAGTCAACGAGAGAGGGTGCTCGCAGGGGACATATAAGGTGCGGCGTGAGACTGAAACGCTCTCTTGTTTTCTGTTCCTGTGTTCCCGTCCAAGCCTGGATAGCTGAGGAAGCTTGTCACTGGTGCCCAGCAACAATCTTCCAGTTGCTGTTGTAACCGAGCCGAATAAAGCTACCTAAGGAATGAAGTCAGAATTTCAGTAAGGAGCCATTGGTGAACCACGCCAATGTAAAGCCAGCGAAGGGCAACCTTCGAAGAAAGCATAAGAAACATGTGGCTAAGGGAATACGGAAGTGAAAGCGTGGGAGAAGTTAAGGAAACCCCCCCAAAAAAAGACAAGATGGTAATGTACAACCCTTTCATATATACTCTAGAATTGTAAACCTAAGAAAGAAAAGGAGCCAAGAATTTGAGGAGCTCCATACATTATCTTACCCATAGTGCCTTAATGACTGTTTGGACTAATTGTCTGTGTCAAGTAAGCCAGTGCCATTCCAAGCTTGTGCCGAGAAGGGAACCTAACTTTTGAACTGTTTGTCAGGAAGAAGCTATTTGCTATAGTGTTAGATATTAGCCTGATTTTCACTTAAAATGTGGGGCATAGAGATTTTGCAGAATTGAAATTTGTTTTCCATGTTAGAATATAAGTTAGAAAGAGTTTGATATGCCATGTATAAAGTTTATATCTAATTGTGCTTAGAAAATGAGCATTGAGTAACCCTGTACGGATAAGCCGAGTCTGAGCTTAATTATAAGACAGAGAAATATATTTAAATTGCTTAAGCACAGAGATTGAAATTTTGGATATCTTAATCTAAAGAGGGGGGGGGGGAGTTCAGACTCTCAATTTAGTTCAAAGAAGGTAACTTAGCATTGATATTTTTATTTAAAGTATCTTGAATGATTATTCAAAAGTGTATCCATACTAGTGTTTTAATAAATGTATTCTTTTATATCAAAGTTCAGGAGTTCTGTTGTTCTGAGACTGACTTACCACTTATAATAACTTTCGGACCTGTATGAGTAAAGGGGGGGAAACAATTCATGTAAGAAAGAAAGGGGGAAACCGCTGCACATCACGTGATCCCTATGTTAATTAATGTTAACTATTTGAATATCAGAAATTAGTTGCCGGCTGGCGCAGTCGTTCTTAAAATAAATTTGTCGGCAACGAAATCTCTGATACGTATGAGAGATATATAAAGCATAGAATTTAAGGAATGATAGGATAGAAAGTAAAAGGAAATAATGTAAAAGAAGAGGACACGAGACGTAACACTACCATTACCCGTTGTACCAAAGATCAGCTCCTTCCTCTCTCAGTCCCTGGAGTTTATAAAGTACCATGTTTCTGCAAGACTTACTTTGGACAGACAGGTAGATCAGCCAGTATTCATTTAGATGAACACAAATCTTACATATGCAGTCATGATTATGGTCAATCTGGCCATGCAAACGATGTATTGTACACAACTCACAAGATCTTCTGGAAGAAAACCACCATTCTCCACCATAGTAAATTTAAAAAGGAAAGACTGTTTTTGAATTCTGTAGCAGCACAGCACTCAGAAATCAACCTAATCTAAACAAATTCGGATGCATGAACCTTTCCAAAATTTGGGAAACAATAACTGTCAGAGTTCCCAGTTTCCATCTTAGGCTACCTACAAATGCCTATAGACATGCACCACCTAAATAGGACTGACTTTAGAGTCACCTATGTGTTTCATTAAGTATTGTGTTGTCTTTGTGTGTGGGTTTTACAAGTGATATTTGTACTCCCTGAAGATGTCTCAGTGACTGAGATGAAATATTGGAAGCATTAGAATTAGTTTCTAATCCTTTCCAATGCTGTGAATACTCCATTAAACCTCCGAGTACTTAAGCCTTAACACATGAATGTATGGCATATAGTTCTCATAAATTTCACCTGATATATGCTGTTGGTCATCTTGTTTTGTGATTGGTCGGGCTTCACTCCTATAGTAAGTATTGGTCTTGCAAAAGTCTCTTATTATTATTATGATGATGATGTGACACCTCCAGGGAGTGCAAAGACTCATCAGGGAGAGTGTGCCAACACTATCGAACGATTGATCCCCTTCTAGCTGCTAACCGTGCTCAAAGTTGCTTAAGTTTTGGTGAGCGATTAATAGCAGAGGCTCTAACAATTGACCAAAATTCACTGGCTAAGCTTAAATTTTGGTATGCCTATGTACTTTTGTTGGATTAAAAGCTTCATGGACTGTTCTCTAAGTTCTCTGCTGTACTTTTTAATTTTACTGTTAATGTCATTTTCTCTTTTAATTAAACTATAATCAAGATAATTACAGTAGTTTACTTTTTTATTTACTCAAGAATTGTATTTCCAGTACATATTTTACTTTGAATTGGTTGCTTTCCTTGAAAGTTGATATTTCCATATTAAATTTTTCAGCAGTGAGACTTTTAATGGTGTACAGAATATTGCAATTTTGCTTCATTATTGGCTAGTGGGATACCTAATCATCTGCATATTTTGACACACACACACACACACACACACACAACACACAACTTTATTTGAGGGTTCAGCATTCTCTCAATGCATGAAACTATCATGATATTAAACTGTTATTAAAGGAGGGTGGAAAGGGATATCTTATTTTAGATTGTGTGGTTTAATATATTGGCTGAAGAAATTCGGCACTAAAAAAAATGTTTATGTAAACAAAAAAAAATGTAAAGAGGTAGGGAAAGTGAGAGAGAGAATTGTGTGTGTGTGTGTGTGTGTGGGTGTGGGTGAGTGAGAGAAAGAGAGAAATAAAGTGGATTTAAGAAAATGGGCAGTCTATTGTAGGAGTGTGTGTCCTTTGAAAATTAATCTCTTACCAAAAGCCCTTTTCACAATTTCTTTCTAGTTCAGAAAAATAGGAGTGACTAATCATGTGAAGCTACTATGGTTGCATGACTGTAGCTTCAAATTGCACTGCCTACAGAAATTCACACTTCTTTTGCTTCACATCTCTCCCCTTTCCCCATTCTGGATGCATGTAGGTGGCAAATAAAATTTTGTACATAAATGATATTTGACAGGAAACTGAAGTTAATCTTTCTTCATGGAAATATTGGAGATTCCCTTCGAGAACTCTTATGTTACACTAAGCATTCGGTCTCCAAATGCAGTTTTCACTTAAAGTGAAAGTTACTTTATTCACTTTTAGAACTTTACTGAGGTCTCCTATAGGAAATTAAACTTGCAGATATACTGCAAAATTGTGTATATGTTGGTGTATAAGATGATATTTGAAGTTAAAAAACAAATTGCTAAAACAAGGTCATCTTATACTCCAGGTATAAAATCTGTATCTTAGATTTCGGCAATGGTAAACATCAAGTGATCACCTAGTTTAAGTTTCTACAGATTAGTTGGTATATTAATATATTTTATATATTAATATATATATATATATATATATATATATATATTATAGATGTAGAGTTAGCATGTAGATTTTTCATTTAAATTCTACTGATCACATGAATAAGAATATATGAAATCGAAGACTGATATTGTACACCCACACTTCCGAGAACCTAGTTTGGTGAATTGCCAGCAATAGTCAATTCATGCTGAAGGGGAGAAAGAAATGAAGGAATGAATTTTTATTTTATTTATACCTTTTTTAATTTTGTTAATACCACACGGACATTTTTGCAATTGTTGTACAAGCAAATTAGTTACCACCTTTAATTTACAATGTTCATAAAAGAAAAGCTAAATTTTTCAGCCTGTAATAATAAACAAACTCATCCCAGAAGATGGATTGATTACTCTATTATCTGATTCTCCCTAATGGATTCTCCTTCTTGGGACATGCACAGAAATGTTGAAGGGTCTCGTATATCTGTGGGCATACAGTATAAACATAAACAATTTTACTGATTGTCTCATGCAGGAGTATATCATTTATAAATTACAGTAAAGAAAATACCTGCTGTGATTTCTTTGCCTATTATTATATTAAAATAAAAGTAATGTTTAAGAAGCTGTAATTGCTTTCTTAATTTTAAGATTACACAGTAGTCAGTATTAGTGAAGAATATCTGTAGTCAGTATTAGTGAAGAACTTATGGAGACACAACACACATGTTAGAATGATTACTTTACTTAACATTAAGCAAGTAACAATCGACGTTTCGATATCTCTTTACGAGGTGGTCTGAAAAGTTCTTGGCCTCGACCATAGATGGCAACACTATTTTACTGATTGTCTCATGCAGAAGGATATTATTTATAAATTGCAATAAAGAAAGTACCTGCTGTGATTGATTTCTCTGCCTATTATTATATGAAAGTAAAAGTAATGTTTAAGAAGCTGTAATTGTGGTTGTTTTCTTTCTTTTAAGGTTACACAGTAGTCAGTATTAGAGAAGAATATTACACTGTAGTCAGTATAATACATTACATGATTAGGCACTCCTATTTTTCTGAACTGGAAAGAAATTGTGAAAAGGGTTTTTGGTAAGAGATTAATTTTCAAACGTCACTCAATCCTACAATAGATGCCCATTTTCTTAAATCCACCTTATTTTTCTCTTTCTCTCACTCACACACACAATTCTCTCTCTCACTTTCCCTACCTCTTTACATTTTTTTTTGTTTAACATAAACATTTTTTTTAGTGCCAAATTTCTTCAGCCAGTATATTAAACCACACAATCTAAAATAAGATATTCCTTTCTCTTTCCACCCTCCTTTAATAACAGTTAAGGGTCAAAGCTGTATAACTGAGAGGAGACCTCCACATAGCCTTTAAAGGAATGCGAAGAACTGACCAGGGCTTCTGACCTAATGTCTAATCCTCACCTTCTTGTGGTGCACCCTGTTGGGTATCTACTTGGATACTGAACGAACGAGGATTGGCTGGCAATTTGGGATTTAGCCGACCAAATTGTATTCTTATTGGTTAAACCAAAATAAAAAATGATGGTGCAACATGACAAAATTTCATGCCGGCTGGGGTGTCGCCTGGTTAAACAAGGCCCCCATTGTTTTCGCACAGGGAACCAGGGCGAACAGCGAAAAGTCAGCTACTGGAACAAATTTGAAAACAAACCCCAACTCAACATCACCAGAGTTAAAGATCGGTACTATCAACATAAGAAGCCTGAATGGCAAAGAAATGGAGCTAGCTGAGGAATTAGATACGTACCAGATCAACATAATAGGGGTGACTGAAACAAAAAAGACCAAAACTGGTGAGATCTTTCTGAGCAATAAATACAAAATGTTATATTCAGGCAATGACAATCAAGAAAAAGATGGAGTAGCCATAGTATTCAACACAAAATACGAGGCTAATCTTCTTGAATGGCAGTCAGTCTCAAGTAGAGTAATGTGGGCAAATATGAGAATGGGGAACTGGACAATGAGACTTATTTGTGCCTATGGTCCCACAGAAGGTTCTACTAAGGTAGAAGTGGAGGAATTTTTTGACGCTTTAGAAAAAGCAACTGACACAATGAAAAAGGAAAAGTTGGTCCTTGTTGGGGATCTGAATAGAAGAGTAGGAAATGATTGTAAGACATACAAAAATATTTTGGGAAAATTTGGAGAAAAGAGCAAAGCTAATAATAATGGCAAATATCTGTTGGATTTCTGATCAGGACATGGACTGGTTATTACTAACACCATGTTCCAACATAAAAATGTGCACAAATTCACATGGAGGGAAGAAGCTAGGAATAAGAAAAGTCTCATTGACTATGTTATTGTTGAAAGTGATGTTTTCTTCCTGATGCAGGACACCAGAGTGTACAGAGGATTTGAAATTGGAAGTGATCAGTATTTAGTCTTGAGCAGGATAAAATTGAATTTCATATTGAAAAGAATAACATGTAAGAAAATTTTAAAGCGAATAAAAGTTGAGCAGCTCTCAGATGTGAACTGTAGACTAAAATACACAAAGATTATTGAAGAAAAAATGAAAGAGTTTGAGAACAGGAATCAACCCTTGGAGATTCAGTGGCAAACTCTGAAGAAAACATTGATTGATTCTGCTAGAGAGGCATGTGGTGAGGTTGTCTGCAAGGATTAAAAAATCAGAACTCCCTGGTGGACACAGGAAGTTAAAGAGGCAGTGAAGGAAAAGAAGAAAGCATATCAAAAGTTCCTGGCAAATAAGTCAGCGTGTGCTCTTAGAGAATACAGAGACAAATGTAAGAAAGCTAAACAGTGTGTAAAACTAGCTAAACAAAAGTCATGGGAGGACTTTGGCAAGAACATAGAAAATAAATATCAAGAAGGTGGTAAGATATTCTGGATGTTGTTGAAGAAGCTTAGGAATGGAGGAAAGAGTGCTGTAAAAGGAGTTAGAGATGATAAAGGTGACATGAAAACAGGAGAAAAAGATATCCTTGAAGTATGGAGTAATTACTTTGAAAAACTGCTAAATGAAACAAGCAGTGATGACAGCACAGTGATAAAAAACACTGACCAGCCATGCAGTCAGGAATACATATCCATACTTGAAGTAGAAAAAGCCATCAAAGGCTTGAAATGTGGAAAGGCAGCAGGAGTAGATGATATTCGACCAGAAATGCTGAAGTATGGTGGTATAAGAGTCTTACAGTGGCTGCACTGCATAGTTCAGAAAGCCTGGACAGAGGGACGAATTCCCGATGATTGGAGTAGAGCTCTCATAGTACCCATATATAAAAAGGGAAATAACACTGAATGTGAGAATTACAGAGGTATTTCCCTACTGAGTGTTCCTGGCAAGATCTATGCAAGTATACTTGAGAAACGGTTGAGAAGAATTGTGGAAGAAAAGTTTGGTGAAGAAGAAGCTGGATTCAGGCCAAACAAAGGCTGTCAGGATCAGATCTTTACTTTACGACAAATAGTCGAGAAAGCATGGGAATATAACAAAGATCTGTATTTAAGTTTTGTCGATCTGGAAAAGACATATGACAAGGTTCCAAGAGAGAAGCTATTCAATATGCTACAGTTATATGGTGTCAATGGGGCATTATATCAAGCAATACTTAGTCTTTATTTGAGTTGTAAGTCAGCAGTTAGAATTGAAGGAAGTACAGGAAGATGGTTTAATGTTAAATCTGGTGTCAGACAAGGATGTACATTATCCCCTCTGTTATTCATTATCTATATGGATCACATTATGAAGGAAAGTGGTATTAAACATGATATCAAAGTTGGAGATGTTAATGTCGGCTCTTTGCTTTATGCGGATGATGTTATACTTCTAAATAAATCCGCTACAAGTCTGCAAGATTCTCTGACTAAATTGAATAGCTGTTGTAATAGATATGGTATGAAGGTCAGCAATAAAAAGACAAAGACAATGAAAATAGGCAGAATCATTGAAAATGTCAACTGTGTTGTGAATGGAGAACCTGTGGAACAAGTAAAACATTTCAGCTACTTAGGCACGATTTTTAGTGAAGATGGTAAATTAAATATAGAAATAGACAACAGAATCAGCAAAGCTGGTATGGTGGGAAGTCAATTGAATAAATTCATATGGAATAAGAGAGAAATTAGTCGGAACACTAAATGAGCTGTATACAAGACAGTGTTCAAACCAGTTTTAACTTATGGAACTGAGAGCCTGGTCAGAAGTAAAACACTTGACCAAAGACTATAGACCGCGGATATGAGAGTTCTGAGAAAGATTAGAGGCGTGAACAGATGTCATCAATGGCAATATCATATTAAAAACGAGGATATTAGGAAAGAACTTGACGTTGTCAGCATCCAGGAATGCGTTAGCAGAGCTAATATCAGATAGTATGGTCACCTAAGCAGGATGGGTGAGGAAAGATTAGCAAAACAAATGTTCTCTGCCAGGTTGGCAGCAAAACGACCCAGAGGAAGGCCAAGATATAGGTGGATTGATACGGTACAAAGTGCCTTAGACGATAGAAATATAAGATCTAATAATGTTGGAGTCTTGACAAGTAACAGACTGATTTGGAGGAAAATTATAGATAGGAAGTTTGTAATGATATATTTTTTTCATGTAGTACTATCATATCCTGTACACCCCTTATGGGTACATAGCAGGAATTTGATGATGATGATGATGATTTCACGATTGTTTTTTTGTCATGATTTTTTTTTCTAAGTTGACACATCTGTTCATAAGCATCCATGTGAAATTGCAAGTCACACTATCAGGTAGTTTGTTTTATACAGCTGTCTGAAGCAAAAGTATTGTCTTTATCCCTTAAAATGGATAAAATTGAGTATTGTGTGGTTATAAAATTCTTTGTAATACAAGGTTTAATACCAAAAGAAATTCATTCGAAGTTCATAAAAGTTTATGGGCACTCTTCTCCTTCATTTTCGACAATTAAGAAATGAGCTGCTGAGTTTAAATGTGGCCGTACCAGCCTTGATGATGATCCACATAAAGGACGTCCAAAAAGTGTAACAACACCAGAAGTCATTGATCAAGTGCACGATATGGTATTGGATCGGTGAGTCAAAGTGCGTGAAATTGCTGAGACTATAGGCATTTCAAAAGAACGTGTAGAATATATGTATGAAGAATTGCAAATGAAAAAGCTTTGCAAAATATAGGTGCCGCCCTTGCTCACAACAGATCAAAAATGCACTTACATGAAAATCTCTGAACAGTGCTTGGAGCATTTCAACAAGAATAAAACTGATTTTGTGCATTGATTTATTACTATGGATGAGACTTGGACTCACCATTACACACCAGAATCCGAACAACAGAAAAATGCAAGATCTCATATGTGACAGTTCCACATATCAAATTATACATCGAGACCCTACGATGTCTCAAAAGAAAAAGGTCCGAAATGTCCGAGTGACATCATGGCCCAAAGAAATCATCAGGAATATAAAACCAATTCATGTTAAACCACCCCGTATTTATGGATTACCAAAAATCCACAAAACTAATATTCCCCTACGCCTCATAGTTGATAGCATAGATAGTCCCACATATAAACTGGCCCGGCATTTAGCCAAGTCGCTTGCCCCCCTTACTGGCAACTCCTCTACTTTTGTAAAAAATTCAATCCATTTCAAAACACTGGTTAAAAATCTAATCCTAAAAGATTCAGACATAATGTTAGTTTCGATGTCACCTCCTTATTTACCAACGTGCCACTTATAGACACTCTTGATTTAATCAAGTTTAAATTTCCCCCAGATATTTTTGAATTATTTCAATTTACCATGAATGCAGGTTACTTTACATGGGGGAGGGGAATTCTACAAACAGATTAATGGTACTGCTATGGGTTCCCCCCTCTCTCTCCCCCGTTAGCAAATTTTTACATGGAACACTTTGAAAACAAAGTTCTTACCACAGCTAAATACAAGCCACAAGTGTGGTTACGCTATGTAGATGATGTGTTTGCCATCTGGCCCCATGGACAAGACACTTTGGATGCTTTTGTCACCTACCTAAACAGCCAACACCCCAAAATTCACTTCACAGTAAACAAAGAATCAAATAACTGTTTACCATTTCTTGACACATTAGTCACCCGCCTTTCAGATGGTTCACTATCGTTTTCTATTTACAGAAAGCCTACACACACAGGAAGATACCTACATAAACAATCACATCATCATCCAGTCTAACAGTACGGCATTTTAAAAACACTTACACACAGAGCCAGAGCCATTTGTTCTAACGATACAGCTCTGACCACTGAACTCCAATACCTGCGCCATACGTTCTTAGCCAACGGCTACAATCCCTACAAAATAGATAAAATACTACATAGGCCCATTACTCTGCCCTCCCCTAATACACAAAAATACAACATGATTTCTATTCCCTATATCAGAGATACATCGGAAAAGATAGCCAAAGTATTGTTGAAACATGGCCTTCGCACCACTTTGAAACCTCATGTCAAGCTGGCAACTCTGATCCGCTCGCCTAAGGATAAACTTCACCCTTTAGCACACCCAGGAGTGTATGAAGTTCCGTATGACTGTGATTTGGCCTATTATGGGCAAACAGGAAGATCAGTGAACATCCGCCTGGAAGAACATGAAAGATACATTCGCTACTATTACTATGGCAAATCGGGACTGGCAGACCACGCTTTGACACTCCTTCACACAGGATTAGATGGAGGAAAACGAATGTGCTATTTAGGAGTCGTTATAGATCTGAAAGATTATTTTTTGAGTCGGCAATGGCGTTGAAGAATTCTCCCAACCTTAACAAATGTGGTTGCATTAATTTGCGAAAAATTTGGGAGACGGTTATCCTAAGAAAAACTCCTGGATAACTGCTGTTTTTTTTTTTTTTTTTTTTTTTTCCCTCGTTAGAGGGCGCCAAAAAATAGGACTTTAGATCTTTTGTCTTTTGCAATTATATTGTTTCACTCGCTCACTGTCGCGTTTACATGTGTGTTGTGCTCTGATGATGCTGAGTTGAAAATCAGCGAAATATAAGCGTTAATAAAACATCTTTGTTGTTAAAAGTGTGTGTGTGGTGTTGTTAATACCGTGAAAAATAAGTCATGAATAACCATCAACACCTAAGCTTATCTGTTAGATTGTTTGGTGCTAAAGAAGACAAAGTCGGTTCCATCAGCAGGAAAGTCATGGCAGTTGGTGTTTTGGGATGCTAAAGGCATTTTGCTTATTAATTATGTTGAAAAGGGTAAAACAATAAGTGAGGAATATTATTTTGATCTTTTAACCAGATTAGATGAAAAAATTTGTGAAAAAAGACCCAGTTTGCAGAAGAAAAAAATCATCTTTCATGAGGACAATGCACCTGCCCCCAAAGGTGTTTTGGCAATGGGAAAATTAATGGATCTGCACCATGAATTGTTGGATCATCCACCCTATTCCCAAGATTTGGCTCTCTCTGACTTCTGTCTCTTCCCAAAACTAAAACTCTTCCTAACTGATCAGTGTTTTTCTTCAAATCAAATTCGAATTATTATTATTATTATTACCACGGGCTACTCCAGGAGTCCTTAGACTCATCGAGGGAGGCCCTAAACATCATGTTCACACAGCTGTTCAACATTCTCACAGTATCTATCATACCTTGCCTTGAACTCGCTCACTGTCATAGCACCCACAACAGACTCTGGCAGCTTATTCCACTCATTTACCACTCTAAAAGTAAAGAACCCAGCTCTAACACCCCTGCTAACCACGCTCTTGCCCAGCTTCCATGGGTGTCCCCTAGTTCTCCCACCACCAGTCCTGATCTCAAAAATATCCTCTGAATTAATCCTATAGAATCCTTTTAGCAATTTGAATGTCTCAATCATATCTCCCCTTTTCCGCCTATCAACTAGTTTCTGCAACCCACAAATCTTCAACCTGTTCTCATATGGTTCATTCCATAGACCTGCTATCATCTTAGTCACTCACCTCTGGATCCTCTCAACCTCCTCCCCATCAAGAAGGAACCGAGGTGACCAAATCTGGGCACAGTAGTCGAGATGAGGTCTTATCAAGGCTCGGTACAGAGGTACAATAACTTGTTTTTCTCTGCTCGTCAAGGTATTTTTCAACAACCAAGTGAGTTGATGAGCTGATTTAGCTACTTTCGCAATGTGCCCCCTAAACTTCATCTCCCTATCCACCAACACTCCCAAGTCCCTGGCCTCATCAATCTCTTGGAGTACAGTTCCACCAATGTGGTATACTGCTGCTAATCTTTTCACTCCAAAATGCATAACCTTACATTTTGTCACATTAAATTGACATCCATTCTCCTTAGTCCAGAACTCCAATCTATCTAAGTCATCTTGCAAGACTTTGACATCTTCTGCATTCACTATCGCCCTACCCAACTTTGCATCATCAGCGAACAAATGAACTGTCCCACTTAGACCCTTCCCTATATCGTTAATGAACGGATTAAACAGCAGTGGTCCAAGAACAGAACCCTGTGGCACACCACTAGTCACAGGCCGTTTTTTGGACTCTACTCCTGAATAAACTACTCTTTGATATCTCTCCATCAACCACCCAGCTATCCATCTCACCAACCCTAATCCATTCCCATATGTTGTAGTTTACGGATTAGAATTCCATGTGGTATCCTGTCAAACGCCTTTGCCAGGTCCAGCAGTATCACTGTAAACCCATTTCCCTTATCCAGTTCAGCCGTCACCTTGTTATAAAACTTGAGCAAGTTACCGAGGCATGATCTACCTTCACAAAGCCATGCTGTCCTTATTATGATTATGATTGCAGCTGTAGAGGGATATTTTACAGATCCTACTGAGAACCACTACAGGGATGGGATAATGGCAGCAGAGCATCACTGGAATAAATGTATTAGTGTTAAGGGTGATTATGTTGAAAAATAAAAATAATTTTTAAATTATAAATTCATTTTTTCATTGTTAGGGTGAGAATTTTTCAGTCCACCCTCATATTGAGGTCATCATCAGGAAAACATACATGTGTACAATATACACACTACATGCCGCTGCACTATACAAAAGTAAAATGAGTCTAAATGTTTGTTAATCATTTATCCTAGCATCACCTCTGGTCAGGAAAAAAAAAAAAAAATGGAACTGCGTTAAACAATTTCTACAGTCCTTTCATATTGAGATTTTCTTCTGTCTAGGGTTGTTCTGGTTGCTATATGAGTTGAAGATGGGTCATCTACATTATTGGAATAATTAATCCGTCATTTTTGTTCAGATTTGGATGATGTTTTATCATTTCACAAGCTTCTTTGAATTTTCTTTCAAACTAGGTTTTGGTGTGGTGTAAGGACATAGTGCCTTTCCAGTCAGTTCTGTGGCATGTTTGGAGTGTGTGGTCTGATAGGCCTCTTTTACAATAGTGGAGGTATTTAATGTGGCTTTTGTGTTTGTCTTTACTGATTGGGATGGTGTGACCTGTTTCCCCCCGATGTAAGGTAGGTTACAGTACATTGAATTTTGTAAACTGCTGGGTGGGTAAGTTATCTAAGAGGATCTTTGGAGAAGCTAAGTAAATTTCTAAATTTTGCTGAGGGTTTGAAAGTTGTCTTGGTGTATTTAAGCAGTATTCTATCAATTTTTTCTGAAATGCCCCTAATGTAGGATATGGCATTCTTGTAATCTTTTTTGCTTTTAATGACATTTTTATGGAGGATCTTGTGAACGGTTTATTTATTGTAGCCATTTTTTACAAATGTTTGGTTAATGATTTCAAATTCTTGGTTCAGAGCTTGTTCATTGGAGCAAATTGTTATATCTCTGTGTTTGAGTGTGCTGATGATCTAAATTATTATTATTATTATTATCCAGGCCTCCATGGAGTCAAAAGACTCATCATGGGAGGTCATTTTTAGGAAACACAAAGTTTATCATATCACTCCTTGAACCCATTGACCGTTCCCGCTCCAACCACTCTCTTAGGCAGTGCATTCTAAGGCTCAACCACCCTCCATGCAAAGAAACCACTCCTCACCCTCTTGCTCACAGCCACCTTTCATAACTTCCAGGGATGGCCTCTTGTCATTACTCTTTCCACCATTCCACCAAGTGAAAGAACTCTCTAGTATCTACCCTGTAACTGCCTCTCAACAATTTAAAAGGCTCGAATATATCACTTCTCCTTCTTTTATCCACCAAACTCTGCAGTTCACATTCCCTCAGCCAATCCTCATAACTAACATTGTACAGTCATGAAACTCTCTTTGTTATCTGCCTCTGTACCCTTTCCATAGTTAATGTATCCCCTTCAAATCCTGGGGACCAAATCTGAGAACAATAGTCTAAGTGTGGTCTGATCAGGGTCTTATACAACGGAATGATAACTCTTTTATCTATGCAGGTCAGCGTCCTTCTCATTATTGCAGCAATCCTCTGTGTTACCTTCACCACCTTTGCAATATGTCCCTTGAATTTTAGATTTCTATCAATCATCAACCCCAGATCTCTTGTCACCCCTACTTCCTCCAGTTTAACTCTTCCCATAGAGTATGCAGCGTCCCATCAATGTGTCCCAAACCTCAAGACCATACATTTTGCTGCATTAAACTGACACCCCCCATTCATTTGCCTATCTGTCTAATATATTCAAATCATCTTGCAGGACTGCAACATCTGCACTATTATTGATAACCCTTCCCAGCTTCACATCATCTGCAAACAACTGAGTGTCCCCTTGCAATCCATTGACAATATCATTGATATAAAGGTTGAACAATACAGGTCCCATTACTGAGCCCCGTGGAACCCCACTTGTAACCTTCTGCTTCCTTGATATTGCCACACCATACACAACTCTCTGATACCTATCAGTCTGCCAATCTTGAATCCATTTGACTGACATAACATTTAAACCCGTGTGCTGCAACTTAAATATCAGCTTATTATGTGGCACCCAGTCAAACAAACCTTTGCAAAATTCAAAAAAATGGTAGTATATGCCTTTCCCTCATCAACTGCTCATGTTACTTTATTATAAAAAGAAGCAATCATATTACTAAAGCAAGAGTGCCCCTTAACAAATCCATGGTGATTCTGACAGATAACATTACCCTCATCTGCCCAACGCTGTATATAGTCCCTCACTAATTTCTCCAAGACCTTAACAACTACAGATGACACACAAACAGGCCTATAATTAGACACTTCCAGTTTGCTACCACCCTTATGCAGCAGTACTATCTTACCTTCCTTCCATTCCCTGGTTACCTTTCCTGCAGCCAGACTTTTATTGAAAAGCCAGGTCAATGGAGCTGTCAGTTCTTTAGCACATTCTCTCAAAACCAGTGGTGAAACATCCAGCATCCAGTCCAACAGCTTTACTGATATCCAGAGTACTCAGTATTTGGAACACACTCTCCAATTGCACCTCTAAACCCTGAACTTGCCCTATCCCTCTAGTATTAAACCTCCTTCAGGATGAAATAATCCCAAAAAGTGCTCATTGAACAACTCCACTATGTCCTCTGCATCAGTCACTCTATTCCCATTTTTATCCCACAATGTCATTCTTCCACTATCGTTTCTCCGCCTACTGGCCACATAGCTAAAAAATTCCCTAGGATTTTCTTTGGATCTCAGTGGCAATCTCTTCTCATATTCGAGTTTTGCCTTCCTTTCCATTCTGGTCACTCTCCTGGCCTGCGTCTTATATTCTTCGTGGATCTGTCCTCCACCCTTCTCCTTATATCTCTTCCATAATCTCTTTTTCAACTGCAGTACCTGTTTGATATTGTTTGTCATCCACTTTACACCAAATTGTGTCTGCTTCTTCACCTGTGGAATATAGCTTACTATTGCTGCTAACAAATATTCTTTCACAATTTCCCAAGCACTAATGATATCCTGGCCTTCCAATTCTGCCCTCCATGGAACTGCCCCTAGTTGATACCTAAGACTATTATAATCATCTGCCTTATAATTCCACATACGTTCCCTTTTCTTTGATAAACCTGCATGTCTGTTCATCTTCCAAGTCAAAACCACATGGTCACTCTCTCCAACTGGTGGGAGAGATGTCATCTCACTTATCAGCTCTTCTGATGCTATGACCAAATCCAAAACGCTTGAGCCTCTTGTTCCCTCTATTACATGCTGCCGAAGACATTTGTCCCTCAAGAATTCCAGAAATCCCCCCCCCCCCTTCTTACTACTTGCATTGTCCTCTTCCCAGCTTATAATGCTGTAGTTAAAATTCTTCCATAACAATCATTCTTCTATCTAATGAATCTAAATGATTAACAAACATTTAGATTCACTTTACTTTTGTATAGTGCAGTGGCATGTAGTTTGTATATTGTAGTATGTATGTTTTCCTGATGATGACCTCAATACTGATGTCGAAAAGTCGATTGTTACTTGCTTAATTGTTAAGTAATTATTCTAACACTTGTGTTGTATCTCGATAAATTCTTCCCTATGAATTGTGATTATGTGGCAAGTATATCACAAAATAAACATTTTGAAAAGAAATTTTGGTGGCTATCTTATATGCCTAATCAGCTTGTACACTGACATATATGGTCATTTTGAAATACTGGAAGATTTGAAATCTTCCAGTATTTCACCTCAATGACAAAGACACCTTTAGAAAGTATAATACGAAATTTCCCAGTGCTTTTTTTTTTTTTTTTTTTTTACTCAAATGCAGAGGCAATACAAAACTAAGTGAAACATGAATGCAAGACTAGAGTCCTCTTGATGGGGGGGGAGTGGGGCAACTTCTGTGTGCACTTGTATGAGGCTTTAGGTGTAAGCTGAAATTTTGAAGAATTAGTGTTTCTCATATATTTGGGAAGCTGGGCCAATTACAATACAGTACTTGAATTTGGAATTGAAGTGCTAGAAATAAAATAGATTAATGATAAAAGCAAACTGTTAAAGTAATGAAGCAGTGACCTAGAATTTTGCCTTTTTACATCTAGATGTTATATATATTAATTGAAATGGGATTATTTCAGGAAATTCTCTAATATAATAATTAAGATCCATTGATAATCATGATAATACAGTAATATAAAATATTTTCTGATGTAATTATGTATATGTATGAAATATTTCTTATATCATTTTTGCAACTAGGGTTTTGGATTTCTAGTCCCATCCTGTGAACATTCCAAAGTTCTTGGAATTGTATTTGATTCCTGTTGTTTTCCTGAACATGATGGACTTTATGAGGCTAAAACTAGGATAACTGTGAGTAAATATGAAAATTCTTATGTTCATATAGAACTCATTACTTTTTTATTTATATGTAGTCACTTTTATTTCTGGTAGAGTTCCACAAATAGTACAAATTCTGTTTCTTGGATTTCGTAACCACAATTCTGGGATAAATATTTCTATTCTATTTTGCCTGTAGGAATACTTTGTATGTAAACTGCGTGTATTCTCTTTGCCAGTTTGCTGATTGTGGGATGGAAAAAACTGAATTTCTGGGAGGAAAAACCTGCTCCTGCTGTATGAGACCAGCTACTCATCTTCAATTAAAAAGCACTCATGGATGTTCTTCACATCCTAGACAAGCAATTCAAACCCTGATTTCAACAAAAGGGCATTGTTGAAACCAACCAATCTTCAGAGGTTTACTGTATTTATATATATATTACATGGAAAAAAAGTCATTGGACAACATAGTGTGAGGAACAAACAGCTATGGTACCCAGCTTAATAAGATGTAGGACCTCTTTCACTGCAATGAGTGCAGTAATCTTACAAGGCATAATTTCCACAAGCATATGATGGCAATCAATGGGAATTTTGGACCATTCTTCCTGTAGGCATATAATGAGTCCTGAACTGTTGTGGGGCAGATGTCTCTTGATCTCACCCGATGCTTCAATTCAGTAGGGTTGAAATCAAGGCTCTGTGGAGACCAGTCAAGTGTGGTGACTTTCAATGTCCAAAAACTATGCAGTTATAGCATCAGCCTTATGACACAGTTCATCATTTTTCTGAACGAGACAATAGTCGGATCCATAGAAATGCCACAAAGTAGGAAGAATTGCATTATCCAGAAACCACTCTGGCAACACAGAGGTCCAAGGCCAAACCAGAAAAATCAAGACCATACTATCACACTGCCACCTTTGAATTTCATAGTTGGGAGTTATGCACTCTGGTAAGAGACATTCACTGGGCATCTGTCACACCCACACCTGTCTATCTGCTCGGTAGAGGATGTGGCATGATCCGTAGTCTCCATAACACAATTTCCCAGCTTCCACATCCTGTCCCACTGTACACACCCTTTGCACCACTGAATATGACACTGCATGTTGGTTCAGGTAATATAGGGCTTGCATATTGCAGTCCTACCATGGAAACCCATGTTGTGAGCCTCGGTTCTGAATGTTTTTGTGCAGATTTGTATTCCATTTGATGCCTGTAACTCCACATTCAATGTATCTGCAGACAAATGTAATTTTTACATATTATCCTTCATAACAATTTACTATCACTGCATTGTCCACTGCAGGTAGCACTTGCAATTGACTCTCTGTGCTTCCATTTCGGTGTGGTATTACTGATTGTTGACCTGGGATGGCCCAATTTGTCAACAGTTGCCAAAGAGATAGGCCTGAAACATGGCATTCTATCACAATGTTTCTTTCAAAACTGTTAGTTCCCTTCTTGCACTGACTTGGGCACATCATATTCCTCCAGTTTATATCAGCTACAAACATGTGCCTTGCCCATGGGGGTGTTTCTCAACTTCTTTCCATGCAGTATATATATTTTAAAACATAGATTTAATGACTTAATAACCGAGATAACTTATAAAGATTTTAATGAGAATAATACAACTAGTTTCGGCTTACAACAGCCTTCCTCAGGTATTCATAAAGGAAAAGAATAGTAATAAACATTGAAGTATCTAAAAAACTGGAAATTACAGGTAAAAATTGCCACACATAATTGATACATAAAAACCGTATAAAACGTATACGGTTTTTTCAACTTGAAAAAACGTATTTTTTCAAGTTGTTCTAACAGGTGTGCCATTGTTTATTCACAATGGCATGCCTGTTAGAACAACTTGAAAAAATACGTTTTTTATGTATCAATTACGTGTGGCAATTTTTACCTGTAATTTCCAGTTTTTTAGATACTTCAATGTTTATTACTATTCTTTTCCTTTATGAATACCTGAGGAAGGCTGTTATAAGCCGAAACCAGTTGTATTATTCTCATTAAAATCTTTATAAGCTGTCTCAGTTTTTAAGTTATTAAATCTATGTTTTAAAATGCATCACAACAACTGAGTAAAAACCTATGATCATATATATATATATATATATATATATATATATATATATATGTATGTATATATGTATATGTATGTATATATGTATATGTATGTATATTTATATATGTATGTATATATGTATATGTATGTATATTTATATATGTATGTATATATGTATATGTATGTATATTTATATATGTATGTATATATATATATATATGTATGTATATATATATATGTATGTGTATATATGTATGTGTATGTATATATATATATGTATGTATTATTATTATTATTATTATTACGGGCAACTCCAGGGAGTCATTGGACTCATCGAGGGAGGCCCCAAATCATATTCATCACAACTATTTGACATTCATACAGTATCTATCATACCTCGCCTTAAACTCATTCACTGTCACAGCATCCACCACAGACTCAGGGAGCGCATTCCACTCATTCACCACTCTAAAAGTAAAGAGCCCAGCTCTAACACCTTTACTAACCACACTTTTGCCCAGTTTCCATGGATGTCCCCTAGTCCTCCCACAACCAGCCCTGTTCTCAAAAATATCTTCTGAATCAATTTTATAGAAACCCTTCAGTAATTTGAATGTCTCAATCATATCTCCCCTCCTCCGCCTATCAACCAATTTTTGCAACCCACAAATCCTCAACCTGTTCTCATACGGTTCATTCCACAGACCTGCTATCATCTTGGTCACTCGCCTCTGGATCCTCTCCACCTCCTCCCCATCAAGAAGAAACCTAGGTGACCAAATCTGAGCACAGTAGTCTAGATGGGGTCTTATCAAGGCTCGATACAGAGGAACAATAACCTGCTTGTCTCTGCTTGTCATCGTATTCTTCAGCAACCAAGTGATTTGATGAGCTGTTTTGGTCACTTTTGCAATGTGTCCCCTAAATTTCAATTCCTTATCTACCAACACTCCTAAATCTCGTGCCTCATCAAATTCCTGGAGCACGGTTCCACCAATGCAGTAAACTGCCGCCAATCTTTTCACCCCAAAATGCATAACCTTACATTTTGCCACATTAAACTGACATCCATTTTCCTTAGCCCAGACCTCCAATCTATCCAAATCATCCTGCAAAATTTTGACGTCATCTGCATTCACTATTGCCCTACCCAACTTCGCATCATCCGCAAACAAATGAACTGTTCCTCTCAGATCATTTCCTATATCATTTATGAACAAATTAAACAGCAGTGGTCCAAGAACAGATCCTTGTGGCACACCACTAGTCACAGGCCGTCTTGTGGACTCTTCTCCCGAGTAAACCACTCTCTGATATCTCTCCGTCAACCACCCTCCTATCCATCTCACCAACCCTATGTCCATTCCCATATGCTGCAATTTACTGATTAGAATTCCATGTGGAATCCTGTCAAAGGCCTTAGCAAGGTCCAGTAGAATCACTGTAAACCCATTACCCTTATCCAGTTCAGCCGTCACTGTGTTATAATACGTGAGCAAGTTACTGAGGCATGACCTACCCTTCACAAAACCATGCTGTCCCCGATACAGTATCCCATTTTCTTCTATCCAATCTTGTATTTTCCTCTTGACTATTTTTTCTAAAACCTTGACAATGATTCCTGATATGCTAATCGGTCGGTAATTTACTACAGAAGTCTTGGAACCACCTTTATGCAGTGGAACTATTTTCCCCTCTTTCCACCCGCTCGGGACTAACCCAGACCCGAGACTCAAATTAAACAAAATGGTCAAGGGTACTGACAATTCTTTAGCTGCTTCTCGTACAACACGAGCTGGTATACCATCCAATCCCACAGATGTATTGACATTGAGGTTATGCAATAGACTACTCACCTCCACTTCATTAACCACAATTCCCGTATAATTTACTGGTTTATTCGTTTCTGCAATGTCACCACCTGGATGATATACTTTTGCAAAGTGCTCACTCAGTAACTCAACTATCTCAACTGATTCAGTTACCTCCCTACCATCGGCATTCTTTAAAATCAATCTGCCATGTACATTTTTCCTTTTACTTGCTACATATCTAAAAAACTGTTTAGGATTCTCTTTAGCCTGCATGGCCAATGTTCTTTCGTAATCCTTTTTTGCTTTTCTTACCACATTCGTCACCCTTCTGGCCTGTGCTTTATACCGTTCATGTGCCTGCCGGTCACCCTTCTCCTTAAATTCCCTCCATAGTTGTTTCTTTTTTTGCAACTCAAGCTTAATGGTGTTATTCATCCATTTAACCCCTACTTGATTTATTATTCGGACTCTAGGTATACAGTCAGCCATTGCTTCTTGCAAGCACTTCTTAACTACCTCCCATGCACTATCAACTTCTAGTCCTTGCAGTTGTACATGCCATAGCACTGAACCAATCAAACTCCTAAGCTTGTCATACTTTCCAGCCCGATAATTCCACATGTACCCTGTCTTAATTGAAAATTCTACACCTTTAGCCACCTCCCAAGTTAAGACCCTATGATCACTCTCACCGATTGGTGGCAATGTGGTCATATTTGTTACAGCCAAATCCTCAGATCTAATTACTAGGTCAAGTACTCTCTGACCCCTAGTATTTTCCATTACATGCTGTCGCAGATAGTTATCCCTTAATAACCGCATAAAATCTAGTTCCTTCCTCCCGTGTGTCTTCTCCTCACTCCAATCAATGCGACCATAGTTGAAATCTCCCATAATAATCACCCTCCTTCCACCCATTTCTTCTATTTGCTTGTGCATACTGTCACCACCATCTTTTCCATCACCTGGTCTATAGCAGCACCCAATTGTATATTTAGTTCTGCTAGCCACAATCTCACACCAAATGGCCTCAAATGTGCTATTTTCTCTATCCTGCAATTCAACTTCTATTCTCCTAGGCTGGAGCTCATCAGCTATCATCAACAATACTCCTCCCCCCATTTTATTCTCGCTGTCATTCCTGAACACACTATACCCATCACATTCAATCCCACTAGTTATATCATCTACAGTCAGCCATGTTTCACTAATACCTATAACCTGTGGTCTGGAAGTGCCAACCATGGCCAAAAACTCTTCCTTCTTGTTCCTAATACTCCTAGTATTAGTGTACATGAATTTAAGACCCCCATTAGCCCCAACCCTACCTTGATGCCTTATATTAACTATCCCACTCAGATTTGTTGTCCTTATTTGCTCTGGCATATTATATTCATTCTTACATTCAACTGCCTCCATAAGGACTGTATCTCTACTCCCCCCCCCCTAACAAATCTAGTTTCCATGAATTTGCACATCCACTACATTCAGCAACACTTTCTCAAGTCTTCTTACACCGTAACCATTCAAATGCAAGCCATCCATCTTATATAGATCCTTTCGCCCATCAAACTCACTCCACACATCCACAAATTCCACACCACTCGTCATACATAACCCACGCATAAAGTCATTTGCAATTATAGCCCTCCTTTTAAACATTTCACTGTCATACCGTGGCAAAAGACTAATCATTCTAACTCTCTCACTCTTTTCTTTTGCTACCTCAAACAATTCATTCAGGTCTTCTATGATTTCCATTTTATCTCCTTTCAAATCATTCGTACCTGCCACAACAATAATTTCTTTCACCCTTTCCTTTTGCTCTCTAATAGACGCAGTTACGTCCTTTATGGTCGCACCAGGTTGGTATGATTTTGTCAAATCCTCTACTAACACACCTCGTACTAACGAGTCTCCATACTGCACTCTATCCTTCATTTTGTTCATGTTCACATTCATACGTCTATTTTTCCTGTCATACCTTTTATTATTGGTTGGTTCATTCAGTCTACTTTTGTTCATGCACTCTAGCTGCTGTTTTGCTCTTTCTATCGCACTATTCAACAACACGATCTCACTCAATGCATCCATCTCATCTTTTTTGTTCTCTGAGAAACCATTTATACTATCATTCACACTTTCTAGATTCACACTCTCACAATTTTCATGTACAACCTTGCCGTTTCTTGTCATATCCCTGTTTCCTTCATTCTGAAGGTTGACAAAAATATCACACTCATGATCCGAAATACACTTCAATTCCGCATTCTCCCTGCATTTTCTACACACATTCAATCCTTTATTATCTTCTAACCACACTCCGACCGCACTCCGCAAAGCGTACATTTCACAGCTAGTACACTGACTCATTTCTTTTATGCTATCGTTCTTTGATAACGATGGCGAACCTTCATTACTGGCCGCCATTTTCCTTCGCACAGGTGCCATTCTTATCTGTGACGTGTTTTGTCAAATTATACCCTAATCTTTAATAATTATTCTAATTAATAAATAAGAGGAAAAAAAGTACAAACATCAGAACATTTAAGTATTAAATATAATTAAATAAAATGAAATATAACTAAATACAGTAACTTAGCTTCGTTTTGTCTTCTACCGTTAATTTTAAAATTAAGTAATTATTTTAGTTCATCATCATCATCATCAAATTCCTGCCATGTACCCACAAGGGGTGTACAGGATATGATAGTACTACATGAAAAAATTATATCATTACTAACTTCCTATCTACAATTTTCCTCCAAATCCGTCTGTTACTTGTCAAGACTCCAACATTATCAGATCTTATATTTCTATCGCCTAAGGCACTTTGTACCGTATCAATCCACCATTATCTTGGTCTTCCTCTGGGTCGTTTTGCTGCCAACCTGGCAGAGAACATTTGTTTTGCTAATCTTTCCTCACCCATCCTGTTTAGGTGACCATACCACCTGATATTAGCTCTGCTAACGCATTCCTGGATGCTGACAATGTCAAGTTCTTTCCTAATATCCTCGTTTTTAATATGATATTGCCATTGATGACATCTGTTCACACCTATAATCTTTCTCAGAACTCTCATATCTGCAGTCTATAGTCTTTGGTCAAGTGTTTTACTTCTGACCCAGCTCTCAGATCCATAAGTTAAAACTGGTTTGAACACTGTCTTGTTTAGTTGTCTGTTGTCTATTTCTATATTTAATTTACCATCTACAGTAAAAATCGTGCCTAAGTAGCTGAAATGTTTTACTTGTTCCACAGGTTCTCCATTCACAACACAGTTGACATTTTCAATGATTCTGCCTATTTTCATTGTCTTTGTCTTTTTATTGCTGACACCTTCATACCATATCTATTACAACAGCTATTCAATTTAGTCAGAGAATCTTGCAGACTTGTAGTGGATTTATTTAGAAGTATAACATCAGCCGCATAAAGCAAAGAGCCGACATTAACATCTCCAACTTTGATATCATGTTTAATACCACTTTCCTTCATAATGTGATCCATATAGATAATGAATAACAGAGGGGATAATGTACATCCTTGTCTGACACCAGATTTAACATTAAACCATCTTCCTGTACTTCCTTCAATTCTAACTGCTGACTTACAACTCAAATAAAGACTAAGTATTGCTTGATATAATGCCCCATTGACACCATATAACTGCAGCATATTGATTAGCTTCTCTCTTGGCACCTTGTCATATGCCTTTTCCAAATCGACAAAACTTAAATACAGATCTTTGTTATATTCCCATGCTTTCTCGACTATTTGTCGTAAAGTGAAGATCTGATCCTGACAGCCTCTATTTGGCCTGAATCCAGCTTGTTCTTCACCAAGCTTTTCTTCCACAATTCTTCTCAACCGTTTCTCAAGTATACTTGCATAGATCTTGCCAGGAACACTCAGTAGGGAAATACCTCTGTAATTCTCACATTCGGTTTTATTTCCCTTTTTATATATGGGTACTATGAGAGCTCTACTCCAATCATCGGGAATTCGTCCCTCTGTCCAGGCTTTCTGAACTATGCAGTGCAGCCACTGTAAGACTTTTATACCACCATACTTCAGCATTTCTGGTCGAATATCATCTACTCCTGCTGCCTTTCCACATTTCAAGCCTTTGATGGCTTTTTCTACTTCAAGTATGGATATGTATTCCTGACTGCATGCCTGGTCAGTGTTTTTTATCACTGCTTGTTTGTTTTAATTATTTTAGTTTTCATTTTAAAATGACGTATATCCTGACATACAGAAATTACTAAACTGATCTTGATAAAATTTTGGAGATATGTTTAAGATGAGTTCCAATATGTCTTAGGCTGCTTGGTTATTTCATTATATTTTTCCATAGGTATTAACTATTGGCTTTTTAAGTGCATCATACTGACTCTCAAAAATGATCATTTACATGCGATTAACAGCACTGTGCTGAGTAGATTTGAAGCATTTGAAATGATCTGAAAATCCATAATTTATGAATCACAATGAAGAAATGAGCTACCCAGTAAAATTTTTGAACTGCATAAAATCATTCTGAAAATCAGTGTGCCAATCATGGTGATTAGAAAGTTGTGAGTGCCAATTTTATGTAAGTACTTGATACTCAGCTAGTGAAAGCCCTTTATATGAATATTATAGATGTGGTAGCACTGAATGCTGTCCATAAGGATGAGTGTATTGATAAATGTTTAGAGAAGAGAGAGAAGGAATCTAATATGTTTCTTGAAAGGGTTGGCAAACTGCAGCTCTTTAGGTACATACATGTGGCTCTCAAGTAAAATTGAAAATGAAAATAAAACCATCATAATTTAATTTATAAAATTTTTAAAGGTTATACAGAGGGAATGGAGGGGATGGTTGAGCACATGGAAGGCAGGGCAGCCAAACAAAGTGACTAATTAGTATTAAGTTTTAGGGTGCCTTGTGACTAATAAGTGATTAAATAAGTGACTAAAAAGTGACTAATAAGTGATTGCACGTGTGTGTTAGCATTTCAACTCAACTGGTGGCTTGCTTTTATCTTTCAGTCTTGCGATTTCCGAAAAATATATAAATACTGGGGTTAACTCACAACACACTTTATCCAAGTATTACTTAGCACTTCTGAAAATATATCAAGCCTTGGTTGAAGGAGGAAAACATTATTATTACGGTCAACTCCAAGGAGTCGACAGACTCATCGAGGGAGGCCCTAACATCATGTCAAGAACAACTATTCGACATTCACACAGTATCTATCATACCTTGCCTTGAACTAATGCACGGTCATAGCACCCACAACAGACTCTGGCAGCTTATTCCACTCATTCACCACTCTCCAAGTAAAAAACCTAGCTCTAACACCCCTGCTAACCACATTCTTGCCCAGCTTCCATGTATGGCCCCTAGTCCTCCCACCACCAGTCCTGTTATCAAAAATATCTTCTGGATTAATCTTATAGAAACCCTTCAGTAATTTGAATGTCTCAATCATATCACCCCTTTTCCATCTATCGACCAATTTTTGCAACCCACAAATCTTCAACCTGTTCTCATAAGGTTCATTCCACAGACCTGCTATCATCTTGGTCACTCGTCTTTGGATCCTCTCCACCTCCTCCCCATCAAGAAGAAACCCTGGTGCCCGTATCTGGGCACAGTAGTCTAGATGGGGTCTTATCAAGGCTCGATACAGAGGAACAATAACTTGTTTGTCTCTGCTTGTTAAAGTATTTTTCAGAAGCCAAGTGATTTGATGAGCTGATTTAGCCACTTTTGCAATGTGCTCCCTAAACTTCAATTCCCTGCCCACCAACACCCTGAAATCCCTGGCCTCATCAATCTCCTGGAGTACGGTTCCACCAATGTGATATACTGCTGCTAATCTTTTCACCCCAAAATGCATAACCTTATACTTTGCCACATTAAATTGACATCCAAATCATCCTGAAAAATTTTGACATCCTGTGCACTCACAATTGCTCTACCCAACTTTGCATCATTAGCAAACAAGTGAACACTTCCTCTCAGATCCTTTCCTATATCATTGATGAACAAATTGACAAGTAGTGGTCCAAGAACAGAATCCTGTGGCACACCACTAGTCACAAGCCATCTTTTGGACTCCACTCCTGAATAAACCACTCTCTGGTATCTCTCCATCAACCACCCTCCTATCCATCTCACCAACCCTATATCCATCCCCATCTGCTCCAGTTTACTGATTAGAGTTCCATGTGGTATTCTGTCAAAGGCCTTAATAAATTTAGTTTAATCCTTTATCCAGGTGTGCGCAAACAAAGTTTGCACCTGAAAGTATCTTCAGGACTGGGGAAAAGTGGTACAACACCGTGCAACTCCTTGCAAAGGTAGAGTAAGCTACCAACACTCCTATCTCAGTATCTCCCATAGTTGTTGTTGTGTTGGTAGCTTGCTCCACCCTTGCAAGGAGTTGCCCGGTGTTGTACCACTTTACCCCAGTCCTGAAGATACTTTCAGGCGCAAACTTTGTTTGCACACACTTGGATAAAGGATTAAACTAAATTTATTATAGTCTGACCAAGTGAAAAATAAACTTTCAGCATCTTTCTCTAAATCCCGAGTAATTTAAGAAAATGGTGGCACACCGTTTGGCAGCTCCTATAGGTAGAGATAACCTTGCTAATGCTTCTGCCAGGTATCTCCACTTGGGCCTGGCTCCCACTGAAGAGACCTCAATAAAGGTCGAAACTAGTCTGGGTAGTGGCCCTTCCCTTAATGCATAACATTATATATATCTGCAAGGAGATGTGTTTTGCATTATGGGAGATACTGAGATAGAAGTGTTGGTAGCTTGCTCCACCTTTGCAAGGAGTTGCCCGGTGTTGTACGACTTTACCCCAGTCCTGAGGATACTTTCAGGAGCAAACTTTGTTTGTACACACTTGGATAAAGGATTAAACTAAATGTTTGTACACACTTGGATAAAGGATTAAACTAAATTTATTATAATCTGACCAAGTGAAAAATAAACTGTCAAAGGCCTTGGCAAGGTCCAGTAGAATCACTGTAAACCCATTACCCTTATCCAGTTCAGCCTTCACTGTGTTATAAAACGTGAGCAAGTTACTGAGGCATGATCTACCCTTCACAAAACCATGTTATCCCCCATACAATATCCCATTTTCATCTATCCAATCCTGTATTCTTTTCTTGACTAATTTCTCGAAGACCTTGACAATGATTCTTGATATGCTAATCGGTCGGTAATTTACAACAGCAGTCTTGGAACCTCCTTTATGCACTGGAACTATTTTCCCCTCCTTCCACCCCCTCGGGACTAACCCAGACCCGAGACTCAAATTAAACAAAATGGTCAAGGGTACTGACAATTCTTTAGCGCATCACGTACGACACGAGCTTGTATACCATCCAATCCAACAGATGTATCGACATTGAGGTTTTGCAATAAACTACTCACCTCCACTTCATTCACCACAATTCCCATATAATCTATTGGTTCATTCATTTCTGCAATGTCACCACCTGGATGATATATTCTTGCAAAGTGCTCGCTCAGTAACTCAACTATATCAACTGATTCGGTTACCTAACCTTCAACAATAAAAAATCAATAAACAACAAGCAATTGGTTGAAATGTGGTCATGTGGATAACAGTGTCCACTTCAAATCTTACAGAACAGCAAGGGAGGGTGAAAGCAATAAAACCATATTATTGTTCATTTCACCCCTCTTTTATTACTCATCGTTCTGCCGCTACAAATTAAAATAGTAGCAGAATGTTCACAGAATGAACATTCTGCTGCTATTTTTATTTTTTTAAGTATCCATTTTATTTCACTTATTTTTACTTATTCAATTTTAATTTGTTTTGTTTGGATAATTAAAATAATAGATTTATTTGGTTAATTTAAGTCTACCTGTGGACCACCTGTCTCATCGTTGCGGACCACATGTGGTCCGCCTGACCATAGGTTGAGAAACACTGCTATAGAGCAGTAGTGGCATGCATGCCAGAGGTGGCATGCCCGAGAATTTTGCTGGCATGTCAACGATGTACATAATATATCCTTTTATACGCTTATAAATTATTCCACTTTTTTTAAATTGTTACAATACGTAGAAGTTAAATTTTGTTTTACAGGAGAGAGCAGCTATGAAGACATGAATTTGATTGGTGCAGTATTAACAAAAGATCACGTGACCCAAAGACAAATGGAACCAGCAATTTTTGAGTTGAAATGCTAATTCTCTTCATCCAAATTCCATAACATCTGTCATAACACCATACACTATATATTTCTTAGTTTTAAGACATTCACGATGGGGTTTGTTTATCGTTCCGACAGAACTTCTCATTACCGACGGGTTCAACTCATACAAAGTTTCAACCCTTGGTTGATTTTTATTGCTTTGTTTGCATTTAAGCTGGAAGGGGAACTTGCACAAGCATTATATGGCATGTTTCAATTCATGGTAGAATTTTATTTGCAGTCAAACAAACACTTATTTCATGTAATTGAAAAATTGGACAATTTTCGTTAGATACTGTGTTTCCAGTGCAACATATGGTTTTGCTTGCCTATACAGGGTAGTTTCTGTGAGAGGGGTACATGTGATTCATTAGTTAGTGCCGTTTTTATTCCAGCTGTCTCTAATTGCGCTATTTGTTGAGAAATATATTACACAGACTGCAAAAGCCTCTGTACCTTATTCATGGATACAATAAAACTTTTTTTTTCTTGCATCTACAGTATATAATGGTTGTTGGGGGAGGGCGTGTTGTTTTTTGTGTGGGAGGTATATATGCAAAACCTTTTAATGTCTCTTTTTGTAAAGTGAAATCAGGGGTGCCAGTTATACATGAGGGCAAGTTAATTCGACGGTAAGCGTTCGCCGACAAGTCGAAATCCTTATGCTGCTTCTCCTGCTCCGCTGACTTCTATGGTGAGTTACAATGCATAAATATTTTTATCACTACCGTTTTTTTTTTTTCTTTCAAGCTAACATTATTAAAACTAATTTAATAATACAATGATCAATAATTTTATACTGAATAATATTATAAATTTTTGGTGATCAGAATGGGATATGTCATTGAAACTTACCACAAGTTAATTTAATGATGTTGGCCTGAGAAAACTACAATATTGTAGCATTAGTCCTGTGATTGATAACTAATTTAAATGCGTACTTTTATATTTGTCCACATGCTACACCCTATACATAAGTGTTTTAATACTCTTTATGATTATGCCATAATTAATTTTCTCCTCTACATATGCTTGTGAGTCATTATTTTTTGAAATGACTTTTATAAAAGACAGTTTAAGAAATAGAATGACTGATGAATGTAGTACCACGTGTGTATTACTAAAAGTGACAAAATATGAATCTGATGTAAAACATTTGGGATCTAATGTACAACAGCAAAAATCTCATTAATAAATTGATATATTGATATTAATAAATTAATAAATTGATAATAGGTTGATATTGATTTGTATATGACAATGTGTATGTCAAATTATGAGTTCATTTTTATGAAATTCTATGTTAATTTTTAAACTTGTCTCAATAAAATTGTGCAATTTATTTTGTATTAATTAATGTTAATTAATAATTCCGGATAATGATCGGATGTTATGTATACTGAGTCTCAGTAAACAAAAGAAATTTCTTGGAAAACACCGCAAAATATAGACAAACCAGAAAAATACACATAACATGTGCAACAAATTTTACGAGATGATTTGCTGCTCTCAAATCATATTTATTCCTGCAATACGCTCTCTCTCTTCATAAGTTTTTTTTTTTAATTATGCCATCATAAATTCACTTATTCATGTTTAGAATTTATAGGATCGTGCTATTTGCTCTACCCAGCAAATTATAGGACACACATATCACAAATGATAATTATTAATTATCCTTTACCATTAATGAAAGTGTTTCTACTCACACTTATTTTTCCTATTCTTACATGTCTTATAAATGATGTTTCACATATTTTCATCTTTCAGTATTTCAAATATACCAATCAAATATAGCATTCTTCTTCATTCTTGTTTTCTAATAAATCCTAAAACATTGTTCCCCCACTCTGCACAGAAGTATTCAAAGTTATCCTGCAATTAATTGCATCGGACCAATTAAGATGAGCGCTGATGCGCTGTACCTGTTTCTTCTTCTTTGAGTAGTCTGCAAGACATGCTGTTTTATTGCAGCAATAAAACACATGTTCCTCTTTTTGGTTCATCTTTTTCTGATTTGTGCAGAATGACCGGTTAGTTTGCCCTGTGTGTGCGTTACAGAGTGAAGTGTGCATTGTAATATAGTGAAACAAATTTAAACAAAAAAAATATATTTTTAAAAGGTAAGTGTAATTAATGTAATTTAATATTATTTTCTTGTTAGTTTTATGATTTTTTTTTTTGGATTTTAAACTGAAATAATTTAATTTAGGATTAATTAATTAGTTGCTTTTGAATAAAATATGCCAGTCATTTTTTTTATATATAAAATTGTGCTGAAATCTATTAATTCTGAATACCTTTTTTTCTCCCAAGAATTAAAGATCATTAAAATTGATGCCAAATGACCACAACGTATTTATAGTTTACATGAACAAACAATTACATCAAAAAAAGCTAAAAGACGTTTATTGATGTAATTATTTGTCTCCAAGCTTCCCCGCCGTGGAAACTTTTCAGTGCACACACGTCCATGTATACGGTCAAATTAACGTGAAATTTGTAGCGCGGGTTGCATAATCCACATGACAGCACACTCAACCGAAATGAGCACGCGACGCCACTGATACACACACACACAGTAATCCCTCGATTAATGTGTTTTCGATTAGTGAATTTCAATATCAAAATTCGATTAGTATGCCTCTAAAATTGAACATCTTAAAATTAAATGTTACAGATTTTAAAAATTTTCTATCTATACATTTTTTATGGCTGACTATTTTAAAAAAATCACTCACCAGAATGAAATAATTTAGTTACTGATTTAAAACATTTTACAAAGTTATTTTTAATGGCATACTACCATGTACTCTATGTTCCAAATTTTTACTGTCAAAATTTATGTCGTTTGCTAATCACATAGCATTTTCCTGATCATATCTTGTACCTCCTTTGCAATTATTTTCTTTACATTTTTTTTTATTATTTTAAAGTATTTTCCCAACCTTTCATCATGAGTAAAAGAATTAGTGAGCAAAAAAATGAAAGTGTGAAAATGATTCGAAAAGTAATCTCATTGGAAGAAAAACTTGAAATAATAAAGAAATTGAACAAGGTGAGTCCAGAGCAAAGATAAGACAAGATCACAAAAATGGGTGAATCAACTATAAGAGCAATTTTAAACAAAGCTGCTGAATACAAAGAGAAAAGTAAGGCTGATTCAAGTTCACTGTGCATGCACTCGAAATCAAAGTATCATGATGATTGAATTAGAGAGACTTCTTTCTACATAGATCGAAGATTGTAACCAAAAAGGGATCCTGCTAAGAACTGACTTTAGTCTTTATTAAATCAAAAGCATTAAGTCTCTTTGCAACCTTGAAAGAAAAGGCTATCAATGATGCAAAAGAAGAATATTCCACGTTAGTGCTGGGTGGTTTGAGAAATAGCGTACATAATGTTCTAATCACAGGCAAAGCTGCAAGTGCCGATAAGGAGGTGGGCACAAATTATCCAGAAATTTGAAGAAAATTGTGTAAGAAGAGGGCTATTGTGACCAACAAATATTTAATGTCGATGAAACTGGCCTTTTTGGAAGCCAATGCCTTCCAAGACTTTTCTGGCCAAATCAGAGAAATCTCAGCCTGGTTATAAAGACGTAAAGTCGAATGAAATTACTGCTAGCAATATGCGATCCATTTGGAAGCACATTAAATGATTTTAGAGGCTTTTCAAATGAATCTTAGTTAATTAAATCTCATTCTGAGAAACTGAGTGATTCTGACCTGCTAAATTTAGATGCACAGTGGGAAGATCCTGAAGAATATGAAGAAAATTTAATCACTGACAAGCCCAAAGAGATTTCACAGAAACAAATTTAAAATATTTTCGTGCAACCGAAATGTTTAAGTAGCAATGCTTAGAGACTGACCCTTGTGAAGAGAGAAGCAGAAAAATTTGCAGAAGAAGCAGTTGTTTGGAAAAAAAGAAACAGAATGCCAGCCAGAATAATTGATTTATATTTTGAATATGTTTTATTGTCTTTCAGCTTCATAGCTTTCCTTTAACTAGGCCCTGAGACATACCCTAATTCTTTTATAAAAAAATCAAGGGTAAAAAAAAGACATTTGAGGAACGAATTATAGTTTTTTCCATTATAGTTATATAATTATAACTTTAGTTATATAATTATAACTAATTATAGTGCGTTTTTGATTAATGAGCCTGTTTAAAAGAACGCATTAGGTGCACTAATCGTGGGATTGCTGTATATATGTATATATATAATATTGGTTTTATTATATTTATTACAGTCTCGATTTACCATGCCATGTTTTATTTCACGTTCAACTGTTACAATAAAACGTGTTACTGCTGAGATTTATATTTATTATATTTTCGAATTATTGTTGTTTATTATTTTGAATAATCATTTAGTTCTTTTTATTTTCTTTTTATATAATGTATTTATATAACGCATTAAATAAAATATATTGTTTAGGATGCTTTTCAACATGGCTACGAAGAAAAACTACGAAAAACAACAGATGAGCATTGTGGCTTTAAAACTGAATGGACTGAATCTTTCGTGTTCATCTCGAACTCAGATGGCCTTCCAACCTGTCTTATTTGCCAAGAAAAACTGGCGCACAACAAAAAGTCAAATTTGGAGAGACACTTCACAGCAAAACATGCCACATTTGCCAGAAAATATCCTGTCGGTGACATGAGAAAGAGAGCAGTTGAAGAACTTCAGAAAATATTGAAAAATCAAGTTCTGTATTTAATTATTGGAGAGAGTCTGCCAATGTTAATATTGCAAGCTTCGTAGTGAGTCAGGAGATCGCTAAGAGAGGAAAACCATTCACAGATGGTGAATACATAAAATGTTGTTTTGTTAATACATCTGAAGAACTTTTTCAGGATTTCAAAAACAAAGCAGAGATTTTAAATAAAATTAAAAGCATACCGTTATCTTCCAAAACAGTAGCAGATAGGACAGTCACAATGTCCTCAAATGTGACCAACCAACAAGTTGAAGACGTTAAATTAGCTTCAGCTTTATCAATTGCGGTAGATGAGTCTTGTGACATCAAGGACACACCCCAAGTTTCCCTTTTTGTGCGGTATGTATCATCTGAGGGTCCAAGAGAAGAACTTCTGGGATTATTGCCACTCAAGGGCCAAACATGTGGAGAGGACATAGCAAATGCCGTCCTTGAATGCATGGAAAAAAATCATATCCACTCAATAAAATTGTGTCAATTGCAACCGATGGTGCAAAAAGTATGACGTGAGTGAAAAAGGTTTTGTTTAAATTTTGAAAGGAAAAATTAATTATGAAGTGATTACTTTCCATTGTATACTCCACCAGGAAGCACTTTGTGCACAAACATTTACAGAAGAAATTGGTAAAATTATGGAATTGATAATTAAGATTACCACACCATTGTAGACAAGGGGACTTAACTATCGACAATTTAAAGAGTTGCTAAGCGAAATGGAGAGCGAGTATTCAGATCTTCTCCAGTACAACAGGGTTTGATGGCTTTCCAGAGGCGGCATGTTAAAGCATTTTGCATCTTGCATAAATGAAATCAAACTATTCCTCGACAACAGGGATGTTCAATATCCAGAATTAACAGATCAGTGGTTGCAAAAATTGTACTCAATGATTTTCAATACTTGGAATAGTCTTCCGGACTCATATCATGAGTTGAAAAAATTTGCATTTGGTGTTCTCGCTATCTTCGGGTCTACATATTTATGTGAGCCGTTTTCTAACATGAATTTCATTAAGTGTAAATTGAGGAACCAAATTACTGATGCCAACTTGTAATCGTGCCTTAAATTAAAAACGACTAGTTACAAACCGGACATACAACTTTCTAAGGAAATGCAAGCTCATTGCTCACACTGATTAAAACCAATGAGAGCAATTTTTTGTGTGATTTTTTCTTCATTTAATAAAGATATAATTAATATTATAACTTGTTATATATTGCTATAATTTACTATAATATTACTTCAAATTTTCCTTATTTGTAAAAATATATTTATGGCTCTCGAATAATTTTTAAATTGTTGTGAGGGACAGGTTTGGCTCTTTCGTCTCAAAAGTTTGCCGACCCCTGATCTAGATGGTTGTAGTCCTTGACATAGACGGATTGAAAGAGGAAGATGAGAAATTGGTTCAGTAAGCTTGATGCTGAACTATGCACAGATGTTGACTAGTATGTGTTTAGAAGAATGGTGGTGGTGAGTTCAGTAAAGCCACACCCATGAAAATACCTATACAAAAGAAAGGAATACAGAAATAGAGCATCTATAAGAATGTAATTATAGAAATTATCTGAGAGAAGAATGATTTATTAGGTGGATTTCCTTTTTTTGGATACCATTGAGCATTCCAAAGGAAATTTTTGGTGCACCATTGCAAATGTGAGGACAGTATTTTGAGGTCTGATAGTTTTGGGATTTATATAGTGTTAGGAATTGTACAGGCAAGAATTAGTGTTTTCATCAGAAGAGGAGACTGTGATTTTTGGATCCCTTGTCATCACATTGCTAGTCGTTATAATATATCAGGAATCATGTGTTCACCATTGTCAGTCTTTTTTCAGATATTCTGTGTTATTGTTTTTGTTAAGTTGCTGTTTAATTCAGTCATTTTTTAAAATTTGACTCTCCTGATGAAGTGTATTAGATGTACAGTATATTCTAATATATACAAAATTTTAGATTACTAGAAACATGCAGTATATAGCTCAGTGGAAGTGGAGCTTGCGTCCTCTGTGCTTGGTCGCTTGAAGTCAGACTTAAGTTCAAGTCTGGTCGCCGACTGGAGGAACTTTTTCTAAGCCTTTCTTCGACCGTTTCCCGAGTTAGTCAATCTCTGGCACAGGCATGCAGGTTTTTCCTCCCGGAAACTCGGGTTTTTTATCCCGTAAACTCAAGAAAATCAACTGTAGTACTCACATTATTTCAGATAGTAACATATCTTGTTAGGGTTGGGTATCAAGAGATGGCAGCACTTGTTTGCCGGCCTCTTCATCTGTGGCTGCTATAATTAGTGATAGACATGGGCCAGCTATCTCTGAACCGCCCACTCAGTCTCCAAAAGCTAGATAGGGTTAAAAGGCCTTGCCTACTCCCTATAAGGGAATAAAAGGCGTTAGCTGATTTATTATTATTTTATAGAAACATGCAGTCCAAAGAAATTAATGATTTATTAATGTAGATATTTCAATATGAATCAAACAATCATCAGTGCACAAGCAACAATTCAGAAGCAGAGCAACAATAATGGATTGTTTTTCGCTTCAACATATATGAGCCATGCACTAGAGTAATATCATATGACAGATGCTATGGTAAATATAATAAGCAAAAAAAAAGCATAAAAGAAATTAAATAACATAAAATAAACCATTGGGGGGGGGGAGGTTTACTGATTGCCAGTTTGGATGAGGATACGATCAAAAAATTGAAGACCTATTTTGGAAGAACTTGTTCCTATGGTTTACCAAAAATCTACAGTAGTGTTCCTCTCGAACTTATAGTTGCCATTTCTACCTACCTACCCTCTAGCCGAGTTACCAGCTTTTCTCATTAGCACTTGAACATGCCAATTGCACTCATTGAAATTCATTGGAATTCCTGGCAAAAATTTCTGCTGGGAGTTCTGTCAGAGGGCAACAATCTTGTTAGAAGCATTAACATGATGACAGTGAAAAAAGATAAGATTGATACTTATGATTTGAGTATTTGTTTTAAATTTATAATTAGCTTTGTTTGTTAGATCGTAATTGGCCGTACATACTCTACGTTTTGAAGTTTTTGTTGTTTAGAATATATTTTTAGTATATCTTGTCAGTGTATTTGTACTGTGTTATAATAATGGTGGCTGGAATAAGTCTGTTTACCAATAAGTTATCACTCAGCCTGCAACCATTCAAGGACTACATTTTACACCACATATTACAAGATTTTGTGGCACATCGTGCTTTCAGGATGTTTGCATAATAGCCCTTACAAATATGACAGGTAAGCGACCAGGGAGTGTATGGCCACAAAATGTAAGAAATGGGAAGAGCTTGATGAGATTAATTTAAGTGCCTGCACTAGCAGTGCATTGGAAACGAGTGAATATCAGCATAGAGAGAGAGACGAGTAGCATGATTGAGAATGAGTAAGATGAGCGTTATTGGGGAAATTAATGTAGTAGATTTAGAGGATGGAAACAATTGGGTAAATGATTGTCGAGCAAGAATAGATTGCTTGGAAGGAGAGATACTGAGAGAGGGGGGGGTAGTGGAATGTATGAAAAATGAGTTCAAAAGTGTGAAAGAAGAGATGGGAAATTTGAGCCCTTTCTATGAAATGTTCCATGACTTATGAGCTATCCTGTAGTATTCAGATCTTCTCCAGTACAACAGGGTTTCCATTCCTCCTTTACTACTACTACTAGTAGTAGTAGTAGAGGAGGAATGGAATTTCTGGAATACTTGAGGAACAAATGCCTCGGGCAGCATGTAGTAGAAGAAACTAGAGACTCAGGAATTTTAGATTTGATCTTGGCATCAGAGGACCTGATTGTAAGTAAAACGCCATCCATGCCCCCCATTGGAAAGAGAGAGTGACCATGTGGTCTTAACTTGGGGGATGAGTAGAATGCAGAAGTGTCAAGAAGAAAGGAATTTATGTGGAATTATAAGGCAGGTGATTATAGTAATCTCAGAAATCAGCTTGGGGCAGTTTCATGGGTGGAAGAATTGGGAGAGATATCACCAGTGCATGGGAACTAGTAAAGAAATATTTATTAGCAGCGATGACACGTTATACACCTCAAGTGAAAAAGAGAACAAGATTCAACGTAAAGTGAATGACTAATGTTATCAAATGGGAGCTGCAGACGAACAGGAGGTTAGGGAGAAAGTATAAGGAGAAGGGTGGAGAGCAGTTGCATGAGGAATATAAGATTTAGGCTAAGAAAGTGACTGGCATGGTAAGGAATGCAAAACATGAATATGAGAAGAGATTAATTCTGAGATACAAGGAAAATCCAAAGGAATTTTTGTTATGATATTGTTAGATGAAAATGAGAGTAGAGTGACCGATGCAGAAAACATAGTAGAGTTGTTTAATGATCACTTTATTGGGATATTTCATTCTGGAAAAGAGGGTTTTATTACTAGAGGGATTGGAAGGGTTCAAGGTTTGTAAGTGCAAGAAGAGAGTATGTTACAAATACTAAGTTCTTTGAATGCCTGAATGGCAAATGGGGACTGGATGAGATTTCACCACATATTTTAAGAGATTGTGCTAAGGAACTGACAACTCCATTGACTTGGAGATTGCAACTTTCCTATAGCCTTAATGGCCATGAGAAAGGTGCTCAATGGGTGGAAAGAGGGTAAGATAGTCTCATTGCATGAGGGTGGTGGTAGAATGGTAATGTCAAACTATAGTTCAGTTTATATTTCTTCTGTAGTTATTAAGATTTTGGAGAAATCATTGAGGTTGTATAAAGTACTGGACATTTGTAGGTAATGTTATCTTTGAGGGTCAGCATGTTTAGTAATCTGATTGCCTTTTATAATAAAGTAAGAAGAGCAGTTGATGAGGGGAAGGCATACACTGTCATTTTTTTGGATTTTACAAAGGCATTTGACAGGGTGCCATATGATGAGCTGATAATTAAATTGCAGCATATGGACTTGGATATGAGGCTGGTGAATTGGATTGGGGATTGGCTGTCTGATGGATGTTAGAGAGTTGTGTACAAAGGAACAGTATAAAAGAAGCAGAGTGTTACAAGTGGAGTCCTTCAAGTTCCAGCATTGAGACCCACATTGTTTAATTTTTATATCAATGTCATTTTCAATAAATTGCAGGGAGATATTCAGTTGTTTGCAGATGACATAAAGCTGGGAATGGTCATTAGTATTGTTGATGTGGCAGCCCTTCAGGAGTATTTGAATAAGCTGGATATATAGGAAAATTAATGGGGATGTCAGTTTAATGCAACTAAATTTAAGGGCTTGAAGTTTGGGATCCATCATTGGGAAACTGCATACTGTGTTGGAGAACTGGTACTAGAGAAAGTCGATAGGAGGAGGAGAGTTGATATGATTGAGACATTTAAACTGTTGAGAGGTAATTACAGGGTTGACACTGGGGAGTTATTTCATATGGTAGATCAAGAGGAAGGGTCACAAACAAGGGCCATCCCCAGCAGTTTCAAATGAGAGTGGTGAATAAGAGGGTGAGGAGTGGCCTTTTTTTCATGGAGGGTGGTTGGACCATGGAATTCATTGCCTGATAGGGTGGTGAGAGCACGAACTGTGAATGAGTTTAAGGAATGGTATGATAGACTTTGTGTTGCTTCAAATTGGCTTCATAAGATGACTGTTTTGATTCCGTGGAGGTCCTGAAGAATAATAATAGTAAATTAAAAACTTATCCTTACAGCCTGCTGTTATTACTGCTCTGGGAGTCGTCTTTCTCCTACCTTAGCTAATTTACACTTAGAACATTTCAACCGACGAATTTTTCCATTTGGCCTGAATTTGAAGCATCTTTACCCAACTTTTCTAACTAAGATTAATAGCCTACTCTCACTTATCAGTTTCACTATGGAAAGAGAAAATGGAAAATTAACCTTCTTATTCCATATACCACCTGGTGTAATAAAAACTTCAGTTTATCATAAATGTACTTTCACAGGCCATTATGTACAAGATTCATTCTATCATCCTTCTCAAAAAAATGGCTGTCATCCAATGCTTGCTTACTGTTAACTGAGCAAGCATATAATAAGGATATGAGTAAGGATATAATTAAAAAAGTTAGCAAGCAAGGAAAATATTATTATTAATATCTGACCTCTATGGAGTCAAAAGAATGCTTTAAAAACATTTACAATTTCTGCACTTACCAACCTACTCTACATAAAAAGAACCTGCTCCTTACTCTCTGGTTCACACTCTCCTTATATGGTTTTCATTGATCACCTGTTATTTTACTCTTGTCTCCCTCTACTGTGTGAAAAATCTCCTCCACATTAATCTGGTAACAGTCCCTCACCACCTTGTCTCAATCATATCCTCTCTTCTTCATCTATCCAGCAGGCCAATTTACATTCCCTCAGTCTGTCTTCATATCCCACATTCCAGCTCTCTCTATAAGAGGCATCTGTTCATGGTGGAGGGAGCTCCCAGTAATCATTGGGAGGGCTTTTCTTTCCATATTTCTTCTTTGCTCTGTTTCTCCTGGGTCTTTTTTGCTATGCTATCATCCTGATCCCTATCACTGGGATCTAATATCTTGACATGCAGTGCAACTACTCTTCCATTCTGGCAATGGTGCTTTCTTTAATATCTGCAGTTATACTCTCTTTTATATTGGCAATCATGCTTGTCTTTGTTCCTGTAGTTGCTCTCACTTTTGCTCTATCAGTTGTGCACTCTTTCATTCCTGCATCCCCCCCCCCCCACAATAGTCATGCTTTCTTTTTGGTCCCACAGTTGTGTCCCTTTTGTATTTTCAGTCTTTTCTTCATTCATAAACATTTTCTTAACACTCATGAATTAAAAGTTCAATTAAATTGAACCTTCAGTTGAATTAAATAATTCAATTAAAGGTTCCTTTAATCCTATCAGTCTCATCCTTTTGCCTGATATCCATTTCTATTTTACACTTCTTATTGCCTTCATCATGATAATCTGCAGAAAGCAGAATATCATGCTTTCTGCAGATTATATCCTCCTTTTGTTTAGTTGCCCAACAAATATACACCTTCTACATATACATACATGCATGTTTCATTCTTCTGATGTAATGTGTACATCTGTATGAAAGATGTGTGTGTGTGCATATGGACTTGCCACATTCAATATTCATGTCACACACACCTTTTTTTGTTCACATTGCTATCTTGCCTTCATTTGCTACATGAAAACTGTATTACACAAAAATTATTGCCAAAATAGTTAACAAGCTTGAAAATTACCATGCATTTCTTAGTTATTAATAATGAATAAAATTTTACCAGAATGCACACAATATTTCATCAATATTACAGAAAATAAAACTTATCTTGGCTTGAGCAATTCTATCAATGAATTATTGTAATTGATCTTGTGTAAGTAGCGAAATGATGAAAATATTCTCACCATATCTAAACCCACTTTTCAGATTTAGTCCATAGTTTTGTTTTTAAGCATTGGTACATGCATAACTTAGTAATCTGAGGAGGCAGCGGAGTCTCCTCAGAGTTCACTAAGCTTCAGGTTTGAATTTAATTATTTTTATACGTGAAAAAAAAAAATGTTTAGAGAGTGGTAGGGAAGTTCTGCTATATCTGGATGGAATAGGTTCTCTGTTAGATCTGTTACTTTGGAAGATTAGTGAGAAGACTCAACATTAAAAACACCAGTTCCCAAGCTATCAGACATTGATAGGATTAAAGGTTCTGTCCTGACTTCTTTTGAAGTCTGTTGATTAAGTAAAATATGAAGTCTAATGAAGTTAACTGCTTTCTTAGTGAAGTCTACAATATGTTTCTTTGTATAACAAGTTGTCTGATTAAGATATAAGGTGAGTAATCTGGATAAGTATTTGAAGAATCTCTCATCAAGACCTGGATATCAGAGATTGCTATACACTGTAAGTCAGTCAGTGGCAAAACAAAGGCTCAACCTTTGTTGATAGTAAAAATAATTTTTAAAGTATATATCTACTCTATATATATAAAAAGATAAGCTGAAATTTGAAACGTTTTTACGTCACGTTTTTTGTCTTACCGGCTTACCAGCCCGGAACTCGGGGGGGGGGGGGGTGCCATAGGTGCTGGGGGGTAGAGGCCCCCCCCAGTATGTGTATATATACACACCACACACACACACACACACACACACACACACACACACACACACACACACACTCTGGTAATATACATTTTTTATATGAAAAGATGTGTAGCCCTGTGGGAATGGCACGTCCAACAGAAAGACAATTATGGGTTTGATTTTAGGTCTCATTTAGACAAACTTTTTCAGCCAATTCCCAAGCTCAAGCTAGTTGAGCTTATATATGAAGCATTTAGTACATAATCATACTGATTCTATAATCAAGTTTTATTGTTTTATTTATAGTGTATAATGGGAGGAAAATGGTTTTGTAGCCTGTTTGGTGACATTTGCTCAATTACTGAAGATGATATTTTGAGTAATGCAGTTAAAGCTGCTCGGGACCACCTTGGTATTAAACAAGATCCAGTTAGATATTATGTGGATATAAAAAAGGTGAGACATTTATACCTCATAATTATTTTTTGCCCAATATGAATTGAACCAGATTTTAAACAATAGTTTACTTTTCTAATGATATGTACAACAGAATCTGTTGGTATGATTAGCTCCTGTGTCTAGAAAAAATAATTGGTATTGCCAAGATTAACACAGAGAGAGAAAGAGAACGAAGTTTTTTTTTTCTCTCTCTCCCCCTACCTCCTTTTCTATTTTTTAGAAGAGGAAAAAGTTAAAAAGAAAGTGGAGTAGTTAGTTAAGGTGTCCCTGGTTTTTAGTCTTATAATTCGTTGTCGTCTGAGCAATTCAGGTATAGGATTTTTATGTCCTGTTCCTACTCTGCAGATGAAGTTGGTCTTTCCATCTTAGTCTTGGAGGTCCACAGTGTAGCCAATTTTGCTGATATTCCTCTATTTCTTGTATGATGTTCTTTGTATCTAATCATTCTCTTATTTCTGTGTTTTTCTTTTTGTCTGATCGAGTGAGTCCCAGAAGAGGTCTTAGAAACTTCATCTGTGCTGCTTCCAATCTTTGTCTGTTTCTTTGTTTTAGAATCCAGGTTTCACTTCCAAATTTAAGAGATGGTTTAGAGGTCATATTATGTAATCTTAATTGAGTTTCTTTAGTCATTTGTTTTCCAAAATTTATTTTAATTATGCCATTCATTCTATTGTAAATTTGTACTCTTGCTACCAGTTGTGAATCAGTATTGTATCGCAAGATTATATTTCCTAAGTATTTGAATTCTGTAACTTGTTCTATTATTTTATTGTTAAACATAATTTTGACATTTTGAATGGTGTTTCCACACATTGCCATAGCTTTTGTTTTTATTATTATTATTATTATTCAGGCCTCCATGGAGTCAAAAGACGCATCGTGGGAGGTCCTTCCTAAGAACATAAAGTCGGCCAAGACTCATCGAGGGGAGGTCCCCCCCTAAGAAACACAAAGTCTATCATACCACTCCATAAACTCATTGACCGTTCTTGCTCTCACGACTCCATCAGGCAATGTATTCCACGGTTCAACCACCCTCCACGCAAAGAAACCACTCCTCACCCTCTTGCTCACAGTTTCCTTTATCCACCAAACTCTGCAGTCCACATTCCCTCAGCCGATCCTCATAACTATCCTTGTACAGTCCTGAAACCATCTTTGTCATCCGTCTTTGTATCCTTTCCACAGTTAATTTATCCCCTTCAAATCCTGGGGACCAAATCTGAGAACAATAGTCCAAGTGTGGTCTGATTAGAGACTTATACAACGGAATGATATCCCTCTTATCTCTGCAGGTCAGTGTCCTTCTCATAATTGCAGCAATCCTCTGTGTTACCTTCACCTCCTTTGCAGTATGTCCCCTAAACTTCAGGTTTCTATCAATCATCGACCACAGATCTCTTGTCTCCCCTACTTCCTCCAGTATAACTCCTCCCATAGAGTATGCATCATCCCACTATGTTTCCCAAACCTCAAGACCTTACATTTTGCTGCATTAAACTGACACCACCATTCATTTGCCCATCTATCTAGCTTATTCAAATCCTCTTGCAGGGCTACCACATCTGCACTATTACTAATAATCCTTCCCACCTTCGCATCATCTGCAAACAACTGAATATCCCCTTGCAATCCACTGGCAATGTCATTGATATAAAGGTTAAACAATATAGGTCCTAGTACTGAGCCCTGTGGGACTCCACTTGTAACCCTCTGCCTCCTTGAAACTGCTCCACCATATACAACTCTCTGATACCTATCAGACAGCCAATCCTGAATCCAGTTGACCAATCTGACATCCAGACCCATGTGCTGCAGTTTCAGAGATTTTAATTTTTAATTTTTTTGCTATTTCATTTGGATAGTTAGTTGCAATTTGGAGTTTATCTTCTGAATTTGAAATTAGTACTTGATCATCTGCATAAAGTATTGTATTTAGCTATTTAGTATTTGTTAGTTTAATTCCATATTTGACAGTTTTTTTCCATTCTTTTAGGATTTTGTTTATATAAATGTTGAATAGGATTGGGGATAAGCCACAACCTTGTCTTACTCCTTTATTTATAGTTATAGATTCTGGTAATGTTCCATCTGCAAATTTCATGCAAATTTTTGTTTCTCTGCATAGACTCTTTATTGCTTTAATTAATTTAGGAGATATTTTATCGTCTTGTAATATTTTCCAGAGTAGATTTCTGTTCAAGTTATCATAAGCCTTTTCATAGTCAATAAATAGAAGAAAAGTGGGTAGGTTAAATTCTTTTATTTTTTCTGCAATCTGTTGCATTGTGAAAGAAGCATCTGTGCATCCTCTCCCTTTTCTAAAGCCACACTGTTCTTCTTCTAAATAATTTTCTGTATATTTAATTAGTCTGTTCTTTAAGATGCTTGCATAGTTTAGGTGCTGTTATTAAGAGTAATGCCTCTATAATTTCCACATTTGTCCTTGGGACCTTTTTTGTGAATATTTATTACTACTCCAGTTTCCCATTCTTGGGATTTTTTGATATTTCCAGATATTACTGAAGAGTTTAAGTAGGTTTTCTTTTAAGCTATTGTCTGCATATTTAAAGAGCTCAATATTCGCATATTCCATCCAGGCCTGGGCTTGAGTTTTTTAATTCTTTTTCTAATTCTTCCATTACTATTTCTTCTGTACTTTCCTGTATATTGATATCTTCAATTTTTTGAGTTTTGTCATTGTTTTGTATTTGTTGTTTTTCATTCCACAATATTTTATAGTGTTCTATCCAATCCTCTTTGGAAATTAGATTATTTCTTAATTGGTAATTTTATGCTGTTTGTAGTTGCCTGAAAATTTTAAAACCTGTTTTTTGTGGTCCAGTATATCCTGCTCTAATGATTTAACATATTTCCTTCAGTATTCTCTTCTTATACTTCTGGAAAGCTTTCTGACTTCAGCCTGTAATTTTTATATATTGTATATAGTCAGCAGTGTTTTTACTTTGCAGATAGATTTTAAAAGCCTGTTTTTTTCCTTTCAATTAATTCCTTTAAGTCATCATTCCAAGTTCTGAGCCATTTTTGTTTTTCCTTGATTTGTATCCTAAACTTTCTTCTGCTGCTGTTAGTATGGTTTTCCTTTATATTTTTCAAGTCATTTTCAGTATTGTTTGTGGTTGGTTTTATTTTATCTCTTATTCTGCTTTTATATAAGTTTCTAATACTCTCCTGTTCTAGGAGGTGAATTTTAAATTGTTTATTAGATGTTGGTTTGTTATCTTTTTTTCTTTTAAAGTATGTGGTTCTTTTTATGAATTCAAATCTGCTTTCAACTAAAATGTGATCACTATCAATTTTGCTCCCTCTAAAAACCCTTGTATCCATGATATTATTATTATTTAGTTTGTTGTTAATAATAATGCAATCTATTACTGATTTTGTTCCTCTTGCTTCCCATGTGTACTTATGTATTTTATGCCTGAAGAAAGTATTGCTGATTTTTAGAGTGTTAAATACACAGAAGTCTCTTAATAAAATTCTATTATTATTGATTACTGATTCTCCCTCTGATCCAATGCATCCTGTTATTGGGTTACTTCCCACTCTAGCATTGAAATCTCCCATCAAGATTGTTGCTTCATTTTTATTTGTTTCATCAATACATTCTGAAGTTTTCCATAAAATTCTTCTGTCTCTTCCTCTTTTCCATCTACTGGTGCATAAACTCTGAAAATATTGAATGTTTGATTAATAATTTTCATTCTAACTTAGATTATTCTGTCTGATAACCAATTATAATCTAATATTTTGTTTTTCCATTTTTTTATCAAGACGAATCAGAGTAGGAGAGAGAGAGAGAGAGAGTTTTGGGAATGATAGAAGAGGAGAGAATTCTGGGATTGATAGAAGAGGAGAGAATGGAAACAGTAGGAGAGAGGGAATGGTTGGGTGGGTGGAGTTGGGTTGGGTTGGTTATTGGCACAAAAACTAGAACGGTCATACTGTGTCATACTAAAGGTTACAGCATTAGCATTTACAGAAAATTGTAAACAATATGTCTGTACAAGAATCTAGTTTCACAAAGCAGCATCTCTAGATAAACAGAACTGCTGCAGAGGGCACAGCAACACACAAGGTCAGAGGTTATTACAGTAGTGAAAAAATAGTTAACAATATAAGTTAATACATAATATATTTGAGCCTGGTGGCGTAGCGTCAATGGCGCGCGTTCGCTAAGGTGATAAGACCAAAGTTCGCATCTCGCCGGAGTGTTATTCGAGCTGTGTTTTTTGCTACATGTATGCACCGAAAAATGTGAAGGATCTGTGGTCGGTCTGGCAAAATGAAAAGAAAGAAAATGTCGACGTATGTGAGAAGTGTCGGGATAGGCTGGAGCGTTTAGGAATGGAAGCTGACATCGGGACCGTAGCGGAAGAACTTCAGCGGGAGTTTATGAAAATGAAAAATGACCTTCATCTTCTTCATGAGGAAGTGGAAGTGATCGGTAAGGAGATACTGGAAGTTAAAGCTGAGTTTAATGTGTTAAACAGAGAAATTAGGACTATAGAGATTACTTTAGCTGAAGTAACTAGAACAGGATTACATATGGGTGAGTCTTTGGTGAATGATTCAGTAATAAATAGTATGGGAGTGATTGGGAGTCAACATAATAAAACCACAAGTGGCCAAGAAGAAATGAGATGTAGTGAGAGTGGGGGGATAAGTAATAGAGAGTTGAGTAATGAAGCTGGGAGAGTCATGCTGAATAGTGTAGAGAATGAGTCCATGAGTGTGAACTTGAATGAAGTTAATAGTGGTAAAATATATGGTGATTCTATGATTAAGGGTATGGAGAGTGGTATGCATGAGGAGTGCTTGGCTGATGGTACAATAGAAAGAGTGGCTTTAGCAATAAAGAGAGGGCATGAAACAGACAAGATGATAGTTATGGTGGGTACGAATGACCTGAGAGGTAGTATAAATCGGGTAGGAAAAGATTTAAGAACATTATTAGATATTGTGAAGAGGAAAAGTGTCAATGGGAGAATAGTGTGTGTGCTGCCTCGTTTTGACAATTACGAGTTAAGTAGACGAGCAATGATAATGAATGATATGATTGCAAGAATGTGCAGAAAAAGAGGTCTGGAGTTTGTTGATGTTTGGAGTGTGTTTGAAGGAAAAAGGCAGTTGTATGCTAGAGATGGACTGCATCTTAACATGGAAGGACATAAGAGATTGAAGAAGTTATTGTTTTCTGAACAGGTTGAAGTTATTGGGCAGGGAAACTAATATTGAAAAGGTTGAGTGTAAGAGAGAGAAACTTTAGCACTGATTGTGTATTTATTGATCCTTATAGGCAGAATAAATTGCAGAAGAGAGGGGAAAAAAATCGGCATAGGACTACGGTAGTTAGTGACTTATATATCAGTTCTAAAGCCGGTACAAGATCTAGAGGGAATCTGCAATTTTTGTATACCAATGCTAGAAGCATTAGAAATAAGAGAGAAGAATTTTTGGCATTAGTCAGTGAAATCTCACCAAAAGTTGTAGGCATTAGTGAAACTTGGCTGTCAGCAGAAGATGTGGTCACTGGAATTGAATGTGATGGGTACAGTATTTTCAGGGAGGATAGAGAAGATAGAACAGGAGGAGGAGTACTGTTGATGATAGCTGATGTGTTGCAGCCAAAGAAAGTAGTATATCATGATGATAGACATGTGAATGAGAGTTCATTTGAAGCAGTCTGGTGCGAAATAGTGACCAACGCAACCAAATATACAGTTGGATGTTGCTATAGGCCAGGGAGTACAGGGGGAGATATTGAATTCATGCATCAGCAACTTAGTGCAATGAGTGAAGGCTTAGTGATTATTATGGGGGATTTTAATTATGGTGATATCAATTGGAAGGAGGAAATATCACGTAGCAAAAAGGAAATGGAGTTCATACATCTGCTACGAGATAATTACTTGAAACAGCACGTAACTGAAGGGACACGTGGTGTGAGAGTGTTGGACCTGGTTATTGGTTCAGAGGTTATATGCATAAGTAAGGTGACCTCGTTACCTCCAGTTGGTGAAAGCGATCATGTGGTATTGACTTGGGAGGTTGCAAAATCTGTGGATTTTTCTATTAAGAAGGGGTATGTACGAAACTACAGGTTAGGCAATTATAACAAGCTTCGGAGTGAGCTTGCAGCCATCCCATGGCAGAACATATTGCAAGGGAAAGATGTTAGCAGTGCTTGGGATAAAATCAGTGGGTATCTGAGGAAAGCAATATCAGATTGTGTCCCCATGGTCAGGAGGTCAAACAAGGCAGGCATTAGATGGATGAGCAGTAGTATCAAGCTTGAACTACAAAAAAAGAAAATGTTATGGAGAATTTACAAGGAGAAGGGCGATCAGGACACCCATGAGCAGTACAAGGCTCAAGCTAGGAAGGTTACCAGCATAGTAAGAAAAGCTAAATCAGATTATGAGAAGACCTTAGCCAAAGAGATCAAGGGTAATCCCAAAGAGTTCTTCCGCTATGTGGCAAGTAAGAGGAAGAATGACTTCGGAGGGATAACCTTAGTGGGTGCTGATAGTATTGAGGTGACAAAATCAGATGTAATAGTCGAGTTACTGAGTGATCACTTCTCAAAAGTCTATCACCCAAGTGAGGATATCTCTATACCTATAGCAATACCTAATGTGAGAATTGAAGCTAAAGAATCAGAGGTATTAAATATATTGCGAAACTTAAATGCAAACACTGCGGTAGGCTTAGATGGAATATCAGCTCGGGTGTTGCGTGAATGTGCAAATGAATTGTCAACCCCTCTTACCTGGATATTTAATTTAAGTTTGAACTCTGGTATGGTCCCTAGGGAGTGGAAGTTAGGCAAAGTGGTTCCTTTGCATAAGGGTGGCTCTAAAACTGCAGTATTGAATTACAGACCAATCACCATCTCAGGAGTAGTGGTAAAAGTATTGGAAAAGTTGGTTAAAGACAAAATTCAAGAATGGGTGGATCAGGATATGATACTCTATAGAGGCCAACATGGTTTTGTTAAAGGTAGATCCTGCCTTAGCAATCTATTAACTATCCATAATAGAATAACATCAGAGTTGGACAAAGGAACTGGCTACACAGTGGTACTTCTGGATTTTGCTAAGGCTTTTGACAGGATACCCCATAGAACACTGTTACGCAAATTGGAGCAGATGGGAATGGATATTAAATTGGTGATATGGATAGGAGAATGGCTCATGGAGAGATACCATAAGGTGGTGTATGGAGGAGCCGAGTCCAGAATGAGGCAGGTGACCAGTGGTGTGCCTCAGGGCTCTGTGCTTGGGCCAATGTTGTTTAATTTGTATATAAATGATATAGGAAACGGCTTAAAGGGAGATATTCAGTTGTTTGCTGATGATGCAAAGTTGTGTAGTGCAATAAAAAATCAAGCTGATGTTGAAAGTTTGCAGGAGGATTTAAATAAGCTGGTAAAATGGGCAAAAGAAAATGGATGTCAGTTCAATGTGGAAAAGTGTAAAGTCTTGCATTTTGGGATTAAAAGATTACCAGCTGTGTACTACATAGATGGAAAGGTACTCCAAGAGATTGATGAGGCTAGGGACTTGGGGGTATTGGTGGATAGGGAGATGAAGTTCAGAGGACACATTGCTAGGGTGTCCAAGATTGCACATAGGATTACTTGGTTGTTGAGGAACACACTGACATCCAGAGATAAAGAGGTTATTATTCCCCTTTATAAAGCATTGATACTTCCACATTTGGATTACTGCGCTCAGGTCAGGTTACCTGGATTCCTTGGAGATGAGGAGGCTGTGGAGAGGGTTCAGAGAAGAGTGACCAAGTTGGTGAGTGATATAAAAAATGCTCCCTACATTGATAGATTGAGAGCTTGTGGATTGCAGAGATTGGCTGATAGGCGAAGAAGAGGGGATATGATAGAAACATTCAAATTATTAAAAGGTTTTTATAGGATTGATGCAGGGGAAATGTTTCAGCTGTGTGATAGTGATGGAAGAACAAGAGGTCATCTCTGGAAATTAAAGAAGAGTGTGGTTAACAAAGGTGTCAGAACAAGGTTTTTTGCCTGGAGGGTGGTGAATGAGTGGAATTCATTGCCTGACTTTGTTGTGAGCTCTTCATCTGTAAATGAATTCAAGAAGAGATATGACAGATATTGTTTTGCTAGTTTGGGTCTCCCGCGATGAGTCTACTGACTCCATGGAGATACCCGTAATAATAATAATAATAATAATAATATGAAACACTAAGCCAAGGAATGCAGTATCTACATATATGTAAAATTATAATAGATGCCTTTATAGCAGTACAAAAATAGACAAAAAAGAATTATTATACAATATGCATGGATGAAAATTAAATTTAGCAATGCAGTAGAAACAGAATTTAGAATACATATAAACAGAATTACTAGAAAGTAAACAAATAGGCAAGATGTCCTACAGCACTATATGATTATTCGAAAAATAAAGTAGTGAATAAGATGCATACACAAAATGTATGTTAAGTGATGCAGTATCTACATATAAACAAAATTACTGTAGAGGTTTCAGCAGTACATAAATAGATAACTATAGGTTAACATATGTATATACAAAACAAGTCAAGGAAAGCAGTAAGATTACAACAAACATTATTATACTAATACTTAAAGAGTCAGAAAGGAATTATTATACAGCATTGATGCATAAAATTTAAGTTTAGCATTATGGTATTTACATATTAACAAAATTACAGCAGGGTGATACAAGATCAAGGCCCATGGTAATACATAATTGGTCAGATTTAACCTAATGAATAATATATATGTATAAAAGTTAAGTTAAGCAAAAAAAAAGTATTTATGTATAAACAAATTTATGGTCAGATGTGTTTGTACAAATTAATTCTTTCTAAAAATTTAAAAACATCACGCAATTTGCCTGAGTCTGCTAGCATTTCCCTGAGTGTATATGGCTTGATTAGATAGGTGAAAATTTCATTCCTCTCTCATGTAAATTTTTGACAATCTACCAGAATATGATGAATAGTGAGATGTGTGCTGCATTTTTCACATATGGGAGGGTCGTCAGCTCTCAGTAAATGAGAATGCATAAGGTGACTGTGACCTATGCAGAGCCTAGCAAGGACAACCTCCTCCCTTTTCTTTGTACATTAACGAATGCCAGTGTTTAATTTCAGTTTTAATGTTATATAATTTGTTTGTTTGTTGATGTTTCTTGCCATGTTAACTCCCACTGAGCAATTAGCTTTGATCTTATAAGTTGTCTGCATATGGAACTGTCAAATAGTATGTGGATTTAGGTATGGGCTGATTTAGCAGCTGCATCTGCAGCCTCATTTCCTTTGATTCCGATGTGGCTGGGAATCCAGCAGAACTGAACATCGAAATTAAGGATTTCAGGTGTACCATTTCATAAAGTACTGGATGAGGATTATACATAGGAGAGGAGATAGCCTGTAAAGAGCTCAATGAGTCTGTATAAATTATGCACTTTTGGTAGCAGTTTTCTTTTATATGCACAAGTGCAAGCTGAATGGCATGTAACTCTGCTGTATAATTACTGCAGTCTGGTGGGATCTGATTTGAGATAATGTCAGGAAACACAGCAGCACAGCCAACAGAGGTGTTAGTTCTTGAACCATCAGTATAGATGGGTAAGAAATCAGCGTGTGCTGCTCTGTGTGCATTAAACAATTGCAGGTAAATGGATGATGGGGTATAAGATTTCTGTAGCTGACAAAGTGAGAGGTTGCAGGATGGTGTGCAAACCTGCCATGGAGGAATGCTGTTATGTTTAGTGTAGCTAATGTTGTCAACATTATACTAACAGCTTGCACAGTTTCTTTAATATGCATACCAAAAGGATGTATAGCAGTTTGATGTGTGTGATATTGAGCTTTCCAATGCAGAGAGAAGATACTATTCCATGTAGTATCTGGGAGAGATTTTATTTTTAGGGCGTAATTAAGAGACAACTGTTTCCATTGAAGTGATAGAGCCTGTTCATTTGCTTCTACATAGAGACTTGGAGTGTGTGAGGTGCGTAAGGCACCAGTAGCTATCTGTATACCCTGATGATAGATAGAATCCAACCATCGTAGGTTACTCTGTCTTGCCGAACCATAGACTTGGGACCCATAATCCAGCTTTGAACGTATAAGTGCACGATAAAGATGGAGTAATGAAGCTCATTCAGCACCCCACCCAGTAGAGGATAGAGTGCGAAGGAGGTTCAAAGTTCTTTTGCACTTTTCTCTTAGTTGACGAATGTGTGCTAGAAATGTGAGTTTTCTGTCAAAGATGAGTCCCAAGAACTTGGTTTCTGTAGTTACTGGAATAACAGTAGGTCCCATTCTTAGTTCAGGATCTGGGTGATGAGTGTGTTTTCGACAGAAGTGTTCACAGACACTTTTTTCTGTTGAAAACTTAAACCCATTATTAAGAGCCCACAGAGAGACATGATCAATTGCTTGCTGAAGTTGTCTTTCAATTACCCTCATGTTATGTGAGTGACAGTAAATTGTGAAGTCATCAACATATAGAGCATTGTCTACAGTGGGAGGAAGCTGTTCAATGATTGAGTTGATTTTAATAGCAAAAAGGGTTACACATAAGATAGAGCCTTGGGGAACACCTTGTTCTTGAAGATATGATTGAGATAGCGTACTTCCCACTCTGACTTAGAAAGTTTGCCTGGACAGAAAGTTTTTAATAAATATAGGGAGGTGTCCTTTGAAACCTAGGTTATAGAGGTCTTTTAATATGCCATATCACCAGGTTCTGTCATAAGCCCTTTCCATGTCAAAAAAAACTGAGACGATGTTCTCATTTCAGAAATGCATCTCTTATACAAGTTTCTAACCAAACTAAATAGTCTAAAGTTGATTGATGTCTACGGAAACCACATTGTGTATTGGAAAGAAGACTGTTGCTTTCTAAATACCAGAGAAGTCTGGCATTAACCATTTTCTCCAATATCTTATAAAGACAGAGCTGGTCAGAGCAATGGGTCAATAATTAGTTGCTTGTGTTGGATCTTTTCCTGGTTTTGGGATAGCAATGACAATTGACTTATGCCAAGAATTTGGAAACTCTTCCTCTGCAAGTATTCTATTGTATAATAAGAGAAGAAGATCCATAAAAGATGATGGTAGGTGTTTTATCATTTCATAATGGATGTCATCAGGTCCTACTGCACTAGGGTGAGATTGTAGGAGAGCTCTTTTTAGTTCCTCCTTGACAAATGGCTGATTATATGTCTGAAAAATGGTGGTAGAAAAATTAAGCCTTTGTTTCCCTTGCTGCTCTTTCGGTATTAAAAATTCTGGAGAATATGAAGCTATTGCTGAGATTTTAGCAAAAGTTTCTCCCAAAGTATCTGCAATAGCTTTGGGATCAGCAAGAACACTTCCATTATAGTCTAAGGTGGACAAACAATGTGTATTATATCTGCCTTTCATTTTCTGGATTTTATCCCATACAATTTTTGGACTGGTCATTTGATTAATCGATGTAGTAAATTGGATCCATGATTGTTTTTGACTCTGACGTCTTACAAAACGTGCTTTGGCTTGAGCACACTTGAAAGTTATTAAATTTGATTTGGTGGGGTATCTACAAAATATGCTCCATGCTCTGTGTTGATGTTTTTTGGCTGCCTGACATTCTGGGTTCCACCAAGGCTTTGGATAGACTGGAAATCAAGATGATGTTTTTGGGATGGAGGTTGTTGCTGCCTGGACAATACATTCTGTTATATATTTTACAGCTTTATTGATAGGTGTTTGACTGATGGCATCAGCATTAAATTTTGCAAGATGAGAGAAAGTGTTCCAGTCAGACTGGTCCATTTTCCATATAGGTATCTATGTAGGTCAGGGGTCACCAAACTTCTTCGATCGTCGATCCCTTCAAAGAGTTTCTCGACTTTTTATCGACCCCCTCTATTTTACTATTACGTAATTATAATAGGACAAGCAAAAAAGATGCTTATGTGAGTTTTTAGATTGTTTATTTTATAGTTAGTGTTTATTGTATGTATAATATAGTATATATTATTATATTGGCTTAACGTCAAAGGGATACGTTTTTGTTTTTGATGTCCTTCTTAACATTACATATTGATAGGAGGGATAATTAATATATAAAATATAAAATTTAATTTAGATAACAAAATAACAATAATACAATCTTCCTTATATATATATATGAAAATAAGACTTTTATTAACTTAGTATACAATTTACAAGCGTTGTCAATGTGAAGGGTGTGCTTCGTGCCTCTTGACAAGATTAGCAATGTTGGGTTCAAAATTAGTAAGTTTCAGCCTTAAATCACCATGGAATTCTATATCTAGCTTATTTCTTTGTTTTGTTAAAATGGAATTAACATGGCGGAAACCAGCTTCAACATGTACGAGCTTGGAAATGCAAGCAAAAAAGGGGAATACCACTTCAGAAAGTTTTTGGATATTTTTCTTCAACATTTATATTCGTCCAAAAGTAACTTAAAGTCCTATTTTTGAAAAGCGTTTTAGCTTCAAGATCATTTTTAGAATCTGAAGCTGCCATTGTGGTTACTGGGGTTGTAACAAAATAATTAAAATTGAAGTCAGTAAGCAAAAGTAATAAGTCTAAATAATATACCTACTCGAAAATTTATTTATCACTAGGTTAGACTATAATAGATTTAGTTTAATCCTTTATCCCAGTGAGAGCAAACAAAGTTTGCGCCTGAAAATATCTTCAGGACTAAATATAGTGTTGTACTATCTTATCCAGTAAGTAGTGCAACACCAAGGCAACTCGTGGCAAAGGTGGAGCAAGCTACCAGGCACATTTAGAAGAGATACTGGGTTAGAAGTGCCTGGTAGCTTGCTCCACCTTTGCCACGAGTTGCCTTGGTGTTGCACTACTTACTGGATAAGATAGTACAACACTATATTTAGTCCTGAAGATATTTTCAGGCGCAAACTTTGTTTGCTCTCACTGGGATAAAGGATTAAACTAAATCTATTATAATATACCTACTCACGTATTTCTATAGGATGTACAAAACTACCAGCCCTTCTCAACTCTTCAACATAGAGAAGTTTTAGTTCGTGAATGAATAACGATTGAATTATAATATGTATGTGGATGAATTTTAGAACATTAATGCTCACTTGCATGCCGAAGAGCAAAAATGAGACTGGGATCGAATACGTGTAAGAATAAGTAAATAAGCAACTGCGCACGTGTTGCAATCTCGCTCCCGCTGCACTGGCCAGGCAGGAACTACTGACATCCATTTATTGGTAAATACGTCATTTTGGCATACTTGATTGGCCTACATAACTATTTTCATGACCTTGCTCCATCTTGCAGGTCCTATTCATGTCACTGTTCCCATGATTCACTGCTAATTGTGTTGTCATTCAGGATGGAGGTAATCCAAGTTAACCGAATCAAATATTACCCGTACGATGATGTCTTATATTTTTCTGTCGACCCCTGGGGGGTCGATATCGACCATTTTGGTGACCACTGGTGTGGGTGAACATGGTTCCTGTGAAGACATTGTACAAAGAACAGGAAAGTGATCACTTCCATATACATATATGTTCTCTTCAACGTCCCACATGAGCAGTGGAAGAATGGAAGGGGAACAGATTGTAAGATCAATTGCAGAATATGAGCAGGTAGGCATATGGAAGAAAGTATTGATTTTATTATTTAGAAGGGAAAGGTTATTATTATCAAGAATTTTTTCAATGATTCGACCTCGTCTATTAGTGTTGGCACTACTCCATAGAGTTGTGACCGCTAAAGTCACCCATCGAAAGTATGGGTTCAGGCAGTTGCGAGATAAGGTTATCAAGATCAATTTCATTTAACTCAACATTTGGTGGTAAATAAATTGAACATACTGTAATAAGGAATCCCACAGAGAAGCGAATCGCTACCGCTTCCAGAGAAGTATTAAGTTGGACCTGATGGAAAGGAGTATGACTGCCCACTAGGATGCTACTCCTCCATGAGCAGGACCATTTCCAGTTCTATCCTTACGTACAACAGTGAAATTCCTAAAGGTATGGCCCTTTGGGTCTTAAGTAAGTTTACTGTAGACAGAAACAGAAAGGTTTGTGTTTCTGCAACAACATCTTGATATCGTCAATATTCTGGCGGATCCCATGACAGTTCCATTGTAAAAATTTTCCTATTGTTTTGATTTTATTGGCTTGTCTGGTTTTCGAGAGGTTGAGGGCTTATCTTTGTCAGATTTATATTTATCCACTGTTTTAGGGAATTATGGACAGCCAGTGTCTATCCACTGTTTTAGGGAATTATGGACAGCCAGTGTCCATCTCTTCCTCTGGTAGAGTGTTCAAAACATCAAATGTGTTAGGGTCAGTTGGTATGCTTAGTTTGCTTTCAGTGGGTATCAAGGTATCCATTTTTTCTGTGCGAGTGTCTGGTGGTTTATCTTTGAGTGAAATCTCCACCATAATTTTTTTGACAGATGAGTTTTCATTGAATGGGACCATTTTTGAAGTTGTCTCTGGAGTAAGGCCATAGGTCTTGTGATTAATGCGTTCAATAGAGAAGCACTTGTGATCGTAAAGTTCTGGTATGGTGAAATTATCAAATGGTGGAATAGACATACATGTTTGAGTTGCTGTTGGCACTGTTTTAATTGTTACTTTTTCAGCATAAGCAGATTGTAGAATAGGTGTAATGGTGGCTAGCTTTCTTTTTGCATCCTGATATGTTATGTTTTGTTCTGTTTTAATTTTTTGTAGCTCTTTTTCATCTTTCCATTTTTGACATGCACAAGAGTATGCTGGATGATCTCCCTGACAGTTGACACATTTAGCTTTTTTTTCACAGCAAGATTTATTTTCATGTTCTTTACTACCACATCAGGCACAGGTAGTAGAACCACGACAGGCAGTTTGGGCATGTCCATATCTTTGACATTTAAAGCATCTCAGCAGTTTAGGGATGTACATTCTAACAGGACAGCTGAGATACCCTGCTTTTACAGATGTCAGAGGCCTTGGTGTATCAAAAGTAAGGATGATGTTTTTCGTTGAGACCAGGCGACCATCCCTGCGTATCAGGATGCGCCTCACACCCGTCACTCCTTGATCTTTAAGCTCTGAACATATCTCCTCATCAAGAACATCAAGAAGATCCCATTCTAATATCACTCCTCTACTGGAATTGAGTGTTCTGTGAGGCTGCAATTTATATTCCACCCATTGTCGTTGCTCTCAGTAGTTTCTCGGAATGTTGTTTCACATTGTTTCCATGAGGATATCACCAGAACGCAATTTCTTGACAGTTTTGGGAGCTCCTGCCAGTTATTCTAAGCCTTTGTGGATAAAGAAGGGTGACATTTTCCCAATTGGTTTTTCACCTGTTGCATGAATGATTCAAAAGGTTGGTACATTTATGTTAGTATCCGATATCTTTTCTTTCTTACTTCTGTTTCCATATGCTGTGTCTATATTATCAGTACTTGGTTGGAATTTTGTTAGGGTCCTTGAAACATTTGAGGATGAAGAATTCATATTTAAGGAATTTTTAATTTGGCGTCAGAGCTCCTCACTCACCACGGAGCCACACATGGACGCCCACTACCTGGCAAGCAAAGACTGCGCTCAAGAGTGGAACACCAGGGCTACTCTGGACACTATACCGGCACTGCAGCAGGTCTAGGATCCCGACCCCAGACCATGGGGTGAGAGACTTACTGCAACACTGTTGACCTTTGCAGGCAAGCCCACTAGCTGATTGATCCTGGCTGGGCCATCCAGGACCACTCGTCTTGCCGAAGCAGGGTCCAAAGTAGTGGAAGACTACCAGGATCCCCCCTTTCCGGATGTCCACGGGTCGCACCGCACGGCGGCAGGGCGTTGGATCCCAGTGATGGTGGTCTGGAAAAAGGATAGTGAAAAAGACTCAGGAGAAGTAGAGCAAAGAATATGGGAAGAAAAGCAAAGAAAAAGAGGAAGAATGAAAAGGGTCAGTACCATCACTGGGAGGTCCCCTCTACCACGAACAGGTGCCCCACATGGAGGGGAGGGAATGGGAGAGAGGTATGGCAGTGCTAGAAGAGGAGAGAATGGAAACAGTAGGAGAGAGGTATGGGAGTGCTAGAAGAGGAAAGAATGGAAACAGTAGAAGAGAGGGAATGAGAGAGGTATGGGAGTGCTAAAAGAGGAGATAATGGAAACAGTAGGAGAGACGGAATGAGAGAGAGGTATGGGAGTGCTAGAAGAGGAGAGAATGGAAACAGTAGGAGAGACGGAATGAGAGAGGTAGGAATGCTAGAAGAGAGGAGAGGAGATGAGAGAGACATATGGGAATGAAAGAAGAGGACAGAATGGAAACAATAGGAGAGATGGAATGGTAAGAGGTATAATGTATGGGGACTCAATGATCCGTGGTGTTCAAGATTGGATGTGTGAGGAGTGTTTGCCAGGAGGAATGATAGAAAGAGTGGCTATGGCAATTAAGAGAGGTGAAAGGGTGGATGAAATGATTTTGATGGTAGGAACAAATGACTTAGTGGTAATGTAAGTCGGGCAGCGAGAGATATGAGATTTTTGCTTGAGGCGGTATGGAAGAAGACAGAGAGAGGAAAGATAGTGTGCGTGTTGCCTAGGTATGATAATGACGAGCTGAGCAGAAGAGCAGTAATATTGAATGACATAATAGCTAGAATGTGTGACAAGAGAGGACTGGAATATGTGGATGCTTGGAGTGCATTTGAGGACAGAGAGGAATTATATGCGAGAGACCGCTTACATTTGAATGATGAAGGACGCATGCATCTGAACGAGTCAGTGTGTCCCAGGGAGGATGGTAGCACGGGTGGCCTTTTGTGGGAATGGGTACTTGGGAGAAGGGGGACGACATCAGGTAATACTGAGCCCAGTGTAGTCTAGAGGGGATAATGCTGGGTATAGAAACAATGGCATTTATATGCTTTATGCTAATGCCAGGAGTATCCGGAATAAGGGAGAGGAATTGGTGGCGCAGATAGCATCAGCCTGGCCAAAAATTGTTGGGATCACTGAGACATGGTTGACATAAGAGGATATAATAACAGGAATAGAAGTCGCTGGGTACAGCATTTTTCAGCAGGATAGGAAGGGAAAGTTTAGTGGTGGAGTACTGCTTATGATAAGTGACGACCTATGTCCTCTAAGAGTGGAGGCTTTGGAAGGCAGTGACACTAATGATTTTGAAAGCTTATGGTGTGAAGTAGAGGTGGGCAAGACAGGATATTTAGTGGGGTGTTGCTACAGACCCAGGAGCACAGAGGGTAGGGACCAGGAGATGTTTAGACAGTTGAGTTTGGCAAGTGCAAGAAGAATGATTGTTATGGGAGATTTTAACTACAGTAGTATAAATTGGGGAGAGGAAGATTATTATTTTATTATTATTATTACGGGTATCTCCATGGAGTCAGTAGACTCATCGCGGGAGACCCAAACTAGCAAGACAATATCTGTCATATCGCTTCTTGAATTCATTTACAGACGAAGAGCTCACAACTAAGTCAGGCAATGAATTCCACTCATTCACCACCCTCCAGGCAAAAAACCTTGTTCTGACACCTTTGTTAACCACACTCTTCTTTAATTTCCAGAGATGACCTCTTGTTCTTCCATCACTATCACACAGCTGAAACATTTCCCCTGCATCAATCCAATAAAAACCTTTTAGTAATTTGAATGTTTCTATCATATCCCCTCTTCTTCGCCTATCAACCAATCTCTGCAATCCACAAGCTCTCAATCTATCAATGTAGGGAGCATTTTTTATATCACTCACCAACTTGGTCACTCTTCTCTGAACCCTCTCCACAGCCTCCTCATTTCCAAGGAATCCAGGTGACCAGACCTGAGCACAGTAATCCAAATGTGGAAGTATCAATGCTTTGTAAAGGGGAATAATAACCTCTTTATCTCTGGATGTCAGTGTGTTCCTCAACAACCAATGCATGTAGCAATGAGGGAATGGAATTTCTAGAATTCTTGAGGGACAAATGTCTTAGGCAACATGTAGAGTTTTGGATTGATTATAGCATCAGAAGAGTTGATAATAACTGAGATGACATCTCTCCCACCAGTTGGAGAGAGTGACCATATGGTTTTGACTTGGAAAATTAATAGACATTCAGGAGTATCAAAGAAATGGGAATGTATGTGGAATTATAAGACAGGTGATTATAATAGTCTAAGATGTCAACTTGAGGAAGTTTCATGGAGGGAGGAATTGGAAGGCCAGGATATCATTAGTGCGTGGGAAATTGTGAAAGAATATTTGTTAGCAGTAAATTGTATACCATGAGTGAAGAAGAAGACACAATTTGCAGTAAAGTGGATGACAAACAATATTTAGCAGGAATTGCATACGAAAAAGGGGCTATAGAAGAGATATAAGGAGACAGGTGAAGAGAAGATGAATGAAGAATATAAGACACAGGCCAGAAGAGTGACTAGTATGGTAAGGAAGGTGAAACTGGAATATGAGAGGAGATTGGCCCTAAGAAAGAAAATCCTAGGGAATTTTTTAGCTATGTGGCTAGTAGGAGGAGAAATGACTGTGGAAGAACGATATTGCGGGATAAAAATGGGAATAGAATGACTGATGCAGAGTACATAGGTGGAATTGTTCAATGAACACTTTATTGGAGTATTTCATCCTGAAGGAGTCAGTTTTAATACTAGAGGGATAGGGCAGGTTCGAGTTTTAGATGTACAGGAGGAGAGTGTGTTACAAATGCTGAGTACTCCGGATGTCAGTAAAGCTGTGGGACTGGATGGTATTTCAACACGAGTTTTGAGAGAATGTGCTAGGGAACTGACAGTGCCGTTGACCTGGCTTTTCAATGAAAGTCTGGCTGCAGGAAAGGTGCCCAAGGAATGGAAGGAAGGTAAGATAGTGCCATTGCATAAGGGTGGTAGCAGACTGGAAGTGTCTAATTATAGGCCAGTTTGCGTGTCATCAGTAGTTGTTAAGATCTTGGAGAAAGTAGTGAGTAGTAGTATACAGTAGTATACAGCATTGAAAGTAGTAGTATACAGCATTGGGCAGATGATGGTGGTGTTATCCGTGAGAGTCAACATGGATTTGTGAAGGGGCGCTCTTGTTTTAGCAACATGCTAGCCTTTTATAATAAAGTTACAAGAGCATTAGATGAGGGAAAGGCATATACTGCCATTTTCTTAGACTTGGCGAAGGCATTTGACAGGGTGCCGCATGATAAGCTGATATTTAAGTTGCAGCACATGGGTCTGGATGTCAGGTTGGTCAACAGGATTCAGGATTGGCTGCCAGAGAGTTGTGTATCGTGGGACAATTTCAAGGAGGCAGAGGGTTACAAGTGGGTTTCCACAGGGACCTATATTGTTTAACCTTTATATCAATGACATTTTCAGTGGATTGCAAGGGGATATTCAGTTGTTTGCCGATGATGCGAAGCTGGGAAGGATTATTAGTAATAGTGCAGATGTGGTAGCCCTGCAAGAGGATTTGAATAAACTAGATATATGGGCAAATGAATGGGGTGTCGGTTTAATGCAGCAAAATGAAAGGTCTTGAGGTTTGGGAAACATCAATGGGAAGCTGCATACTCTATGGGAGGAGTTATACTGGAGGCAGTAGGGGAGACAAGAGATCTGGGGGTTGATGATTGTTAGAAACCTGAAATTTAGAGAACATATTGCAAAGGTGGTGAAGGTAACACAGATGATTGCTGCAATAATGAGAAGGACACTGACCTGCAGAGATAAAAGGGTTATCATTCCATTGTATAAGTCTCTGATCACATTTAGACTATTTTTCTCACATTTGGTCAACAGGATTTGATAAATTAACTGTGGGAAATATACAAAGGCAGATAACAAAGATGGTTTCTGGACTGAAACATGTTAGTTATGAGGATCGGCTGAGGGAATGTGGACTGCAGAGTTTGCTGGATAGAAGAAGAGGTGATATGATTGAGACTTTTAAACTGTTGAGAGGTGGTTACAGGGTTGACACTGGGGGAGTTCTTTCGCTTGATTGAACAGCAGGAAGGAATGATGACAAGAAGCCATCCCTGGAAGTTACGAAAGGAAACTGTTTGCAAGAGGGTGAGGAGTGGTTTATTTGCATGGAGGGTGGTTGAACCATGGAATGCATTGCCTGATGGAGTGGTGAGAGCGAGAACGGTAAATGAGTTTAAGGAGTGGTATGATAGACTGTGTTTCTAAGTGGGGAGGGGGGGGGGGCATCCCTCGATGAGTCTTGATAGACTTTGTGTTTCTTAGGAAGGACCTCCCACGATAAGTCTTTTGACTCCATGGAGGCCTGAATAATAATAATAATAATAATAATAATAATTAATCCAAATTGTAACCCCAGATGAAGCCCATTTTTCTTCTGGAACTCCAGAGAAGCTCATGACATAATCTTCCAGAATATTTGAGATCCCTTCTTTTTCTTTTTTGTCTCAGTTACTGCTGTTATATCAGTGTTTCTATTTTTTAGTTCTTTGTTTAGCTCATCAATTTTGTGTGCGATTCCACGGACATTCCAAGTAGCTATTTTTAATTTTTCAAAGAGAAGTCCCTGTCCATTAGCCAGGTCAATTCCGATTAAATCCATTCTATTTTTCTTCTTCAGGGCTTTGCGAGTAATTTGAAATTTCCCCCGGATAGGCTACCAACCTTTCGCAGGGTGAGTTCGGTGGTGGGGCTGCCACCTTAAGGCCTCCGAACCTGCCTTTTGGGAGGGAAAGCAGACTCCCACTGCTTGAGATGGAAAAAAGTCTTATAATTAAACTTCCATAATTTGATAATAATTATAGGACTTTAGTTATGAATATATTAATTTTACTGTCATGATTATTTGATTAACTTCAAATAGTCCTTGTGGGATGCCCACTCAGTGACACAGAGTACTTATAACCAGCTATGAATTTATTCACTAATGATGCACTTCCAAATAAATCTGACACACTACTGCATTCACCTACAACTTGCTATCAGACTAGTCCTTTCACCTTTGCTGATTATACTGCTGTACCATATTTCTCAAAAATGAGGCCCACTTATGTATATGGAACGCAATAATAATGAAGTTTACATGCCTATGTAACCTTCATTATTCTTATTTTCTAATTTTATATATTCATTTATTCATTGTTTTTTTGTGGTTTTATTTAATTTGAATGATATCCTAGACCCATTTGTACCAAAGGCTAGCTTGGTTTTATTTTTAAAGGCTTTTGTTGTATGAGATTAATTTATTAATTTATATAACATTGTCATATCTCTCTTTTTTCTGCATGTTTACTAAATCATTTAAACCACATTTTTTCCTAATGTAGGCAGATGATCAGGCTATTAGACAGTCCTGATCTCTCCACCACTTTCTCATTCCTACTCTTTCAAAAAATCAGTAACAAAATCTTAGTGTAGTAGCTCAGATGTAGTCATTATGAAGATCTCACAAAGAGGAATGATAATTTTCTTATTCATTATCATTGTTTTTTTTATGTCCACAGTAATTTTTGTATTATCTATGCTATGCAGTATCTTTTTCCTTAAAATGCATTCAACCACTATAATACATAGCCTGCAATCTCTTGAATCCAAATGCAAAAAACTTTTTTTATTGTTGAAATACTAGTCTGTTCAAGAATTCCTGTAGAGATAATGTGTTCCATTACTTATTGCCCTTTCCAGCTCTGCATCATTCACAAACAACTGACTATCCACAATAGTGTTAACGTATAAATTAAACATTAGCTGTGCATGTTAGAGTTCTGTGATATATCACTAGTGACTTTTATTTTCTCTGGTAAGTGTCACCAGGAAGTGCTTCTCCAAGCATTTCACTCTGGTGCTTACTAGACAGTCACCAACTTACCTATTTCGAATAACCCAGATTTGTATAATAATGTGTGATGCATCGCCATTTATTTCATCAAAAGCCTTCATAAAGTCTCTTCCCACTTCATCCAACTTGTCACTTTATTTTAAAATAGAGTAAATTATTATTATTATTATTATTATTATTATTATTAATCAAGACCTCATGGAGTCAAAGACTCATCTAGGAGGTCCTTTTATCTCACACACATCTCATCATACCGGGTCTTAAACACATTCAAACTCCTTGCAGACACCACACTCTCAGGCAAGGCATTCCAATCATTCACAACTCTGCATGAAAAAAACCTGCCTCTCACTCCCCTACTCACACCCTCTTTATACAGTTTCCAGGGATGACCTCTGGTTCTCCCCTGATCTCCCACTATTCGCTGTAGAACTTCTCCACCATTGATCCTATAGCAACCCCTTACCAACTTGTAGGTCTCTATCATATCTCCCCTGTTCCTTCTCTCCACTAGTCTCTGCAAATTACATCTTTTCAATCTTTCCTCATACTCGACATTCCAGAGGTCAGAAACTACCTTAGTCAGTCGCCTTTGGACCCTTTCCAACATCTCTTCATCCTTCTGAAAACCAGGTGACCAAATCTGGGCACAATAGTCCATGTGTGGCCTAATCAAAGCCCCACACAATGGAACAAGAATCTCCCTACCTCTACACGTCAGTGTCCTCCTCATCACCCCCAGAAGTCCCTGTGCCGTCCTCACAATCCTGGCAATGTGACCCCTAAATTTTAGATCCCCATCCACCATCACCCCCAGACCTCCCATCTCCTCTACCCCCAACAATATACCCCCACCAAGCACAAACCCTGCATCCCATCCCTGTTTTCCAAATTTTAAAACCCTACATTTTGCAACATTGAACCCACATCCCCATTTGCTTGCCCAATCACTCAATCCATTCAAGTCCTCCTGCAAGGCCACAACATCTTCACTACTCTTTATGGTTCGTCCCAACTTTGCATCATCTGCAAACAACTGAATATCTCCATCCAAATCTTCGCCAATATCATTAATATACAAGTTAAATAGTAATGGCCCTAAAACAGATCCCTGAGGCACTCCACTAGTGACTTTCCTTTTCCTGGATATTGCACCCCCATACACAACTTGTTGACACCCATCAGACAGCCAGTCTCCAATCCAATGCACCAATCCAATATCCAACCCCATCTGCTCTAGTTTGACCGTCAACTTATCATGAGGTACTCCATCAAAAGCTTTTGCAAAATCCAAGTATATTACTGTGTATCCCTCTCCTCTGTCCAAGGAAGCAGTCACCCCATTGTAATAAGTAAGTAGATCACCAAAACACGACCCCCCCCCAGCAAATCCACGCTGTCCATCAAAGATTATACCATTGTTGTCAACCCAACCCTGGATCCCAGTTCTCACAAGCTTCTCCAACAACCCAACCACAACACCCGACACACAGATAGGCCCATAGCTCGATGCCCGAGCTCGATCACCTCCCCCATGAAGTGGCACAATCTTGCCCTCCCCCCACTCCCCAGGGACCCGACCAAGCGCAAGACCCGTATTAAAAAAATATGTCAAGGCAGGTGTCAACTCTCTGGCACATTCCTTCAGAATACGCGGTGATATATTATCAAGTCCCACAGCCTTATTTACATCTAGTTTACTCAACTCCCCAAACACCTCTTGCTCACTTACAGTCAGTCTCTCCTCCCCATCATCAACTGCTCTTAATCTCTCCATGAAGTCACATTCACAAGATTGAAAGATCTTTATGAACTGCTCATTAAGTATCTCCACCACACATTCTGCAACAGCTGTCTTTATAGCATTTCCTCCAATCAATGTCATCCTTCCATAATCATTCTTTCTTTTGCTGGCTACATATCGAAAAAACTCCCTAGGATTCTTTTTAGCTTCATTAGCTAACTGCTGTTCATACCTCTCTTTAGCTACTCTCACCAACCAAGTCACTCTCCTTGCCTGGTCTTTGTAGAACTCATGAAATTGGTTACTTCCACTTCTCTTATGCTGCCTCCACAATGCCCTTTTTCTCTGTATTGCATGCTTAATCTCTTTATTCATCCATCTCACACCTAACTTATTTAACCTTCTCACCCGTGGTATACATTTAGACATTGCATCCACTAAATATTTTTTGAAAATCCCCCAAGCTGCATTGATCTCTTTTCCAGCTAACTCCTCATTCCATGCTACACCTGCAAGCTGTCTCCTGAGCTCTTCATAATCACCCCCCTTGTAGTTCCACATATACCCTTTTTTCACAGGGGTCCTTGCACTGCTGGTGCAACCACCCAAGTAATCACCTCATGGTCACTTTCACCAATTGGTGGATGATTTGATACCTCATTGATAATTACATCCTCCGATGAGATGACCAAATCCAAGACCCTTAATCCTCTTGTGCCCTCTGTTACATACTGTCTGAGGTAGTTATCCCTCAAAAACTCAAGAAACTCATTTTCTTTACTTTCAGTTGCTATCTCTTCATTCCAGTCTATATTGCCATAATTAAAATCATAATGATCACCCTTTTCTTATTTGCTTGGCTTATTTGACCATACATTTCACTATCACCACCATCCACATTACCAGGTCTATAACAACATCCCACCAAGTATTTGATTCTATTCACCTCTATCTCACACCATACTGCCTCAAAACCACTGGCCCCATTTCCCCCTTGCATCTCTACTTTGTATGGACATAACTCTTTCTCTATCATCAATAGCACTCCCCCTCCCTTTTTACCCCTTCTATCCTCACGAAACACATCATACCTTTCCATCTCTATTCCTGTCAGGATGTCATCCTCATCTAACCATGTCTCACTTATTCCGACAATCTCTGGGTGCACAGACGCAATTAGTGCAACCATTTCATCCGCCTTGTTTCTTATACTTCTAGCATTGGTATACAAACACAACAACTCATTTCTGGATCTACAGCTAGTTCCACTGATACCACTCACTCGATGTGATCTCTCCATGCTGGACTGGGGCCATTTCCCTTTCTGCTTCTTCATTTTAGAACCCTTTGCAATTCCATCTTATTCCAAATTACAAAGATGAGACCCTTAAGAATGGCATATTAAATTTTACCTGTTCCCTTACTAGAATCAGATAACTCACCTTCCTACCATCTGTCCTTAATTAAAGTTATCATTACATAATCATTCTTCTTTTTACTTACTACATAAATAACACTTTAGGATTTCCTTTGGATTTTGACAGCCATCTTCCTCTCATGATTATGTTTTTCAGGAGGGAGGATAAACAGAAGGATTTAAGTTTTGGATATAAGTAGTAAATTAGAAGGAGAGTTTCTTGTGGTTGTAGGAAGAATTGGCGGTGTTGCAGATGGAGAATGAAAGTTGATATGAGAAGAGGAGAGTGAAAGATAACAATGCAATAGGAAAGGTAGTTATTATGTTTTTTTTATATATATTTATCCCATATACAAGAGGTAGAAAGAAATAATAAGCACATATAAGTGCCATGTCGAGGGGGGGGCGCAGGTGGAGAATCAGAAGTTTATTGACATTTTTTTTGAAGAGTTATAGGTTGTAGTTTGGAAATACTTCTTGTGGTAGACTGTTCCAGAGGATGGAAGTAGATGGGAAAAAAGAGGAAGAAGAAGAAAAGCAGATTTGGTCTGTTTGCAGTTGCACAGTCAAGTGGGTGCTGTTCAGCTGCTGCTCGAGTATTAACAGGTGTAATAGAAAGTGGAGGAGTAATGGTTTCCAGTTCAGTGGAGCAGTGACTATTGAAGCACCTGTAGAATAGACACAGCTGAAACATCGCCAAAAGAAATCTGTAAGAAAGGGATTGTCTATGAGCTGAATTGCTCTTCTCTGGAGAGCATCAAGAAATTTTAGTGAAGTTTTAGGTGCTCCACCCCAAACATGTGAGCAGTATTCTAAGAATGGACAGATTTAGGATTTGTATATAGTTAAGGGTTTGTTGGGTGCATCTTGAATGCCTAGTTTTTTTGATGCTGAGGAATCTACTGATGTGTTTGTGCCAGGAGGAACTGGAGGTGAATTTTAGTCCAAGTAGAGAGACCTAATCTTACTGGTGATTTGTGTATTTCTAAGGGTACGGGAACGTGAACTGAACTTTCTTTGTGAGAGAAGAGACAGGACTGTGTTTTGGTGGCATAGAATGTGACCAGATTGCCCTTGCTCCATAATGCGTAGATCAATGTTGAAGGCACTAGATGTAGATGATACTGATGCTTAGGATATCTGCACATTGCATGATTTGTCAAATGAGCAGGATGAATGGAGAGTACTATCATCTGCAAAGCTGTGGATAAGATTAATGATGATTGAGAGTAAGTTGTTTAGGTACATAAGAAAGAAGATAGGAGAGAGCCCAGAAGTACTCCTGCATTGGTGGTAAAGCTCAAAGAGAGAGCCATCAACCATGACCAGAGAGGAAGCTAGAAACAATCCAAGTACAGAGGATCATAGGTAGACCAAAGGATAGCCTTTTGTTTAGCAGGCCTCAATATACCAGACATGATCAAAAGTTTTGGAAATTTCAAGAGCAACAGCACAAGTTTCTCCGAACCTTTTCATCACACATGTCCAATGGTTGGAGATGTAAGATAAGAGGTCAGCTGTAGATCTTGAATGGCAGAATCCATAATGGTGGTCGCTGATTAATTGGTGGGCCTCTGAGTAGTGGAGAAGTTGGCTATCGATGACTTGTTCCATTATTTTGGAGAGGATTGAGGTGATAGGTTAGTAGTTTGACAGTAGATTTCTTCCTTTTTTTTTTTTTTTTTTTTTTTTTAAGAATAGGCTGTATATAGCATTTCTTCCACACATATTGGGATAAGTACTAGCCTAGTGTAAAAGATTATAAGATGATGCAGGACAGCTGGAGCACAATGTTTGAGAACAAATGGAGAGATGCCATCAGGACCAGGAGATTTTAATGTCCAAGCAAATACTTCTCTGTCTGCCTCTAACAATTCACATTATTTTTGCACTTTTCAAACACAGATCAAGAATTTAGAAAGATTCTTCAAAAAAAGCAGTCTTCTTCATTTACACATTCTTATATTTGCTTTTGAAAAGGAATTACAAAGAGTATCTTCTTTTCTGAGTGATCATCTTCAATAAAAGAGCTGATGGTTCTTTCTGCATCTGTGTGTTGCAAATCCACTTTCTCCAGACACTGTGTGTAAGTCTTTGTATCAGTCCCAAAAATATGGAGTAACCAAATCTCTCTTAAAAAGAACTCTCAATATATGCTCCTTGACATAAAACATCAACTGTTCTTTTCTGTTCATGAGAGGAATCGGAACATGATTGCATGATTCTTAAAGTTTCAGCTCATTGCCACCTTCAAATTCTTTAACAAATCCACCAGCTATTTCCATCTCTTCAAGGCAGACTTGCTTTATTTGTTACCATCAAGTCTCATTCTCTTGCAACCTTTCTTACTTCTGTGAAACAGGCAATTCAGCTGAGAAGCGAATCTCTGAAAAATCAGTGCTATGGCTAATAAAACCTCATTAGTCCAGATTGGCCTGGTATGCAGTTGACAGCAGTCATAGGATCCTTTGGGATAATGCCAAATTGTTTTATCATTGTATCTTTAAATATGAACATTTGTTTAAAGAAAGCTCTGAAGCCTTTTTAAACCATCCAAATCTTAATCTAAAAAAATGGAATTTTCTGTTCCCACAGTTTGAGAAACTGTTACAGTTTCTCAAACTGTGAGAACAATTTATTAACTGTAACTTTATAATTTATAAAACAATTTATTTTTTCTCTTGGATTGCTAAGAAATAGGTCACTAGCTAATAGTTCTAGCAACCAGTCATGTGTACCAAGTATGATAATGTGTATGCAGTCATAGTTTTGTCACCCTCAGTTCCAGAGGGGTGCCATAACTTGAAGCATTGAAGTTTGACGATGGAGTTGTTATGACTAAAATTTAAAAGAAACGTAATGGTATGAAAACTGGCTTGATGTTTGATTGAATGAGTTGGTGTGCTGCAGTTGGTGGACACTGTGTCATATCTGTATGTATTTTCTACATTTGATGAGATTGGGTTGATGTTGATGGTAGAAATAGTTTTTCAGTAGATGTTGATGGTGCTGGTCTTTTTCAGAAGTAACAGGCATAATCCTTTACAATGTTAGCATTTAATCATGATCATGCTTCTTTGATCCAGATCAGGCTTTTTCAAAAGAGCCATGCCAACTTTGAAATGACAGACAGCTTTGGAGAGAAATTTAGAAGTGTAGGCTCAATGATGGATACCTCTTTAGGCACATCTTCTTCTTCTTCTTACCTCTGCTCTTCAAGTGCAAGATCTTCATTGCTGAGAATGTGACTCCATAAGTTTAGCTACATCTTGTGGCTCCACTTCCAGCTCTAACTTGCCTTGCCATCTCTACAATGTTGTTAGTTACTTCAGGTACAGGATTTTCTAAGCCTAGCAATTGTGGACATAATTTTTTTTTTCAGGCTCCTTTAAGCATAGGGATCTTAACATCATTCCATGCATCTCGTATAGCCTTGATGCCATCTAAGATTATAAAGTAAAGCCCTTCCAAAATTTCCTGATAACTTCTTGCCCAGTGCCTTCTTTGAAGTCTTTTGCTGTAATACATCTGAGGGTTCTTAATTAGTACAACTTGAAAGCATCTATGATACACTTGTCCATGGGCTGCAGTAGGAATGAGTGGTAGGAATATCAATTGAACATCAGAATGTAGATCTAATGTTTGAGGGTGGCCAGGAGCATTGTCAATAAGGAGTAAAATTTTGAAAGGGATATTCAGGATGTTCTTTCAATGACCTTTCACCACTGGTACAAAGCAGCTGTCAAACCATTCTTCGAAAAGTGTTGCAGTTATCCATGCTTTAGCATTACCTCCAATGGAAGTCTAGTTTTAACATAGATTTGCAAAAACTCTTTCCGAATGATAAATTAATATAGGCTTTAGCTTTGAGGTACCAGAAGCATTGCCACCTAACATAAGAGTTAACCATGCTGGGCTTCAAGACAGCTAAAGATAGGCTAGCCCTTCTGTTAAACGCCAATGCTTCTGGTACCTTAAAGCTAAGGCATAAGCCTATGTTAATTTACCATTCAAAAAACTCCAGAGCTTTGCAAAACTATGTTAAAACTAGACTTTGAGTGCGTTGGAGATCTAACATGAAAGTATGGGTAACTGAAGCACTTTTCAAAGAATGATTTAATAGCTGCTCTGATCAATTATGAAAATAATTGAAAACAATGCATTTGCATCTCAATGCTGAAATAATTCAAGCTGCCTTGAAATAGTACCAAAGAATTCAATCTATCAAGTTTCCATGTTAAAACATGTAATTATTTCTCTAAAGTTCTTGTCTTTTATGATTCTACTCTATTTCACTTATGCTTAAGATTTTTATATTCATATAATATTTAAAAAAAGTTGATATTTTTGGTATCAAGTGTAATAGAGCTCTGTTTTTCTCTCTCACTAGCACTGTATTCCTCAGTATTTAGTTGGCCATCATCTCCATTTGAAGAATATATACGATCAGATTAGAAACAATAATCTCTGCCTTAGTGTTCTTGGAGCCTCGTATGAAGGTTTGAGTGTTGGAGATTGCATTTATAATGCTAAACGTGCTGTTAAAGAGTATTTGAGTACATTTAATACAACATCTTGAATATGTTTGAACGTGCACATTCTCATGATATACAGTGAATTGTTAATCCCTGCAGAATAACATTGACACTTTAGATGGCTTTGGATGCTTTGACAGCAAGTGAGTTTGTTATTAATGTGTTTATTATACTGACAGTTTGCTTTTAATTTATGTAAAGTTGGAACCCATTAAAAAAATAAGATTTCAGCATTTCTGCACTGTTTTTATATTCACTCTAATTCACAACTTTATTACAGACTATCACATTTTCCTGAAGAAAACACACTAAATTACATAATGTTTGGCCTCCTAACAACCATTTGATCTTACGAAGCTTTCACTTCTTTCCTTGGTTTCACTTAGTTACCAGAGATATAACTATTGGTGCTACAGGACTCCATTCTTTTGCTTACTCTTTCTGTGGTATACCATTATTCTTCTCTATGTCAGTGTTAGGTCAGTTCCATGCTTATACAACAAACAACTTACAACTGCACAAATGACCAAAATTTCTAAAATTATATACTTTTATAATCTTAAATACATTTTCGTATATGTGTGTGTATATATATATATATATATCTGTATACAAATATATATATATATATATATATATATATATATTTTTTTTTTAAATAGATTTAATGACTTAAAAACCGAGATTACTTATAAAGATTTAATAAGAATAACACAACTAGTTTAGGCTTATAATAGCCTTCATCAGGTATTCTTAAAGGAAGAGAATAGTAATAAACATTGAAGTATCTAAAAACTGGAAAATACAAGTAAAACATCGCCACACATAATTGATACATAAAAAACGTTGTATTTTTTCAAGTTGTTCTAACAGGCGTGCCATTGTTTGTTGCAAGTATGCGTGCAGACTCACGTGAACGCCAATGTTGAATAACTGCAGCATGGCTATATGTTATAACTCAAATTGTTGTTTAAGTGGACAGGATTCAGAAGGATTTCCCTTGATTCTATAATTTTTCTCTCAAACTCATCATCACAGCGAAAAATATTTTCTGATCTATCCCGGCAAACAGAGTGGCTTTGTTGATCATCATTAGGATTATTTGAAAAAAGAACATGACTGGATAATGCAGTTGCATGTGATCTTTTGTAAGAAATGTCTCTTTTATGCTCTTCTATACGTTGCTCAACAGATTTGTTAGTTTGTCCAAAATAAGGGATATTGCAATCGCACCATAATTTATATACACCTGGATATTTTAGGTTGTGATGAGGAGGCTTTGGATGGCTGATTAGAGAACGGATTTTAGGAAGTGTGGTGAAGAACGTCTTGATGTTATATTTTTTAAGGAATTTTGCTAATTTGTTAGAGACTGTGCTAATGTATGGGATGGAGATGCTGCCTTTAAAATTAATAGTTTCTGTGGTGCACTGTCTAGGAGGATCCAGAAGAAATTTCTTAATCGTTTTTTCAGAGTAACCATTTTGTTTAAAGATAAGAGAGAGTTGATTTATTTTTTTTGTAGTTCATCTTGTTCATTCAAGAGAGAGCGTGCTCTGTGTCCTAAGGTAGATATAGTTCCAAGTTTTTGTGGTGGAAAATGATGAGAGAGATTATGCAGATATCTATTGGTATGAGTAGGTTTTCTGTATATAGATTTTTAATCTTTCAGAGCAACGTGTAAGCATGACATCCAGGAAAGGCAAGGAGTTATTATTTTCTAGATCAGCAGTAAATTTTATATTAGGATGTTGAATGTTAAGATGATTAAGAACATCTTTCATAGATTTTCTTGTGCCCATGATTCCAAACAATGAAAATATCATCAACATATCTTTTCCAAACTTTCGGTTTAAATGAGAAGAAAGATATGGCTTTCGTTTCAAAATCTTCAAAGAAGATGTTAGCTAGAACTGGGGACATCTTCTGGGGACAAAGGATTGCCCATTGCCAGGCCTTGTTTTTGTTGGTAAATGGAGTCCTGATATTTGAAGTAACCAGAATGAATGCAATGTTTTAATAAAGCAAACATTTTTTTGGATAATTTGTCCTTTAGTAATGTAAGTACCTCGTCTGTAGGAACATTAGTAAACAAAGATATAATGTCAAAACTTGCTAGAATGTCATTTTCATTGATGGGAATATCTTTAATATGAGAAACAAAATCTGTGGTGTTTTTGATGAAAGATGAAGATTTATTGGAGAAGCACTTGAGGTACTTTGCTAGATATTTTGAAAGTTTATATGTAGGTGAATCAATTCCTTCCACAATTGGGCGAAGAGGGATGTTTTCTTTATGAATTTTGGGATAAGAGGATATGTTTTCTTTATGAATTGTGGGATAAGAGGATGTAGAGAGCGTAAAGAGAGGCGAACATTATGAGGAAATTCACTCGCAGTCTTTAACAAGTTGTTTGTACGGTTTTGTAATTTTCTTGTAGGATCTTCCTGAAGAATTGAATATGTCGAACTATCTCCAAGTAATTGAAGCATTTTGTTGTGGTAATCTTCGGAGTTGAGGATGACCATGGAATTGCCTTTATCCGCAGGTAAAATAATAATGTTACTGTTCTGTTTTATATTTTTTAGGGCTTGTCTTTCAGCCAGAGAAATATTATCTGTTGGAGATTTAGCATTATTTATAATGAAAATCGATTCAATACGAAGAAGTTTCACCAAATGATTAGGAATGAGTGAACTTGCCTTTTCTATTTTTGTAAGGAGAGATTCTTTAGGGATAAATTTTGGTGAGGGAATGAAATTGAGACCTTTGCTAAGATTATCCGTTTCCGCATCCATTAAAATATTGAGAAGATTTGTTCACTACAACATTTTTCAGGATTAATACGGGCTTCACTATGACTAGATCTGTTTTGTATCCTTTGTAGATTATTAAATTTCCGGATAAGAGTATACTTATTATTGTTTTGTATTCGAGTGGCTTGTGCTTCACTGTTAATGATAAAATCATGTAAGTTATCATTATCCATCATTTCTTCAAGTTTTTGAGCTAAAGATCTTTTAGTGGTGAACAAAAAAGCTAAACAACGTTTTGTGTCTGAAATTCTTTCGCTGAGGAGATCCATCTTAGCTTTACGATAAATTCTTTTAGCGCGTTCCGTTGTTATTTGTTCTTGAAAAGAGATGAATTTAGGAAAAACTGAATGGAACTTACAACGTTTGAGAAATACTAACCTGTTTATTTTCAGGCCTATTTATATAGGCCTGAAATGTTAAGATTAATGTTAAGATACTACTAGTTTTGTTGAATAAATCAACTTCTTCAGGTATCACAGGCAAAGAATTACATAAAATAACAGAGACATGATAAAATTACATCAACAGATCTAGTATAAAACACAATAGTACATTTTAAAATAGCAATGCGTGCTGGAGTTCCAATTGAAGTTGACTACATGCATGAGCTGTCACGAGTGCGCCAATACTGGACAGTGGCAATGTGTGCATCAGAAAGATTGTAGCCAAGGCTGTTGTTAATATGGGATGAATCGAGCGATATTTCTCTAGATTCGATAATCTTTCTTTCGAGTTCATCATAACACACATGGATATTAGAAGTTTGCGGCCAGTCTACGAGGTGTTGGTGGCCTTCATTTTGTGTGAGTGTGGCAAACCATATTACGGCCAAACAGCTAAATCCATCCTTTTACGTATGGAAGAACACCAAAGAGACATCTCCTACAATAGGACCAGGGCCAGCGCTCTCTCTCTAGCTATGTTCTCTTCTCTATCAACTCAGATGAAGGCCACCAACACCTCATAGACTGGCTGCAAATTTCAAATATCCATGTGTGTTATGATGAACTCGAAAGAAAGATTATCGAATCTAGAGAAATATCACTCGATTCATCCCATATTAACAACAGCCTTAGCTACAATCTTTCTGACGCACACATTGCCACTGTCCAGTATTGGCGTACTCATGACAGCTCACGCACGTAGTCAACTTCAATTGAAACTCCAGCACCCATTCCTGTTTTAAAATGTACTATTGTGTTTTATACTAGATCTGTTGATGTAATTTTATCATGTCTCTGTTATTTTATGTAATTCTTTGCCTGTGATACCTGAGAAGTTGATTTATTCAACGAAACCTCTTAACATTAACCTTTTCTTTTTCATTCTTGGTATATAGTCATTCAAACTAATTTTTTATAACATTATCTACCGAGTAAATATGAATGATAATATATATATGTATGTATCTGCTCTTGAAAATTTACAAATGTCTTCTGAGTTTTAAATAACTCAGAAGACATTTCTTATAACAATCTTTATTTATCCACAATATTTTGTCACACACAGCAGTGCCATTTTCAGGAGTTAATATTATAGACACAACTCCCATAACACTGACTTAGAGCATGTGTATCAAATGTGTTGTCTTAAAAATGAAAAGAATTTCGTATTTTATATATTAAGTTCTTTTGTGAAACATGATAAAATAGTAAAATAGATAAGATAAAAATCAGTATCCACGATTTGAACTGCTGATGGATGAATATATTATGCTACGCATCCATGTAATTGCTTAAATAGTTTGCATTAATACAAAGAAAGAAAGAAATACACTTGTAGTAAATATTTGCATTTATTTACATAATTCATCCATAACAAAAACTGCAAATATAATTCTTAATATAAGAAAGAGATTTCTTTTCATGATTTTAAAATTGTAAAATCTATCCTTACAAAGTTTTATAAAACATCTTGGCTTATTACATAATATAATATTTTATCTGTTTTCTTATTAATTTTCACAGTCAACAGATTCTTCTGTAAATACATTTAGAATAAAAATTTACACATTATTTACAGCTAAAATCAACTGTTTCTTATAACAATAGAAAAAAAAAAATATTTACACTTTGAGCAGTGATTTATTATTAACCCAATGAAACGGGTCTTTTCTTAATCCATAAAACTGATGGCACTGTATGTGACCAGGGCAATATCGCTGATCGTTGCAAATTGCACTGTGATAAGAAGCAGAGCTTTGAAAATGTGCAGAAGGATATTTGAGGCATTTAACATGCTGCTGGTGCTGCTGCTCGATAAATTGTGATTTAAGCTTAACTGGTCTTGGTGACCTGTACTGATGATAAACATTTGTATCTACTCTTGTAGGTCTGTGACCACCTCTTGGAAAATTTTTGTTTACTCCTTGAACAAATTCCGACATTGCCTGTTAAAGAAAGAAACAATCAGAATTCATATATAGAATTAATAAACATACAGTGATCCCTGGTTATAATGCTGCTTCATATATGCCGATTTGGATATAACCGTAGCTGTTGGAATGTTTGCCTTCCTCATATCATTTGCAATAATACATCACCTATTTACACATCTACTTCTCAGTGTTGGACATGAATATATTGTAATTTATAATGCTATCATAATGTTTGACAATCTAGTATTCGGTATACAAATAGTTACATACCTTAGATGTCTGATATAAATTAAAGATGATAAGAAATAATATTCTTGGTGTAATCCTTTATGTAAGTGTAAGCAAACAAAGTTTGCACCTGAAGTAACTTCAGGACTGGGCAATTTGTATATTAGCCTTTTATAGAGGCTAATAACTTCACATCACTTACCTTAGTAGTCTGCACGGTTAGCCTAGTGGCTTTGCGCTTTGCAACCATATGCCTGGGGAAGGAGTGTCCTGGATTCAATTCCTGTCGTTAACGTGAGGATCTTAAGGATCTTCCTCAGTCATAGCCAAGTTAGCCGGTCTTGGGACTGGACAGCAGGGTTCACCCCCCAGTTTATCTGGGGTTTTTCATCCCGCAAGCAGGCAAATCAGCCCCGTGAATACACACGGATCTACAGCCATAAATACTTAACCCTCCATGAGGGGGCTCAACCCCCCCCCCAATAGGGACGGGGGAGAAAAGGGAGGAAACTCCATATGAATAAAAATAAATGGGAGGGGTTACTACCCAGATCAGTTTTGGCCTTTATTTAGGTAAAAAAGTAAAGGGGTGCTCATGATAAGCCTAGAGCAGTTAGTATAGGGATGCAAGAGCCTGATAGTATTAGGAGAAAGAAAAGACATATAGATAGATAGCATAAATAAATTCCGTGTGATGATGCTGCGTTCCTCCTTTTTACGGGAGTTCACAGTACCATCTAGTCCCCCCCAAATTTTATCCGGGCTCTGGAACCGGCATAGGCTGACGAATCAGCCCTATGGCTGGGTCAGTATTCCTGACTGTAATCCATGTGTCCTCAGACCGGTTTGCCTGTTTGCGGGATGAAAAACACCAGATAAACTGGTGGAAAAAACCCTGCTGTCCACACCCAAGATTGGCTAACTTGGCTATGGCTGAGGAAGATCCTTAAGCTCCTCACGTCATTGACGGGAATTGAACCTAGGACACTCCTTCCCCAGGCATATGGTTGCGAAGCACAAAGCCACTAGGCTAACTGCACGGATGATAGATTGCATGAGAGAGAGAGAGAGAGAAAAGGCCTCAGCTTCTTTTATATCATCATGTAGCCAAAGGCTATCAGTTTTCCTTTTAAAACTAAATTAAATAAAACCAATTAAAACTAAAGCAAAAAGATGACTGATAACCAAGTGGTTAGCCCCATCTGGGTTAACTGCCTTGCGTTGGCCTTCTCTGCCTGGGATTGCTCTCCAGTTATCCTTACAATTGACCATAAGACCACATTGAATAAAGAGTAGGGAATCATTTAAAAAACCTAGCATAGCAAACATGGAGAGAATTTTATCTCCCCCTGGTGAATATTGCATAATGTGGGTGGTCAACACCACCTAATCAAAAATTTAATATCTCCTAGAATGCTTCTTTCTAAGTAGAGAAATCATATGACTGAACAATAAAATTTCCACAATACAATATTATAAAGCATTTCGATGTCATATTGCTGGTTTTCAAATCCACGTTTCTTTCTAACCTTCCATAAATATATTTTAATTCATTAATTATAAAAATCAAATTTATTTTAAAAAAATAACCTGTTCTGTTGTAAGTAATGGAATGCCCAACACATCACGTAATCTGTTCAAAATATGCGGGGCAGCTGTAGAACTGTACATGTTCTACTGTTTCCAATCGGTAACAGATGTCACAGATTGGATCTCCAATGTTAAAGTACCTCCATTTGGTACTGACTGGAAGGCAGCCATATGCAATTCTGAAAGCAAGATCCCTCCTGTTAGGGTATCCTTGGAACTTCAATAAGTTATGAAACAAAAGTGTTGTTGTCAGTATCCAACTGTGGAAGTTCATGGCAAAAGAGGTTAAAGATTTCTTTATACCAAATTTTACTTTTTTTAATGAAAAGAGTGTAAATGCCAGAGTGTTGTAGCAATCTCAGAGTTCTAGTATTCAGGAACAATCCAACTTTTGGACCTTTATAATCATTTACTCCAAACAGGGAAGATGAAAACCCAGGTAGTACCAAAAAAGGTCTGCACATGTGTGATTGGGCTGCAATATTTTACAGATTTTTAAAGCTGTATTGCTTAAATAGCAGAATTTTAAGACTGGAAGCCCAAATCCTCCATGCTTTTTTGATAGTTAAAGAAATCCCATTTTAACTTCTTGGTATCAGCTAGATTAAACAAAAATTGCACAGGCTTACTATATAATTGCTTTTCTTCAGCTTCTGTGATGTCTGTAATATTTATTATGCACAACTGAGCAGAAAAGATTATGGTTTTGAGTACTATAGCTTTAGGAGAAAAGGAAAATGGCCTATTTTCCAGTCTTCTAAGGTTTCAAACTTCTTGTATATAAGTTCTTGAACAGGTAATATTGGGGAAGTGGAGAAGGGAATTCCAAATATAATGAGAGGGTTTTCTCTTAGGGGTTAGTCCAAAAGGAATACCTCCAAGATTCCATTTTCCAAAAACTTTTAATTTTGTCTTGTCTGAATTAGTAGTTAATCTACTGATCTTGCTAAATGAATCATTATCCTTCAGTGTCCACTACATCATTGGCATATGCTAATACCTTATTTTCCTTCATAGCTGAAGGAACTGTTATTCCTTGAATAGCATCTGTATCATCGATTTCCTATAAGAAAGATTCAAGAACCAGTGCAAAGAGCAATGAATCAACCTTGCTTGACTCCTTTTCAAATTTTACCAGGAACCCTTAACTAGGAGGCAGGTAGTTGAATTGAAGAGGCTCCTTTGATAACAGATAGCAGTTTTTTACCTACACCAATTTGCTGGAAGATGTGGAACAGAAAGGGATTCCAGACATTATCAAATGCTTGAGTAAGTTCTACTGATAGCACTGCCATCGACTGCGTTCTCATATTAACTAAGCAGATTAGATCACGTAGCAGAAGCAATTAAATTCTACTGCTCAGCCTGAAACTCCATACACCTGTGTGCTTTTAATTATGTATCTCATTCCCACTTTGAGCCTGTTATTGATAATGCAGAAAAATATCTTGCAGTCAGTATTAGATAGAGAAATAGGTCTCCAGCAGCTGATCAAGGTGTGATCTCTATTAGGTTTTGGAATGAGAACAGTATGGCTTGCTATAAATTCACCTGGTATGTGTCCTGATGAGAGAAACGAATTAAATAATATAACTAGAATGGGAAGAATAAAATCCCTGGCCTTGCGGTAAAGTTCTATCCCTAGACCAGCAGGTCCTGGGGATTTTCTTGTCTGGCATTCTTTATAGGTTGTGGTAACTTCAGATGTTGAAATGGGTCTGTCAAGCCCATCTTGGATATGAACAGGAAGGCTATTAATGCTCCAAGAGTTATAATTTCCAACAGTACTACTGTCTTCAAACAGTTGAAACTATCAACTGTTTGAAGACAAACAACTCCTCCTTTCAAAAACACTACAAAGATTTTTGTAGTGTTTTTGAAAGGAGTCAAGGATGCCTTTAGTGGTGGACATGTCTTCACCATCAATGCAGATTTGAGTGATAGGTCCTTTCTTTGCAGAATTTAGTGAATTGTCTATTGAAGAATGCAGATGAAGGGCTATCTGCTAAGTGCTGCTGTATTCTTATTTTAAAATTTCTTTCTTATATTTTGTTTCTATCTTTCCAGTTCTATCTCTATGTTAATGTTTCTAATGATATTGCTACATTCTATACCATTGCGTTGGTTTGTTATGAACCAGCTTCTCAGCTCTTTCAACTTTCATGTTGATGTCAAGATGTTTATCTTGACATCAACATGAAGGTTGAAAGACCTGTATCTGTATTATCCTATTTACAAGGGAAGAAGAGATAAAAATTCGATCAAGAAGACAGATACTAATACCTTGATTCATGTATGTGTAAGCCTGGAGATTAGGATTGCGAGTCCTCCATATGTCTATTAGTTGAGCATTGTCGAGACATGTTTATAACTATGCATATCCCATCCTACTTTTCCACTTCTGGGGTGTCCTCCTATTTTGTCTAATGTGGGGTTTCAATACAATTCTAGTCTCTAGCTGCTATGATGTAGTGGGCACCATATAAATATGGTTCCAATTCCTGGAAGAATATTTGTCTAACTGGATGGAGCATAAACATTTATAAACCTTATTACACATCGACAGTATTTCCAGTCTATTGTTAAGATTCTCCCTTCTGCATCCCTTTGGATATTACTAAATGATCCAAGGCAGGGGGCAAGAATAAGAACTCCTACTCCAGCCCTGTTAATTCTTCCAAAGCTCCAATAAGAAAGAAGTGGATATCTGTCTGTTAAAGTTATATCCTTATATCTGCAGAAGTATGTTTCTTGAGGAAACAAAAACCTGATATTATGGAGTAGCATAAGTTTCCATATAGTTTCTTGTTTAATTTGCCTATGGAATCCTCATACATTTAATGACACAATGCAGATGATAAAGGAGATGCGATGATTAGTGAAGTGTCAGTGTCTTTAACTTCTAGATTTTGGATGAACCTGATTAGGTCTTCAATCTGTGAAGAAGCAATTGTGTAGCTTGTTTCTTGTAGACTGTTTTCCAGTTTTTTACAGTTGCTTTCCATTATTTCACTTTCATGCCTATCATTCTTGATTTGGAAGCTAGTTGATTTCTTTTCAATCAGATGATAATCATATTAAGAAAACTTTGAATCAGTAAACTTTATTATTATTTTTTCTTTAATTGTAGCTCTTGCTTTTCCTTTATTAGAATCAGATGGTTCTTCATAGTCCATAAACTCTTTTGAGCCTGAAGAGTTTTCATTTGATGATCTGCAACCTTCTCCATCTTTACATTTCTAATTGCTTCTTTTTCTTTTAGATGTAGTTCCTTTTCTTAATTTTTTTTGTTTATCCTCAATTTTTTTTATTGATTCATCTTTACTTTTTGATGATCTTGTCTGCATATTAAGTTCTTTCAGTTGTCTTACTTGCTTTTTTGTTTCTTCTCCAATTTCTCCTTGTAGAACAGTTTCATGATTTTGCATTTCATCTTATATCTGTTCATTTGTTATACTAGATTCATTATTGTTAATTTCAACTGATGTTGTTCCATCCATGATTGACTGGAAAAGTGGCTGCTGAGGTTCTGGAATTTTGGGACTAATTTCTAACTGATTTGGTTGCACACTTTTTGTGATTTTACCAAGTGTAGTTTGTTTAAAAGTGCCATCTTTACTAGACTGAATTGGAAGATCCAGGAACTCTTCTTTATGCTTCTCTGATATATTCAGTGTTCTAACTGGCTCGCTCTACTGGTGCTCCAACTCTTTCAACAAAAGTTCTAAAAGGACAAGAGTTAACGCAGTGTTAAGAACTTTCTCATTTCTGACAGGATTTGAGACACTGATTAGCAATATGTTCGATCTCCATGCAGTTGAAATATTTAGATATGGGGCAGTTACTACCCAAATGATCATATGAACCACAATGTAGGCAGAGCCTTTGTACTCCATCTTAGTTTACCACAACTTGAGTTGTGCCAATGTTGAGCAAATTTAGTACGGGTGTATTCATATCCATTGTGAAGGTGACATCACCAGAAAATTAGTTTGAATCTTCACCTGATAAACCCTTTTGTATGTTACTAATCTTACCCCATTTCGAGAATGTCTGTATAAGAATTTCATTACTATTCTCTATATGTTCCACCGGAAATCGTTCGATTTTTACTGTTTTTACCTGGCTCCCTACCATTACAGGAATAACTGTGCTGCCTTCAAAAGTAAAACCATGTAATAGTTTGTCCCTTGTTTGCACATCAAATATTTCCCTCCTCTGTATGGGGTGAAAGAATAAATCTTTTTAGCACCATCTCTTTTAAAACCTTAATCACGTCTTGCTTCATCACTTCTTGGAATTTCAATTCCTAGAGTTCACACCCTTGGAGGAATTGGTACCATTATTCAGGTAGGGAAGAATTTTAAAACCTCTTTGTTGATTGTACGAGAGAGAGAGAAAATAAAACTTTCAGTTGCAAGACTCAGAATTAAATAATCCTGCGAAGTAGAAAAAATTCGACACCACCAGCAAATGCTCTATTTGAGCTACTACTACTACTACTAACAGCATGTGGCGGTGAATTTGAGCTGTGCAGAAGAAAGTGATTTTTAATCGGTGAATAGTCCACTTTTTTCCCCGTTTTTCTACGTTTTTGAGTGCTAAATTGTTTCTCTGAATACGAGTGTACTTCAGTGGTTGTTTTTTGGAAGTTAGTTGCTGTCGCGATATAATATATTTTGGTACTGTCGGAATCGAACGCGTAAGGAAGACAAAACGAAGCTAAGTTACTGTATTTAGTTATATTTCATTTTATTTAATTATATTTAGTACTTAAATGTTCTGATGTTTGTACTTTTTTTTCCTCTTATTTATTAATTGAATAATTATTAAAGATTAGGCTACTCGGCAGTAAGGAATGATGGTGGATTCAGCAGCAGTCGCAAGTGGCGTAACGCCAAGTCCTCCGCCATTTAAGAACTCAATTATTAGCAATATCATAAGGGACTTTGTGGCATGCAGTACTTGCGGCATGTATGCGTCTCGGGAATTACATATGTGGCTTGTTGGAGAGCGTATGTGCGCAAAATGCAGGCAGTTGGAGGAAATAAGTACAACTGATATATCGATATCCGACTTTGTTGCTCCAGGAACGGGGAATGAATGTAGGAAGACAAGTAGTGTGATAGGAGAGAATGAGAAAATAATAGTTGATAGTGTGGAAGGTGAGTCTTTTGACTCCTTGGAGGTCTGAATAATAATAATAATAATAATACTATAAAATGACAGCTGAGATACTGCCAAAAGTAATCCCATAATGCAGATATTAACTGCACTACCAGCAATCTTAATATTGATTTAAGTGCTAGTGAGGGTGAGATCACCACTAGCTCCAGTAAAATAAAATCAAAGTAAAAACAAATGAAAGAAAACCAAAGTACTTATCTTGCCAAAACCTGAGATGTCATCTATGGGAGCCAAGCCGAGAAAGTCATACCAAGGTTGAAGTAATGCACAAGTCATGTTTCCATATATGAATATACAAAAGGTGTCACACCTTATTACTAAAATACTCTGGATTAGAGATAGATGGAAGTTTTCCCACTTGGTTATACTATAAATTAAAGATGACAAGAAATTATATTCTTGGTTTAATCCTTTATCCAAGTGTAAGCAAACAAGGCTTGTGCCTAAAGTAATTTCAAGACTGGGTAACTCGTATATAGAGGCTAATGACTTCACATCACTTGCCTTAGTATCCCATAATGCAAAGCATTATGTCTAATAAAAGTTACATAAATTTATACTATTTACTTTGTTCTTTTAAGTCATCCTATTATGTTTTATTTGTGTAGATGTCATAGGTATCTTTCACTCTAATATTTTCTGCAGTTACTGGTAATATTTTTACCTAGATTTTTGTAAAAATTAAACTAAGGTCTCTAAACAGCATATCACACCTTATGAAAGGGAATTTGAGCCCTTTTATACAATAATAGACACGATAACTTGAGTGTCTGCAGGTAGTCCAAAGGAACATAGAGTAGATTATTATTATTATTATATGGGCAGTTTTGGTTATTATTATATGGATAGTTTGGGTCTCCTGCAATGATTCAAAGACTCATTGCAGGAGACCCGAACTATCCATACAATCTATTATACCTCTCCTTGGATCCAATAACAAAGTGCTAAAAATGACTCTGTCAACCCATTCCATTTCATTCACAACTCTCCAAACTTTTAATCTAGTTCTAATGTCCCTACTAACTACACTTTTACTCAACTTCTAGGAATGACCTCTTGTTCTACTGTCTCTAGCCAAGTGCTGGAACATTATCTCTGCATCAGTCTTATAAATCCCTTCTTTTTTTTTTTGCCTATCAACCAACTTCTGAAGTCCAGACATCCTCAGTCTATCCCCATAGGGAATACTCAGACCACTCACCATCTCGGTTGATTGCTCCTGAATCCTATCCACCACTTTCATATCCCCAAGAAACCCAGGAGACCAGACCTGAGCATAGAATCTAGATGTGGACATATCAGGGCCTTATCAAGATGAGTAACAACTTCCTTTACTCTACTTGTTAGTATGTTCTTCAATAGCAAAGTAATCTTATGGGCTACCTTACCTTACCACTATGTCCTCTAAACTTCAACTCTCTATCTACATTACTCCTAAATCCATAGCTTCATCTATTTCCTGGAGTACAGTTTCATCAATGTGGTACACGTTGTAATTATTTATCCCCAAATGTATAACTTTACATTTCTCCACATTAAACTAATATCCATTATTTTTTGCCCATACTGACAGGCTATTTAAATTCCTGCAAGCTCTCTACATTGTCTTGATTCACTATTACTGTATATCTAATTTTGCATCATCAGCAAACAACTGAATATCTCCCTTCAAATTATTTCCCATATCGTGAGCATAGGTTTCTGTGGTTTAGCAGTTCAAAAGAAATATTCCAGTATTGCAACCACATGTTTATTAAGATAAACGAAGATAAACAAACCCAACAAGTTTCGTATGTCGTTTGACTTACATCTTCAGGGGTTAAAGGTAACTAAAAGTTTAAACACAGGAAATGAAAAATTACTCAAAATAGTCCATTAGATGTTGTTATGGCAGTCTACCTATTCATCAAATTAAAAAATCCAAATGCAGAATCGATACATATGTTAATGTATGCTATATTTGAACAATGCTGGATGTTGTCACATTCTGTTGTTCACGTTCACTCTGTCTGAGGTCTGACTTAGGCATATTTTTTATGAATGCTGACCAAACTTGGTGTAGAATTAGGTAGAATTAGTAGAATTAGGTTGCATTGCTTTGGGATTCTAAGCATATTTGCAGCTTCCTTAAATTTCCTTGTGAAATAGTTTTTTTCAATATAAGACATGTTCATATGTCTTATCCTCTAAAAAACCAGGTGTCTGGTTTTTTAGAGGGTGATGTGGAGGTTAGTTACCTTTAACCCATGAAGATGTAAGTCAAAGATAAACAAACCGACAAGTTTCGTATGTCATTTATTTATTGTAATAAATATATGGTCGCAAAAACGGAATCTTTCTTTATTTCCCATATCATTTATGTATAAATTAAAACCACAGTGGTCTTAGCACAGAATATTGTGGCACACCACTAGTCACCAGATTTCCCCTTGATTCTGCTACTCTGTATATTATTTTCTGATATTTGCCCAGCAGCCACCCTCTTATCCAAATAACCAGTGTCATTTTCATCCCCATTTGTTCTATTTTGCATAACAAAGTTCCATGTGATATTCTGTTAAATGCCTTTGCAAAATCCAGCATAATCATTGTTTTCTCTATCCAACTCAGCTATCATTCTATTATAAAAAGTTAGTAAATTACTAAGGCATGACCAACCCTTCACAAAACTATGTTGCCCCTCATAGAATATCATATTCTTATCCACCCATTCTTGAATTCTCTTTTTTGACCAATTTTTCCATACTTTTACTACCACTCCCGAGATACTGATTAGTCTATAATTTGCTATTGCAATGTTCGAACCTTCGTTATGCAAGGGAATTATTTTCCCCTCTTTCTAATTACTTGGAATTCTACCAGAGCTGAGACTTAAATTAAAGAGCCTAGTCAGAAGCATTGCCAATACCCTTGCACATTCCTGCAAAATGTGAGCTGATATCCATCCAATCCCACAGTTGTATTTACACTTAGATTCTGCAATATCCCAAGAACCTCCAATTCATCCACCTCTGTTCCAACATAAGTCTCTGTCACATATGTCACAGCATTAACCTCACTTGTGTGATATACCTTTGAAAAGTGGTCACTCAGTAAATCAACTTTTATCTGCTTCTGTAACCTTGTGACCATCAGCACTCATTAAAGTTATTTTTCTATAGTCTTTCTTCCTCTTACTTCTTGCCTTACCATACTGTTCACCTTTCTTGCCTGACTCTTGTACTGTTCATGAGTTTGCTAGTCACCTTTCTCCTTATATATCCTCTACAGGCATTTTTTTTTTCTGAAGCTCATGCTTAATGATATTATTCATCCATCTAACTCCTACCTGATTAACCTTCCTTACCTTAGGTATACAATTTCATATAGATTTCCTTAAGTGCCTCTTAACTGTCTCCCAAGCACTACTAACGTCTTTCCCTAGTAGGGTTATATGCCATGGCACAGCTTTGAGCCTCCTAAGCTTGTCATAATCACCTGCCTTGTAGTTCCACATATATCCCCTCTTGACAGAATATTTCTCATTTTTTACAATCTCCCAAGTCAAGACCACATGGTCACTTTCTACAATTGGAGGCAGTATGGGCCACCTTAGTTATGAATAGCTCTTCTAATCCTGTGACCAGGTCCAATACTCTTTCACCTCAAGTCCCCTCCATCACATGCTGCCTCAAGTAATTATCTCTCAGTAGGTGTATAAATTCCATTTCCTTCCTGCCATGTGATCTCTCTTCCTTCCAATCTATATCTCCATGGTTGAATACCCCCATAATAATCACTCAACTTGTACTCATTATACTAATTTGCTGATGCATGTGTTCCATATCATCCCCAGAACCCCCTGGCCTTGCAGCAGCAGCCAATCATATATTTTGTCTCATTGGCCTTGATCTCACAAGGCTGCTTCAAACGAAGAGCCGCCTCGTGCCTATCTCGTATTCTTTTTGACTACAATTTATCTCCAGTCATCCTATCTTCTCTGAAAATAATAAACCCTTCGCAATTGGAAGAATAACGGTACATTGCACCCTTTGATTGGAAGAGGCCTAAGTTCGATTCTCGTCGCGACGGGAGGAATCTTTATCGATGATTTTCAATCGAATGTGAGTTAGCTGATCTCATATGGAGGTAGCAGGGTTTTTTCTCCCGGAAACTCTGGTTTTTCATCCTGCATACAGACAAATCGACCCTTCAGAATACACGCAATTTACAGACATAGAATACTAGTTGTAGTGGTGGTGGAAGTGGGCAGTAGATGGCATTGATGGAGATGATTCGTAGTAGAGGTTCGGTGTAGTGGTTGAGACAGTTGTAGGTGTCCTCCCACAATGAGTCTTCAGACTCCTTGGAGGTGTCAGGAATAATAATAATAATAATAATAATAATAATTCTATTTCTTTAACTACATCATTGCTGTTAGCGAAGTCTTACTAACTTTTGGCGAGGTTGCACTAACCAATGCCAAAAACTCTTCCCTCTTATTCATAATACTTCTGGCATTAGTATATAGAAACTGCAGCATATCTTTATACCCCCAACCACCTTTACTTCCTGAATTGACTACCCTATTCAATATGTCTTGCTTGAGAGACAAGATTCTGCACTTGGTCATTCTCACACTCACTCGCCTCATGAGTGTGCCTTCACACATATTCACCTGCTTCCATTCTAATTGCTTATGTTTTTGTGAATTTGCACTTCAGCATGCTCAGCAAACAAAGCTCTCTAGGCACCTAACATCAAACCATTTAGACATTTAGACATTCTATCAAACTCCGACCTTAGATCCACAAATCCTACATCATTCCTTCTGCACAACCTGTATACTGATGCTTGCTGTTGAAACACTCCTTCCTCCTCAATTTGTCTCTTTCATAGCATTACAGGAGACTTAAAATCTTTACCTTCTTGCTCTTCATTTTTCCTTCGTTCACCAACTCCTTCACATCCTCCCTCCCAGAAAACTGAGATCATTAGTGCCATCTAAAACAATTAGTTCTTTTGCCTTATCTTTTTGAATCCAGATGGCATGACTAATATCATTAATTTTTGCACCAGGAAAATGTGATTTTGTTATACTTTCATTAAGTATTCCTCTGATCAAAGAGTCCTGGTACATAATTTTCTTCTTACCTTGTTTTTCTCGTTTGCTGATATGATCTTGATTTTTACCTCAGATTACCTACTTCTTTTTCTTCTCAGTCCTGCTAATCTCTTGCTGCTGCTTCAACTTTTAGATTTTGCACTCTGTCCTATGAAGACTAAAATGAAAGTGTGCCATTTCCTGATTTAGGTCCATTTTGTTCTCCTGTATTTCTACCACCACACATTCAATATTAATTCTGACATTAATGTTGTCTGTTTCACTTTTGATACTATCTACTCTACTAACATTTGCTTTGTTCTCACTGTAACTGGCACTCACTGTTGAAACACTTAATACACACTCTTTCACCTGTTTCAATTTCCTCCCATAAATCCTTTAATTTTTTGTGATGAATACATCTTACCCACACACTGCACTGTACAAAATCAAAGAAATTCAAATCACCCAAAAATGGCATCTTTGCTGTCTTTGTTCTACCATGCATTGTTGCCACACCGACAATATCATACTTGAAAAATGCAATGTTTATTTACAAACTAAATAACTCATTTAATTCCATACCCATATAAAACAAAAACTACAAAGAGTTAAGCTAATATTATTAACTAAAACAAGAAAAAATGACATATTTTGACAACGGCAATCATGAAACACACGCACACTGTGCCCTTCTTCCGGCATTTATCAGAAAATAATCCTTACAGAATCTTCTGCTCAGTCCTTGATTGACACTTTGCTTTTATCTCTGTAAATGAAGCACCTGTCCAGCTCTTTATATTGTCTATTCAGTTTGTTTTAGATCTGCTATTTTTTGAGTTCCTGAAATAAGTCCTTCAAGAACTTGCATTGGCAGACCATTTGATCTATTGATATGACTAAGCCAGATAAATTGTTTGCTTCAAGTCTTAGTTATGACGTAATCTCTTGGACTAGCAAAAGAACTAATTCTTTGTGTTACTTCAAAATTTGATGTGATCAGTGTATGGCATCTTTTGGAGTTGTCTATAGCACCTCATTTCAAATGCAGGAACCTTTTTTCATCTTCTTTTAGGAAGGTCCAAGTATAGTACTGAATTAACTATTATGTCAATGAGGCATCATCTGTTTGCAATTATAAGCTTGTTAACTGTTGATATTGGTTTTAGTTTGTGGAATGCTTTGTTGCTTTTGTAATTTTTGTTCTAATATCCTGTCTTGATCTTCCATATTTATTAAAGATACTTATTTAAGATATTTATTAAAGCATAGGTATGAAACTGGGCAAAAGTGTGGTTAGTAAAGGTGTTAGAGCTGGGTTCTTTACTTTTAGAGTAGTGAATGAGTGGAATGCGCTCCCTGAGTCTGTGGTGGATGCTGTGACAGTGAATGAGTTTAAGGCGAGGTATGATAGATACTGTATGAATGTCAAATAGTTGTGATGAATATGATTTGGGGCCTCCCTCGAGGAGTCTAATGACTCCCTGGAGTTGCCCGTAATAATAGTAATAATAATAGGTATTTAACTGATTAACTTCTGTGAGTGTATCCTCAAGTAGGATTTCTTTTTCAGTTTCTGCCACAGCACTTCCTTCTTGTTCAGAAGCAGAGATCTGTTATTTTATTTTTTGGTACTTATGGTTAAGGCATATTTTTTTTAAGAGTATGAGTTAACTTTGTGGTGATTTCTTGAAGATCTGATTTGTTTTTTTGCTAGGAGACTGATATCATCGACAAAGTACAGCTGGTTTATTCCTCTTCCTCCTACGATCACTCCAGTATTAGAGTTCTCCAGGGCTTCATTTACAACTTATTTGAGGAAGTGGTTAAATAAGCTATGGAAGAGATATAAGGAGACAGGTGAAGAGAAGATGCATGAAGAGTATAAGACACAGGCCAAAAGAGTGACTAGTATGGTAAGGAAGACGAAACTGGAATATGAGAGGAGATTGGCCCTAAGATCCAAAGAAAATCCTAGGGAGTTTTTTAGATATGTGGCCAGTAGGAGGAGAAATGACTGTGGAAGAATGATATTGTGGGATAAAAATGGGAATAGAGTGACTGATGCAGAGGACATAGTGGAATTGTTCAATAAACACTTTATTGCAGTATTTCATTCTGGAGGAGTCAGTTTTAATGCTGAATGAATAGGGCAGGTTCGAGGTTTAGAGGTAGTACAGGAGGAGAGTGTGTTTCAAATACTGAGTACTCTGGATGTCAGTAACGCTGTGGGACTGGATGGTATTTCACCATGAGTTTTGAGAGAATGTGCTAGGGAACTGACAGTGCCTTTGACTTGGCTTTTCAATGAAAGTCTGGCTGCGGGAAAAGTGCCCATGGAATGGAAGGAAGTTAAGACAGTGCCATTGCATAAGGGAGGTAGCAGACTGGAAGTGTCTAATTATAGGCCAGTTTGTGTTTCATCAGTAGTTAGTAAGATCATGGAGAAAGTAGTAAAGGACCGTATACAGCATTGGGCAGATGAGGGTAATGTTATCTGTGAGAGTCAACATGGATTTGTGAAGGGCGTTCTTGTTTTAGCAATATGCTAGCCTTTTATGATAAAGTTACAAGAGCATTGGATGAGGGAAAGGCATATACTGCCATTTTCTTAGACTTGATGAAGTCATTTGACAGGGTGTCACATGATAAGCTGATATTTAAGTTGCAGCACATGGGTCTGGATGTCAGATTGGTCAACTGGATTCAGGATTGGCTGTCCGATAGGTATCAGAGAGTTGTGTATTGTGGGGCAGTTTCAAGGAGGCAGAGGGTTACAAGTGGGGTCCCACAGGGCTCAGTACTGGGACACGTTGTTTAACATTTATATCAATGACATTGTCAGTGGATTGCAGTGGGATATTCAGTTGTTACCGGATGATGTGAAGCTGGGAAGGGTCATTAGTAATAGTGCAGATGTGGTAGCCCTGCAAGAGGATTTGAATAAGCTAGATAGATGGGCAAATGAATGGGGGTCGGTTTAATGCAGCAAAATGTAAGGTCTTGAGGTTTGGGAAACATCGATGGGACACTGCATACTCTATGGGAGGAGTTATACTGGAGGAAGTAGGGGAGACAAGAGATCTGGGGGTTGATGATTGATAGAAACCTGAAATTCAGGGGACATATTGCAAAGGTGGTGAAGGTAACACAGAGGATTGCTGCAATAATGAGAAGGATGCTGACCTGTGGAGATAAAACAGTTATCATTCCGTTGTATAAGACCCCGATCAGACCACACTTGGACTACTGTTCTCAGATTTGGTCCCCAGGATTTGAAGGGGATAAATTAACTGTGGAAAGGGTACAAAGGTGGATAATAAAGATGGTTTCAGGACTATAATTATAGTTATGAGGATCGGCTGAGGGAATGTGGGCTGCAGAGTTTGGTGGATAGAAGGAGAGGTGATATGATCGAGACTTTTAAAATGTTGAGAGGTGGTTATAGGATTGACACTGGGGAGCTCTTTTGCTTGGTTGAACAGTGGGAAGGAGTAATTACAAGAGGAAACTGTGAGGAAGAGGGTGAGGAGTGGTTTCTTTGCATGGAGGGTGGTTGAACCATGGAATGCATTGCCTGATGGAGTGGTGAGAGCGAGAATGGTCACTGTTTAATGAGTGGTATGATAGACTTTGTGTTTCTTAGGGGGGGGGCTCCCCTCAATGAGTCTTGATAGACTTTGTGTTTCTTAGGAAGGACCTCTCACGATGAGTCTTTTTGACTCCATGGAGGCCTGAATAATAATAATAATAATAATGAACATTGGCGGTAATTTGCACTCCATGCACCCATTCGAAAGGAAGTGCTATGATTCCCCTTGATTTCAACCATCATTTCAGAAGATGAGCACAGGGATTCAGTCAGTTGTATTATTTTGCTGTCTATTCCATAATGTTGCAGAATTTTCCAAAGAGCATCATAAAATTCTTGTGTAGAGGCTTAAGTGCTGTGAGGACATTATGTTGGAGGTTTAATGGATTTTTTACAACACTCAAAAAGAATTAAAATAGAATTTAATTCTACGAAAGATCAGCTCCCTCCTCTCTCTCTGCCTGGAGTTTACAAAGTACCCTGTTCCTGTAAGCTTGTGTACTTTGGACAGACAGACAGATCAGCATCCATCCGCCTGGAAGAGCACAAGTCGTACATCGTTAAACACAATTATGGCCATTCAGGCTTGGCTGACCATGTTTTGGACACCACCCACAGAGTATCATGGAAGAAAACCACCATGCTCCACCACAGCAAATTCAAGAAAGAGAGACTTTTCTTAGAAGCAGCAGCAGCAGCTCTCAGAAACCAACCAAATCTTAATAAATATGGTTGCATTAAGCTTCTGAAGATTTGGGAAACACTCATCACCAGAGGTCCCACCCTACATTCCAGGCCACCTACTACCGCCCTTAGAGGGCGCTCCACCTAGACAGGACTTTAGTGTCACCCACGTGGTTGGGCTTAGTATTGTAAGTTTTTGTGTGCATGTTACATTAATTGTTTTTGTAATCCCTGTAGATGTCCTAGTGACTAGGACGAAATATAGGAAGTATTAAATTCTATTTTAATTCTTTTTGAGTGTTGTAAAAAATCCATTAAACTTCCAACATAGCATTATAAACATTAGATACTCTGTCCCCCCCCCCAAAAAAACCCTGATAATTGTTGATATATTTGAAAGCTACTTCTGACCAGCCTGCATAGAATATAGAAATAATTAAAATGATAAGAGACAGAGCAGAGCATATATCTCCAGTAACATAGAGAAGAATAGAACAATACCTCAACAACACCCTGTCTAAAAATGGATCACCTATTTTGGTCCAATAAGCAAGCATAAAAAGGTGTGGTATCCTTTCTTTATATTTAGTATTTAACAGACAAAATTTTTAAATTTCTTCACCATTATGCAGGATCTCAAGACTTTACATCCTTCTAAACTACCCTTTAAAAACTAAGGTTTACAAAATATGCTGATCACAAAGCATATGCTATGTAGGGCAAACATGATACTCTGGAGAGGTATGTATGTTAGATTAGGTTAAAGATGTAGAAAAAAAGTGAAAATACAAATCTCATACATAACAGCTTTGTCAAAAAATTCAAGAAAGCTTCAGAAATGTGGTGCATACCTACTCACACAGTAACCGACACATCATCATACATGATCTGGTCATTGTTCATCAATAATCTCATACATGCAAATCTGGGATATAATGCACATCATTTTTAAATTGGCTAATTTTTCTTAAGAATATATGCCATCAGGTATCCATTGTTAAACCATTCTCAGCAGTTAATTCTATTCCATCTTGCTCATGTATAGTAAATATTCCCTGCTCTTTAACTCATATCTAACATGTTCTCCTGAAGAAGTGTATACAAAATGGTATATGATATTGTAGAATTGATAAAATTGTTTTATCTCAAAATTTATTATGTAGTCCATTTGAAAGTTGTTTCTAGGTTAGACATTCTATAGTTAAATAAATAATACTTAATCAGTTGAGTGATTGATTTAGGGTTTATGGTGGAAGGGCAGCAATGGTCATACTGTGCCAGGACACAGGTTACAGCAGTATACAGGGTGTTGATAGGTAAATAAATAAAGAAATAGTTACAAGGAGATAAATTTGTGAATAATGTAGAATTTATGTACAAGGTTATAAGAAGATAAATGAGTAAATAAAATGTATGCACAAAGTTTTAGTATCTAGAATGCAGTATCTGCATATAAACTTTGTACATACATTTTATTTACTCATTTATCTTCTTATAACCTTGTATGAGACTTCTACATTTTCAATGTAGTTGAAAAAGTGACAGATTGTAGGATGGGATGCTGTTTTGTTTGGTGCAGGTAATGTTGTCAACACTCAAGTCAATAGCCTCTTTAATGCACATACCAAAAGGACAGATGGCAGTCTGACATGTGTGATACAGGACCTCCTAATGTAGTCTAGTCTGCCTAGAATGATTTGGAAGGGACTTTATTTTTAGGGCATAATTAAGAGACAAATGTTTTCATCTAATTGATAGAGGATGGGGGGGGGGATCATTTGATTCAACATAAAGGCTTTGAATGGGTGATGTGCTAAAAGCAACGGTAGATAATCAGGTTGCCAACCTGGTTGGCTGAGTGGTTAGCGTATCCGCTCTCCAGCCAAAGGGTTGCGGGTTCAAATCCTGCAGTGGTCATGGATGTTTGTGATTGTCTATGAAAATACTAGTGGTGGTGGGTCGGTGGTAGATGGCGTTCGTGTAGATGGTGAAGGTAGTTGCAGTGGAGACATGGAGACAGAGTTGTAGAGTAGGTGGCCTCCCTCGAAGAGTCTTTGGACTCCTTAGAGGTGTTATGTAATAAGAATAATAAGAATAATTGGATATTCTGATGAATGGATTGAGTGCAACCACCAGAGTGTGCTCTCCCTTTCAGAATTGTAAACTTAGGATCCATAATCACGCTTTGAACATACAAGTGCATGAGAAATGCAGAGCAGGGAACATTGTTCATCACCCCATTCTGTAGAGAATAGAGTGCGGAGGATATTCAATGCTTTTTTATACTTATCCAGAAGATGATGAATGTGTGTGTGTGTAAAGAAAGTTAACTTTCTGTCAAGGATGAGTCCCAAAAACTTAAACTACAGGGATAAGAGTGTGACTTTTTTCCTTGACCACTTGTATTAGAAACTGTAACTCATTTTAGCAATGTTAGTCAAGTGAGTAATATTTATTATCCAACTAGTTTCACCGATCTTCAGGAATACAATTGGTAAGCAATATGAAAGTAACAGACTAGGTTTCAACTGACAGTTCTAATTCATACAAAATTAGTACTGTGCGTGAGACAATACGTGTGTCGCGGGTACATGATTTATCTGTTGAGAGACATAATGTAATTGGTGTGAAAGTTCATTTCTTTAGTGTTTAGTGATCTAATTAAAGTTTTCCAAATATCCGGTAGGATTAGACCTTGATTCTTATTTAGGTTTCCTGTTGAATGGGCGACTATAGCGGCTTCCTTGAAGGTTCTGGAATGGTAGTTCTCTTCTATATAGGGCATATGACTCTTATCCCACTCAATAAGATGGTTGGTAGTGGTGAAGTGGGAAGAAAGGCCTGAAATATCTTGTCTGTTGTTTCTAACATAGCTTATGTGCTCCTTATGTCTCGTGTTGAAGCCTCTAGAGGTCTGACCAATGTAACTAACACCACAGGAACAAAGTATATTGTATACTCCAGAGTACTTGTAGAACGGATGAGGGTCTTTCGGTGATCTTAAAAATTTCCGAATAGTGTTGACTGGCTTGAATGTTACTCTAATATTGTGTGGTTTTAGAAGGATAGCCAATTTTTTGGAAATTGCTAACAAATGGGATAATTACAGTGCTGATGTATTGGATGTTATCACGTTGTCTTTGTGGTATATCCGAAAAGAGAATCTTGCTGATGAGTCTTTTAGGATAACCATTTAAGGATAGTGCTCTGGATATAGTAGTTAATTATTCTTGTAAGTCATCTTGGTCTGTGGTATACTGTATAGCTCTTTTCTTAGGCATATGGATAATGCTAAGTTTCTGGGATATATGATGTGAATAGTTGAAATGGAGGTAACATCCAGTATTCATAAGTTTTCTATACACAGACTGGTTCATACTGTTATTAGTTTGTTTCTTTATTAGGATGTCTAGGGATGGAAGTTTTTCATCTTTTTCAATTTCTAATGTGAATTTGATAGTATGGTGGAAATGATTGATTTTTTTGAGATAATCCATTAGTTCTTCTTTCTTATGATTCCAAATGATAAAGATGTCATCTACATATCTATACCAAGTTGTAGGTTTTGGGATAATTTGAGATAAGATTTTATCTTCTAGGTCTTCATTGAATAAGTCAGCACAAGAAGGAGAGAGGGTAAGTTGTTTGTAGATGGATAAGATCAGGATCAGGGTGGAGAGTGTGTTTCTGGCAGAAGTGTACACATACAGTTTTTTCCTGTGGATAATCTGAACCCATGACAAAAAAGCTCATGAAGAAACGATCGATAGCTTGTTGAAATTGTCTTTCAATAACCCTCATATTATGGGAATGACAGTAAATTGTGAAGCCATCATCAACATAAAGGCAACTGCATACTGTTGAAGGAAGCAGTTCAGTAACTGAATTTATTATAATAGCAAAGAGAGCCACACTTAAGACAAAGCTTTGATGAACCCTGCAATTCTTGATGATTTGACTGAGATAACGTGCTTCCAATTTGGACATGTAAGACACAACTAGATAAAAATATTCTTAATAAAAACAGGAAAGTGGTCCCTTATACCAAGATTAAACAGTTCTTTTAATATGGCATATCTCCAGACTGTGTCATAGGCATTTTCCTTGTTCAAGAACACAGTAACCACATGTTCTCATTTCAGGAAAGCGACTCTTACACGTTTCTAAATGGACCAGATGGTTCAAGGTTGATCAATATTTACAAAAACAACATTGTGTATTGGAAAGAAGTTTGTTGCTTTCTAACAGAGAAGCCTTGCATATACCATTTTTTCCAAGATCTTATAAAGACAGCTAGTCCGAGTAGTGAAACAATAATTGTTGGTCTGGGCTGAATCTTTGCCTGGCTTTGGGATAACAATAACAACTGACTTATGCCAAGAGTCTGGAAACTCTTCCTTTGTAAATATTCTTTTGTATAGTAAGAGAGGGAGATCCACATAAGATGATGGGAGGTGTTTTTATCATCTCATAATGGATGTCATCAGGAAGGAGTGCACTAGTGGGAGATAGTGAAAGAGCTCTTTTGAGTTCTTCCTTAACAAATGGCTGATTGTGCGGCTCAATCCTCTTGCTACAAACATTTAGCTGCTGTTTCTCTTGTTTTTTTTTTTTTTTTTTCCAAAATTAAAAAATCAGGGGGATAGGAAACTGTTGCTGAGATTACACTGTGGAGTAGCACCAACACGAATAGACAAGGTCATATCATCGAGCAAATGCTTGACAGCCATGACCTCTCTCTTATTAATAACAGCATAAATACCTTCTTCCATACATCTACCTGCTCTTATTCTGCAATCAATCTTACAATCTGCTTCCATACCATTTTTCCACTGCTCACATGGGATGTTGATGAAAACATATATGGAAGTGATCATTTAACTCTTATCACCACTATGTCTTCACAGGAACCATTTCCTCTTATATAGATGCCCATATGGAAAATGGACAAGGCTGAATTGCAAAATTTAATAATGAAGCAGTCAGGCACACACCTATTAATGAATTATGTCAAAGATTGTATTGTCCATGCAACCACTGCAGCAATTCCAAAAACATCATTCTGGTTTCCATTGTATCCAAAGCCTTGGTGGAACCGAGAGTGCCAAGCAGCCAAAATAGAGCATGGGATATATTTCGTAGATATACTACTACAACAAAGAATAGCACTTAAATGTGCTCAGGCCAGAGTATGTTATGTGAGATGTCAGAATCAAAAACAGTCCTGGATTAAATTTACATCATTGATTAATCAAACAACTAGTGCAAAAACGGTCTGGAATAAAACAATGAAAGGTGGATACAGAATGCACCGTTTGTCTACCTTGGAACATAACAGATGTACCATTGCTGATCCCAAAGCTGTTGCAAACACTTTGGAATCAGCAATGTCATTTGTATTCTTTTTTTATGGATAGGGATTGTATGTTTAGTTTCCCCAATATAATGTAAGTTACAGTAAGTGCAATAGATACAATAAACTCCAGGGTGAGCCAGTGGAAAGGATCCTTAGAGGAGTTGAATATGTTTTTAACTGGTGATATTCAGTTGTTTGCTGATGATGCAAAACTGGGGAGGATAATAGTTCATAAAGGTGATGTAAATATTCTGCAGCATGATTTAAATAAATTGCCATTGTGGGTAAAGAATAGCAATTGTGAATTTAATGTTGCAAAATTTAAGGTTATGCACTTGGGTTGAAAAGGTTACATACATACATACATAGTATGTAACCTTTGCATTTATGAAAGTTTGAAATGAATTTTGGACACTGATGTATACGAGATAAGGCAGTGGTGTAGCTAGAGCTGTTGCCGCCTGGGGTAGTCCCTGAGTTTGCCGCTCCTCTCAATACACATCAAAAATACTACAAAAAGTCAAAACGACGTATAGAGAAATAAATTAAAACACAATGTTTATTTTTGAAGTAAAACTTTAATTTCAACATTCTAAAATGTTATGTTTCTTGCTTTTCTGTTAGCAGAATCGTCGATGACATTGGCGAAGTCTATTTCATAGTCATGTAGGTAATTCTTAATCAAATTTTATTTAGAAAAAATCCTCTCACAACTAGCAACACTTACAGCAATTGTGAGGAAAATTCACAGTAGTATTACAATACTGTATTTGGAAATGAGTTCTTGAGATTGTATTTTATAATTAACTGCAAAAGTTCAAAAACATTCAAAGTGCTGCCCAGGGCGGACCCCCCCACTAGCTACACCACTGAGTGTAGGTGATTCTGGTTCCATTGTATAAGGCCTTGATTAGGCCATATATGGACTACTGTGCACAGATTTGGTCACCTGGTTTTCAAATGGATGAAGAGATACTGGAAAGGGTCCAGACACAAATAACTAAGATAGTTTCTGGAATGCTAAGTATGAAGAAATGTTGAGAAGATGCAATTTGTAGAGAGTGGTGGATAGGAGGAAGAGGGATGATAAGATAGAGAGATGTACAGATTAGTAGGGGCTGTTACAGGTTTAATATTGAAGTGGTTTCATAAAATGGGGGGGGGAAGAACAAGAGGGTGTGGGCAAGGGAGTAAGAAGTAGTTTATTTCCATGGAGAGTTGTGAAGAGTGGAATGCACTGCCTGAGAGTGGGGTGTCTGCAGAGAATTTGATTGTATTTAAGGCATGGTATGATGACCTGTGTGTATGACAAAGGAACTCTCCGCAATGAGTCTTTGACTCCATGTGGGTGTTGGGATAATAATAATAATTGAATGCTGAGTATGAAGAATAATAACAATCTCAAATTCTGATTTTAAGTTATATATATATTTCATATATATAACTTAAAATCAGAATTTGAGATTTTCTATATCATTAATTAAGAAAGTTCATAATTAATAATTTTATAAATAAAATTTACCCAAAAAAAATCAAAATTGACATGTCATGCCTATTGAAAACTTTGTAAAATATGCCTATCCAATGCAGAAGGGACATCATATATGGTCAAACGAGTTCCTGCTTGATGCACAACATGCTTGTTGTGAATGTGTTAATTCTGGGATTGTAGCCATTATATAAGAAGATGTGGAATGTTTAAGTTCAGCTCTTAGAGATACCTCACTGGAAAGAGATTGATGGCCGCATTAGAAGAGTTTTAATAATTCCATACTGCTCGGGAGGTGGCAGAATAAGAAACTTTGAATATATCTGCTGGTGTAAGTAGGTTCTTAAAATACAGCAGCATTTAATTCAAATTTTCAACCTCAAGTTCTGCCACATATATTTTCAGCTTTATTGGTATGCCCTTCCTTTTTAGTCGATTAAACTTTCTTCAAAAAGGCTAAATGGAGCAACTGTTATCATCATTATTCTCACCATAACTTTGCTGTCACAGCTACACATGTACCATTGTTAGATCTAGACCTGTTTCACATAGAACATGTCTGAACTTTTGTTCCAGATTTGCTAACAACTAGCCTTGATGTTGCTAAAATTCTTACATAAGATTGTCTCTCACTCCAAAAGTAATTTCTCCTCTACTTTAAGTCTCTGCTCTTGGAAGCCTCTGGGAAAACATAATCAACACTACTACAGCAAACAAGGGTAATGCTACTGTGGTCCTTAACACTAGTGAATATATGTTGAAAGTTTTTTTCACTTGGTTATACTATAAATTAAAGATGCCAAGATATTATATTCTTGGTTTAATCCTTTATCCAAGTGTAAGTAAACAAAGTTTGCATGTGAAAGTAACTTCACGACTGGTCTACTTGTATATAGAGGCTAATGACTTCACATCAATTGCTTAGTATCCCATAATGCAATGCATAGCATGTATGATGCTATGCATTATGGGAAGGACCACTATCCAGACTGCTTTCGACCTTTATTGAGGTCTCTATCTCTAATCAGAAGCCTGGAGAAATTACTTCTTGGTATGAGACCTAATGCAGAGAGTCAGGGGAAACTAGATCATCAAGGGAGGAATGGAAAAAATGTGTATGAAAGTTCAGCTATGGTATGCAAACATGATAAAGATATAAATGTCTTCGAACATAGTTATGCATGTGGCGAAGGGATGGAAAAATATGCTTTAAGTTCGGATCTTTTAAGTATGACTGGGAAGGGAAAAGAGAAAATTCTAGAACAAAACTAAATAGATTGTATATCTAATTATAAGAATAAGCTAGGCAGTAATTTATTATGTCTATACACAAATGCCAGGAGCATTAAAAACAAAGGGGTTGAGTTCGTTGCTTTATTGAATGTGATGTGGCCTGAGATTGTTGGCATTAGTGAAACCTGGCTATCAGAATCAGATATGATAAGTGGGATCGAGTGTAACGGGTATACTATTTTTAGGAATGACAGAAGAGATAGGAGAGGAGGAGAAGTGCTACTAATGATATGAGATGACTTAAGTCCATTTAGGATAGAAACACAAGAAAACAAAGATGATAACAATGTCGATTGTAGCTGTGAGTTTGAGTCTATCTGGTGTGAAGTGGAGGTTAACAGAATGAAATATCTGGTGGGATGTTGCTACAGACGTGGCGGCTCACTTGCAGGGGACGAAGAAATGCATTGCCAATTTAGCCTTATGAGTACCAAACGAATGATCATCAACATCATATTTCCAAACATTGATTGGGTGGAAGAGAAATCTTTTGATAAGAAAGAAGAGAAATTTATTGAATTGTTGTGAGACAACTTTCTCAAGCAGAATGTGAAAGAAGGAACTCGAGGTCAAAGAGTTCTAGATTTGTTAATAGCATCAGAAGGGGGTCTCTGTCAAGAATATGGCTATTTTTCCACCAATTGTGACAGTGATTGCTGTACTTTCTTCGGAAGTATCTAATTTATTGATGCTTCAATTAAAACAGGTTACATGCTGAACTACAAAGCTGGAAATTACGATCAACTTAGGAGAATTTTTGGTCCCATTGTATCAGTTACTGAATGGGAAAAATGTCAGTAATGTTTGGGAATCTTTTTGAAAAGTGTTTAAATGAGGCGGTATCTGAATGTATCCCTAGTGTTGAGAGTGAAGTGGATGTGCAACTTTATTAAGCAAGAGATCCACAAGAAGAAGATGATGTGGAAAGAATATCGTGAAAATAAGAGTGAGAGGAGTTATGAAATATAGAAATTTGAGACCAGAAAAGTAACGAGTATTGTAAGGAAAGCTAAATTGGAGCATGAAAAGAAATTGGCCATGCAAGCTAAAGGCAATTCAAAAGAATTTTATCATTATGCTGCAAGCAAAAGAAAGAATCAACGTGGAAGAATAACTGTTGAATGCAGATGGTACTCAAGTCGAAAGCTAATGAGATTGTTCAGTTAACGAGTACTCACTTTGCTAAGATATATAAGGCGTATCTAACATGGTTCATACTGCTATGTTGGATGAAGAGTCAGAGATTCATGAAAATGAGGTTGAAGAATTGTAGCATAACCTGGATAAGCATTTGTCTATAGGGATAGACGCAATATCAACCCGTTTGCTAAAGGAACGTTCAGCAGAATTAGCCACATCTTTCACATGGTTGTATAACTTAAGTCTCAGCTCAGGAATGATACCACAGTAAAGGAAGGAATGTATGATAGTTCCATTGTATAATGATGGTGCAGAAACTGATGTGTCTAACTACCGACCTATCATTATCTCTGGTGTGGTAGTGAGTGAAGATTTTAGAGAAGTTGGTAAGAACTCGCATGCAGAAATGGGTAGACAAACATGCTATACTCTGCAAGGAACAGCATGGGTTTACTAAAGGAAGGTCATGTTTTAGCAATTTGCTCATATTTTATAACAATGTTACGACCGAGTTGGATAAAGGGAATGGATACACTATGATAATGTTGGATTTTTCTAAGGCATTTGATAGGATACCACATGGCAGGCTGTTGCGTAAACTGGAGAATATGGGATTGGAATATAATCTATTGACTTGGATCAGGGAATGGTTGACAGACAGATATCAAAAAGTGGTATACAGTGGGTGTGAATCTGCCAGATTTAAGGTAACCAGTGGGGCCATTATTGTTCAATCTATACATTAGGGACATCAGGCAGGATCTAACATCAGATGAGCAATTGTTTGTCAATGATGTGAAGATAGGCAGAGCAATCAGGGATGCTATTGATATTCAGCAATTACAAAATGATTTGAATAGACTGGAAATTTGGGCAAACAAAAATGGCTGTCAGTTTAATGCTAGTAAGTGTAAAGTTATGCATTTTGGCATGATTAGAGTTCCAGCATCATATTATATAAGTGGGGTTATGATACAAGAAACTAAAAATGCAAGGGATCTTGGCATATTGGTGGATAGGAGTTTAAAGTTCAAAGGTCACATAGCAAAAGTTGCAAATACAACTCAGAAGATAATTGTGATGTTGAAGCGAACCTTGACATGGTTGTCAAGGTTTGCTTCACGTAAGGATAAGGAAGTCATTTTGTCTCTTTATAAGGCTTTAATAAGACCACAACCTGGATTATTGTGTACAGATTTGGTCTCCCAAAGGTAGATAAAGAAGCCATGGAAAGAGTGCAAAGAAGAGTTACAAAGATTATATCTGGATTATGGGATTTAGATTATGAGGACAGGTTGCGAGTATTTGGATTGAAGACTCTGGTTAACAGGAGAAAGGAAGGGGGTGATATGATAGAGGTCTATAAACTCTATCATATCATATCAACTGATGAAATTTTTTGTTATATGGAAGATGGGGAGAGAACACGGCGGCCTAAGTTTTTCATAGTCAAGAAATGGGTAAGAGCTAGCTTTTCTCCCAGAGAGCAGTGAGTGAGCAGAATAATTTGCCTTAGGGGTAGGGAGTGCATCTAGTGTGAATGAATTTAAAGGAAGGTATGATAGCTGGTTTGGGTGATTTATAGCCTCCCTTGATGAGCTCTTGACTCCCTGCAGATCTCAAATAATAATAATAATAATCCAGAGTATTTTAGTAATAAGGTGAGACACCTTTTGACTACTTGTATATGGAAATATGACTTTGACTTCTACATTACTTCTACATTGGTATCACTTGATACCAAGTGATAGCAAGACTTAATTATCTACTGGTATTGGATGTTTGAATGCACACAAAAAAAAAAAATCCATTTTCATGTGTCAGGCTAGTACCAGCAAATGTGACAGAAATAAATTTGATGTGGTCAGTGTTTGTATGGGAATGTTAGTGTTAGGGTATTCTTAATTATATGAGGATACAGCCATTGGCTAAGAAGGTGTATATTGCTGAAAGTGAAATGTACATGGTTATCAGAATAGACATTTCTGTGTGTTTGTTAAAATTTTAAGGATTCTGCATTACTGTATATTCAATATATTGGGAATATTGATGAATACAGCTGTCAGGTAGATCTGTCAAAGACGTAGCATGATTTAAGAAATGGCGAACAGTTAATTATTTTGTTCGAAGTGTTAAATTGATCTAATGGTACTGGCTGTTTAAATAATCACAAAATGTCAATAATTCTATAAAAAAACCTGGCATACAGAGAAAAGAGGCCAAAAATCTCTTTACACCTTTTCCTGTTTGTATGAGGTAATCAGAATTAACAACAAATTTAAACATGAATTAGAGTGCTTCCACTGTCCACTTAATATCATAGTATTGGCATCTTTTAACATCATAGTTTCATGATGCTCAAAAGGATAGATTTCATTCTAGTCAAAGGCCAGATGAACGTTTTCTAGCCTCATTTTAGTAGCTTTAGTCATGTTACATCAGTGCATTTCAGCAAACTGATACAACACAAATCAGTACATAAAAATTATAAATGCAGTGTTTGTAATAATAAGGGAACTAACTAATATACTATAGGATTTACAACCTTTTGTGGCTGGAAGTCATCAAAAAAAAAAAAAAATATATATATATATATATATATATATATGTTAAGGATACCAAGCAATTTTAAACCTGGTTTTACTCCATTTCCCAAGTAAGCAAACAGACCAAAAGTCAAGTTTGCGCCTGCAATTGATGCAAGTCTAACTGATCCCACAGGTAGTGCAAGACCAGGGCAACTCGTGGCAAAGGTGGAACAAGCTCCGATCACTAATCTTAATATTTACCCTTAATGCCAAAACACCTCTCCAAGAAGGGGATGTATGATGTTATGTATTAAAGGCAAGGGGCCACTACCCAGACCGGTTTCGACCTTTATTGAGGTCTCATCAGTGGGAGCTAGGCTAGAAATATTAAGATAAACACCTTATGGTAACTTGTTTTGGTGAAATACTTACAAGCTCTGTATTACTAAATCTTAGTATTTCTAACCTAGCTCCCACTGATGAGACCTCAATAAAGGTCGAAACCGGTCTGGGTAGTGGCCCCTTGCCTTTAATACATAACATCACACATCCCCTTCTTGGAGATGTGTTTTGGCATTAAGGGTAAATATTAAGATTAGTGATCGGAGCTTGTTCCACCTTTGCCACGAGTTGCCCTGGTCTTGCACTACCTGTGGGATCAGTTAGACTTGCATCAATTGCAGGCGCAAACTTGACTTTTGGTTCTGTTTGCTTACTTGGGAAATGGAGTAAAACCAGGTTTAAAATTGCTTGGTATCCTTAACATATTTATACCCAAGGTAAAAATACTTTCTACATATATATATATATATATATATATATATGTATTCTTGATCTTCTACTCGGTTCTAATGATACATTTTAAAGAATAAATTTTAAATGACTTTAAACCGAGATAAAATATTAAATTTTATTGTTAATGGTAGAACACAGTAATAAAAAATTGAATTTACAAAAAACTGAGAATTACAGGCAAAAAATGCAATACATAATTGACACAAAAACGTTGTATTTTTCAAGTCGTTCTATCTAACGTGCTAAAACCAAGGCCTAGCAATGCGCAACCCTTTATCCCCAGTTCTAGCAAAAACATTTTCCTGGAAGATTTTGAAACAAAAGCCATATCGTCCTTCTCATTTTAAGCCGAAACTTTGGAGACGTTATGTTGACAACATTTTCATTATATGGAGTCACGGACACACATCTCTCATGGATTTTCTTCAACACATTAACAACCAGCATCCCAATATATAAAATTCACTGGCGAACTAGAACGAAATAACTGCTTTCCTTTCCTGGATGTAATTCTTACACGATGCTCTGACAGATTTAAAATCTCTATATACCGAAAACCAACTCATACGAACAGATATCTGCACTGTCAATCTCATCACTTTCCACCACAAAAGCTTGGAACTATTTCTATCTTAGAACAGAGCACGATCTCTTTTAAATGAACCAGATGAACTTCAAAAAGAAATTGAACAACTTTCTCTTATCTTTAAACAAAATAGATATTCTGAAAAAACAATTAAGAAATTTCTTCTGGATCCTCCTAGGCAGCGTACTACAGAAACTACTGATTTTAAAGGTAGCATCTCTATACCTTACATTAGTTCAGTCTCCAATAAATTGGCTAAAGTCCTTAAAAAATACAACATCAGGACGTTTTTCACTACACTCCCTAAAGTCTGTTCTCTTATAAGACATCCGAAGCCTATTCATCATAACCTGAAATATCCAGGTGTTTACAAGTTATGGTGCAACTGTAATATTCCTTATTTCGGAAAGACTAACAAATCTGTTAAACTGCATATTGAGAAGCATAAGAGAGACATCTCCTATAAAAGATCACATGCATCTGTGCTATCCAATCATCTTCTTTTCTCTAATAACCCTCATGACAATCTACAGAGTCACTCAGTTCGCTGGGATAAATCCAAAAACATTTTTCGCTGTAGTGATGAGTTTGAAAGGAAAATCGTGGAGTCCAGAGAAAGCCTCCTTAATCCTGAACATTTGAACAGCAATTTGAGTTATAATATCGCTAATAGCCATACTGCAGTTGTTCAATACTGGCGCTTATGAGAACCTGCAAGCACGCATACAACAAACAATAGCACGTTAGATAGAACGACTTGAAAAATACACCGTTTTTGTATCAATTATGTATTGCATTTTTTGCCTGTAATTCTCAGTTTTTTGTAACTTCAATTTTTTATTACTATGTTCTACCTTTAGTGGATACCTGAAGAAGGCTGTAAAAGGCTGAAACCAGTTGTATCATTATCATTAAAATTTAATATTTCATCTCGGTTTAAAGTCATTTAAAATTTATTCTTTAAAAAAATATATATATATATATTGACTTTGGATAAAAAGAGTAGGGAAATAATTACTGTTTGTAAGTTAATTGTATTAACTAGTTAAGTTAATACAAGTTGTAAGTTAATTGTATTTAATACCTGTTCAAATCTTTCTTGAGCTTTGTGCTCCATCTCTTCAATATCTATTTCATGAGCATGTATAGTCTTGTTTTCGCCTTTGAAAGTTGCTACTGTGCAGTGAACACCTTTCAGTTCTCCAAATCTAAAATAAGTTATGCAAAATGTGAAAAATAGGTCTTTATCATATCATCTATATTAAAAAAAAAAAAGGTATGGCAGAAATTCTGTATATACACTGGTGTACAAAAGCTAAGGATGAACTACATTTTTACCTGTACATGAAAAAATTTTCATGACTACAGCCAAATATGGACATAAACATGGAGAGACATTTTAGTATGGAATATGTTCACCCCCCAAACTCCCATGCAGATCTCACAATGTCGTACCATGCTTAGCACCAAGTGATTCAACAGTTCTTGAGGCAAACTGCTTTTTTTCCTACTCTTTTTATCCAAAGTTCCAAGACTGCTGTTGCAAATTACCGACCAATCAGCATATCAAGAGTCGTTGTCAAGGTATTGAAGAAGTTGGTCAAGAGCAAAATACAGGAATGGATAGATGGAAATGAGATATTGTATGGGAGACAGCATGGTTTTGTGAAGGGTAGATCATGCCTCAGTAACTTGCTCACGTTTTACAATATAGTGATGACTGAATTGAATAAGGGAAATGGGTTTACAGTGATACTGCTGGACTTTGCAAAGGCCTTTGACAGGATACCACATGGAATTCTAATCAGTAAACTGCAACATATGGGGATGGATAGGAGGGTGGTTGATGGAGAGATATCAGAGAGTAGTTCATTCAGGAGTAGAGTCCAAAAAGAAGGCCGGTGACTAGTGGTGTGCTGCAAGGTTCTGTTCTTGGACCACTGCTATTTAATTTCTTCATTAATGATATAGGAAAGGATCCGAGAAGAACTGTTCACTTATTTGCTGAGGATGACAAGTTTGGTAGAGCAATAGTGAATGCTCATGATGTCAAAATTTTGCAGGATGATTTGGATAGATTGGCAGACTGGACTAAGATGAATGGATGTCAGTTTAATGTGGCAAAGTGTAAGTTTATGCATTTTATGGTGAAAAGATTATCAGCAGTATACTACATTGGTGGAACCGTACTCCAGGAAATTGATGAAGCCAGAGACTTGGGAGTGTTGATGGATACGGAGTTGAAATTTAGGGGCACATAGCAAAAGTAGCTAAATCAGCTCATCAGATCACTTGGTTACTGAAGAATACTTTAATGAACAGAGACAAATAGGTTATTGTTCCTCTTTATCGAGCCTTGATAAGACCCCATCTTTACTACTGTGCGCAGGGGCACCAGGGTTTCTTCGTGATGGGGAGGAGGTAGAGAGGATCCAGAGGTGAATGATCAAGATAGTGAGTGGTCTGTGAAATGAACCTTATGAGAACAGGTTGAAGATTTTTGGATTAAGAAATTGGTTGATAGGTGGAAGAGGGGTAATATGATTGAGACATTCAAATTACTGAGGATTTTTTACAAGATTAATTCCGACAAAATTTTTCAGAAAAGATCTGTGGGGGAGACTGGGGGCCATTCATGGAACTGAACAAGGGTGTTAGAACTAGGTTTTTTACTTGGAGAGAGAGAGAGTGGCGAATGAGTGGAATAAGCTGCCAGAGTCTGTTGTGGGTGCCATGACTGTGAATGTGTTCAAAGCAAAGTATGATAGACACTGCGAATATTGAATAATTCTTGACATGATGTTTAGGGCCTCCCTCAATGAGTCTAAGAATTCCTTGGAGTTGCCCATAATAATGATAATAAACTGGCTCATTCCTCCTTCAGAGCAAGGATAAAGCCTTGTTTGTTTTCTGGAGGGGAATTTCAAACACCAATGTGTCTCTCTGTTATATCCAAACTTATTTTATGGAGTTAAGATCTGGAGAGCATGCTGGCCACTCGAATCGATTAATATCCTCGGTCTTCACAATTATCTCTACTGCTCGTGTACGATGTGGTGTGGCATTGTCATCCATAAAAATGAATTCTTTGCCTACAACACCACGGAACAATTGAGCATGATGTTGAAGAACTTAGTTGCAATATCATTCCTCAGAGTCCCTTTTTCCAATACTTGTAGCTTGGTGTGCATCCATTAAACATAATGGATGCATCCCCACAGCATCGTAAAATCTCTTATGGTGAAATAAAGAAACATTTTTTTACCTATATTGATTTTACATGGTCCATAAAATATTTATAATTAGAAGTGTATATAGCATGCTTTAATGTAATAAATTTTGTAATATATTGTAAAAATAACTGAATGTAGAACCACAAGCATTTGTAACTAAAAGGATCAGACAGGATTATGCTAGTAAACTGAAGGTCAACAATAGTCTCAAAGGTCACTAAAACATAGGAGTTTTGCTTCCAAAACCTAATACAAGCGTGGGTGACATCAGGGCGCTTCCAGAAAAACTGGAAAGTTTGGAAGGTAAGCCAAGGGACGTCTAATGATATAAAAGGCAGTGATTGGGGGGGGGGAGTGCTCTCTCTTTTTCTTGGTTCCTTTGGTAAGCATTTCGAGGAGGAGGAGAGTTGGAGTCCCACAAGTGAGTCGTCCGGGAGATCGTGGAGAGTTCGCTGGCAGGAGAGGCCGTATTTCAAGATATCGTTCCGAGATTTCTTCGAAATGTACTGATCCACGTGTATGCTGATTTGTCATAGCCGAAGCAGTTCCTAACATCGCCGAAGAAATACATTACCTTTCCAAGGAAGGAATTTGCAAGACGACAACCGTCGGATAGTGCCCAATCACAGCCATCACATAAGAATAAGAAAGGAACCAGCAGAATTCACCCTTACCCATTTAGAACCCAGGACTTTACAAGATATTGTGAGCTAGTAAGTAAATTGCTCTATGTTAATGTCCAAGATTGTGTGTGTAAATGATCGATATTAGTTCTGTTTAAGTAATGGTGTAATGTGTTGAAGAGGTCAGAAAGCTGAATGTTAGTCTGAATGTGCATAAAAGAATATTGTAAACTAGAATATTGCTTGTGTTACCTAATACTTAGTATGTGTTATATATAATTTTGCCTTATATTAATAGGATTGAGAGTAGGGATATGTCAAAATCTATCCATGTGTCTAATAAATTAAGTGTAAAAAATTCTTTGTCTAGTGCTTTAAGTGAGTTGTCTTACTGAATATGTGGAGAATCAGGCATGTGATATGTCCCATTACTTTTGTATATTGATTGTCTTAGTTAAAATAAATATGTTTGGTTTTGTTAATAGCTTGCCTGATCTTTGTTGGCCAATGCACTGCCTCACAAAAAACTAATCAAACCTGTGTGACCAAAGTGAAGTAACCGCCATGACTGAGTAATTCGAAGTTGTTTGAGATAAAAATGATTTAAGAGTTATTGTACGTGCTTAGCTAAATTATTCTCATGTATGTAAAAGAAAAAAAAATTCTTTTACACAATCCTTAATGGTGCAATACATTTTTAAGGATTAATACACTTGAATTATAGCAACCTAGATTGAGGATTTTGCCCTGCCAGAGGTTATTCTTCAGTCTACGGAACTAGCACGTGCGAGAATATACTTTACGACATTGATAAGTGGGTGGGGGTAAGCTAAGAGGATAACAAGCTGACTGAAGTCAGATAATAGTATTATAAGTGAGTTTGAGGTTAGAGCATATAGGCATTTTACACAAGATCAAGCAGACATGAAAATAACAAAGAGGGGAAATACATTGAAGATAAAAGTAACATCATGTACATAAAATAACTATAAGGGTCAAAGCTGTATAACTGAGAGGAGACCTCCACATAGCCTTTAAAGGAATGCGGAGAACCGACCAGGGCTTCTGACCTAATGTCCAATCCTCACCTTCTCGTGGTGCACCCTGTTGGGTATCTACTTTGATACTGAACGAACGAGGATGGGCTGGCAATTTGGGATTTAGCCGACCAAATTGTATTCTTATTGGTTAAACCAAAATAAAAAATGATGGTACAACATGACAAAATTTCATGCCGGCTGGGGTGTCGCCCGGTTAAACAAGGCCCCCGTTGTTTTCGCCAGGGAACCAGGGCGAACAGCGAAAAGTCAGCTGCTGGAACAAATCTGAAAACAAACCCCAACTCAACATCACCAGAGTTAAAGATCGGTACTATCAACGTAAGAAGCCTGAATGGCAAAGAAATGGAGCTAGCTGAGGAATTAGATAAGTACCAGATCGACATAATGGTGACTGAAACAAAAAAGACCAAAACTGGTGAGATCTTTCTGAGCAATAAATACAAAATGTTATATTCAGGCAATAACAATCAAGGAAAAGAAGGAGTAGCCATAGTATTCAACACAAAATACGAGGCTAATCTTCTTGAATGGCAGTCAGTCTCAAGTAGAGTAATGTGGGCAAATATGAGAATGGGGAACTGGACAATGAGACTTATTTGTGCCTATGGTCCCACAGAAGGTTCTACTAAGGTAGAAGTGGAGGAATTTTTTGAGGCTTTAGAAAAAGCAACTGACACAATGAAAAAGGAAAAGTTGGTCCTTGTTGGGGATCTAAATAGTAGAGTAGGAAATGATTGTGAGACATACAAAAATATTTTGGGAAAATTTGGAGAAAAGAGCAAAGCTAATAATAATGGCAAATATCTGTTGGATTTCTGCTCAGGACATGGACTGGTTATTACTAACACCATGTTCCAACATAAAAATGTGCACAAATTCACATGGAGAGAAGAGGCTAGGAATAAGAAAAGTCTCATTGACTATGCTATTGTTGATAGTGATGTTTTCTCCCTGGTGCAGGACACCAGAGTGTACAGAGGATTTGAAATTGGAAGTGATCACTATTTAGTCTTGAGCAGGATAAAATTGAATTTCATATTGAAAAGAATAACATGTAAGAAAGTTTTAAAGCGAATAAAAGTTGAGCAGCTCTCAGATGTAAACTGTAGACTAAAATACAGAAATATTATTGAAAAGAAAATGAAAGAGTTTGAGAACAGGAATCAAACCTTGGAGATTCAGTGGCAAACTCTGAAGGAAACATTGATTGATTCTGCCAGAGAGGCATGTGGTGAGGTTGTCTGCAAGGATTAAAAAATCAGAACTCCCTGGTGGACACAGGAAGTTAAAGAGGCAGTGAAGGAAAAGAAGAAAGCATATCAAAAGTTCCTGGCAAATAAGTCAGCTTTTACTCTTACAGAATACAGAGACAAATGTAAGAAAGCTAAACAGTGTGTAAAACTAGCTAAACAAAAGTCATGGGAGGACTTTGGCAAGAATATAGAAAATAAATATCAAGAAGGTGGCAAAATATTCTGGAGGTTGTTGAAGAAGCTTAGGAATGGAGGAAAGAGTGCTGTAAAAGGAATTAGAGATGATAAAGGTGAAATGAAAACAGGAGAAAAAGATATCCTTGAAGTACGGAGTAATTACTTTGAAAAACTGCTAAATGAAACAAGCAGTGATGACAGCACAGTGATAAAAAACACTGACCAGGCATGCAATCAGGAATACATATTCATACTTGAAGCAGAAAAAAGGCATCAAAAGCCAGAAATGTGGAAAGACAGTAGGAATAGATGATATTCAACCAGAAATGCTCAAGTATGGAGGTATAAAGGTCTTACAGTGGCTGCACTGCATAGTTCAGAAAGCCTGGACAGAGGGACGAATTCCCGATGATTGGAGTAGAGCTCTCATAGTACCCATATATAAAAAGGGAAATAAAACCGAATGTGAGAATTACAGAGGTATTTCCCTACTGAGTGTTCCTGGCAAGATCTATGCAAGTATACTTGAGAAACGGTTGAGAAGAATTGTGGAAGAAAAGCTTGGTGAAGAACAAGCTGGATTCAGGCCAAATAGAGGCTGTCAGGATCAGATCTTCACTTTACGACAAATAGTCGAGAAAGCATGGGAATATAACAAAGATCTGTATTTAAGTTTTGTCGATTTGGAAAAGGCATATGACAAGGTGCCAAGAGAGAAGCTATTCAATACGCTGCAGTTATATGGTGTCAATGGGGCATTATATCAAGCAATACTTAGTCTTTATTTGAGTTGTGAGTCAGCAGTTAGAATTGAAGGAAGTACAGGAAGATGGTTTAATGTTAAATCTGGTGTGAGACAAGGATGTACATTATCCCCTCTGTTATTCATTATCTATATGGATCACATTATGAAGGAATGTGGTATTAAACCTGATATCAAAATTGGAGATGTTAATGTCAGCTCTTTGCTTTATGCGGATGATGTTATACTTCTAAATAAATCCGCTACAAGTCTGCAAGATTCTCTGACTAAATTGAATAGCTGTTGTAATAGATATGGTATGAAGGTCAGCAATAAAAAGACAAAGACAATGAAAATAGGCAGAATCATTGAAAATGTCAACTGTGTTGTGAATGGAGAACCTGTGGAACAAGTAAAACATTTCAGCTACTTGGGCACAATTTTTGCTGAAGATGGTAAACTAAATATAGAAATAGACAACAGAATCAGCAAAGCTGGTATCGTGGGAAGTCAATTGAATAAATTCATATGGAATAAGAAAGAAATTAGTCGGAACACTAAATTAGCTGTATACAAGACTGTGTTCAAACCAATTTTAACTTATGGATCTGAGAGCTGGGTCAGAAGTAAAACACTTGACCAAAGACTAGAGACCGCAGATATGAGAGTCCTGAGAAAGATTAGAGGCGTGAACAGATGGCGTCAATGGCAATATCATATTAAAAATGAGGATATTAGGAAAGAACTTGACAATGTCAGCATCCAGGAATGCGTTAACAGAGCTAATCTCAGATGGTATGGTCACTTAAATAGAATGGGAGAGGAAAGATTAGCAAAACAAGTGTTCTCTGCCAGGTTGGCAGGAAAACGACCCAGAGGAAGACCAAGATATAGGTGGATTGATACGGTACAAAGTGCCTTAGACGATAGAAATATAAGATCTGATAATGTTGGAGTCTTGACAAGTAACAGACTGATTTGGAGGAAAATTGTAGATAGGAAGTTAGTAATGATGTAATTTTTTCATGTAGTACTGTCATATCCTGTACACCCCTTGAGGGTACATGGCAGGAATTTGATGATGATGATGATGAAAAATACTTATATAAAAATGTTACACCCATGACTCCAGCACCACTGCATCCATCCCTTTCAAGAACATTCACACGATGGTAAGCAGTAAAACACAGACCAGAAAAAGTGTCGTCTAGAATTGGAGGAATGACTAAAACCACTCTCATTGGAAAAGACATGATTGTCTTTTCGAATGAAATGATTGTCTTTGGAATTGAAGACTATTTTTTTGGATAATGATGATTTCTTTTGATAGATTTTCAATACTTTCAGCCAACATGCATGCTAATCACTAAACAAAATGAAACTAAACTCCGAAGATGATTACCTTCAGTTAATATTGTCTAGTTCTTAAAGGATTATTATTATTACATAACACCTCCAGGAAATCCAAAGACTCATTGAGGGAGGGCACCTACTCTACAGCTCTCCATCTCCACCAACCGCAACTACCTTCATCATCTACACCAATGTCATCTACTGCCGACCACCACCAGTAATTTCACAGACGATCACAAACATCCATGCCCATGGCAGGATTCGAACCCACAGCCATTTGGCTGCAGAGTGGATATGCTAACCACTCGGCCAACCAGGTCGGATTATTATTATTACGGGCAGCTCCAAGGAGTCCTTAGACTCATCGAGGGAGACCCAACATCATGTCAAGAACAACTATTCAACATTCACACAGTATCTATCATACTTCTCCTTGAACTCATTTACAGTCATGGCACCTACAACAGACTCTGGCAGCTTATTCCACTCATTCACCACTCTCCAAGTAAAAAACCTAGCTCTAACACCCTTGCTAACCACACTCTTACTAAGCTTCCATGGATGCACCCTAGTCCTCCCACTACCAGTCCTATTCTCAAAAATATCTTCTGAATTAATCTTATAGAAATCCTTCAGTAATTTGAATGTCTCAATCGTATCACCCCTTTTCCGCCTATCAGCCAATTTCTGCAGCCCACAAATCTTCAACCTGTTTTCATAAGGTTCATTCCATAGTCCTGCTATTATCTTGGTCACTCGTCCTTGGATCTTCTCCACCTCCTCCCCATCGAGAAGAAACCCTGGCACCCATATCTGGGCACAGTAGTCTAGATGGGGTCTTATCAAGGCTCGATACAGAGGAACAATAACCTGTTTGTCTCTGCTTGTTAAAGTGTTTTTCAGCAACCAAGTGATTTGATGAGCTGATTTTGCCACTTTTGCGATGTGGCCCCTAAACTTCAACTCCCTATCCACCAACACTCCCAAATCCCTGGCCTCGTCAATCTCCTGGAGTAGAGTTTCACCAATGTGATATACTGCTGTTAATCTTTTCACCCCAAAATGCAAAACCTTAAATTTTTCCACATTAAATTGACATCCATTCTCCCTAGCCCAGTCCTCCAAACTATCCAAATCATCCTGTAAAATTTTGACATCCTGAGCATTCACTATTGCTCTACCTAACTTTGCATCATCTGCAAACAGATGCACAGTTCCTCTCAGATCCTTTCCTATATCGTTAATGAACAAATTAAACAGTAGCGGTTCAAGAACAGAACCCTGTGGCACACCGCTAGTCACAGGCCGTCTTTCGGACTCTACTCCTGAATAAACCACTCTCTGATATCTCTCCATCAACCACCCTCCTATCCATCTCATTAACCCTATATCCATTCTCATATGCTGCAGTTTACTAATTAGAATTCCATGTGGTATCCAATCAAAGGCTTTAGCAAGGTCCAGTAGAATCACTGTAAATCCGCTAACCTTATCCAGTTCAGCCGTCACTGTGTTATAGAACGTGAGCAAGTTACTGAGGCATGATATACCCTTCACAAAACCATGCTGTCCCCCATAAAGTATCCCATTTTCATCTATCCAATCTTGTATTTTCCTCTTGACTATTTTCTCCAAGAATTCCTGATATGCAGATTGGCCAGTAATTTTCAACAGCAGTCTTGGAACCTCTTTATGCAGTGGAACTATTTTCCCCTCTTTCCACCCCCTTGGGACTAACCCAGACTAGCTAGGCATCACAAGGAACATCAAACACAAGAAACCCACATAGATGTTATTAGCTTCTGAAGGTTAAGAAGCTATTAGCTAAGGTAATATTGGTATTGTAACTGTTCAATATGAGGACAAATTGAAGGAAGGTCCATCATAAATTGCAAAGCTTGATATGAGTGAGATTCAATGTGGGATACTTATCAAGTCAAAGGCAAGAGAAGTTATTTCAGAGGATACTAGTAATGAGAGAAGGAATATTTATTTTATTATTATTATTGTGGAGAACCCATCCATGAGAGTTTGATCAACCTATAGTATACTAGTATCATCGATGGGAAATAAGGAACGTATTCATGTTTGATTTGAACAAGCTGTGGGTTAGAGGACAGCAGTGGAAGGAATAAACAAAGTAGAGGAGAAATTTTCTATGGGTTTGGAGTTGAACTGTGAGAGAGTGTTGATTAGCTAATGCATACATTTGGATGGATTTGCAAGAGGATGGAGGAATTATTCATGCCAATTCTAATGAACAGTGTCCATCATCATCATCAAATTCCTGCCATGTACCCTCAAGGGGTGTACAGGATATGATAGTACTATATGAAAAATTTACATCATTACTAACTTCCTATCTACAATTTTCCTCCAAATCAGTCTGTTACTTGTCAACGTTATCAGATCTTTATCTTGCTCTTCCTCCGGGTCGTTTTCCTGCCAACCTGGCAGAGAACACTTGGTTTGCTAATCTTTCCTCTCCCATTCTGTTTAAGTGACCATACCACCTGCGATTAGTTCTGCTAACACATTCCTGGATGCTGAAAATGTCAAGTTCTATCCTAATATCCTCATTATTAATATGATATTGCCATTGATGCCATCTGTTCATGCTCCAGATCTTTCTCAGGGCTCTCATATCTTCAGTCTCTAGTCTTTGGTCAAGTGTTTTACTTATGACCCAGCTGTCAGATTCATAAGTTAAAATTGGTTTGAACACTGTCTTGTATACAGATAATTTAGCGTTTTGGCTAATTTCTCTCTTATTCCATATAAATTT